>NC_082599.1:11455971-11763338 GCF_030936135.1 Gavia stellata | reverse complement strand
GTCTTCCGTTTCTGGCAGAAACAAACAAAGTCTTCTCTGGATGCCTGCTAGGACAGGTAGATTTTTATTCCCTTTCCTACATTGTAGTTATGCTCTGGACAATTCAGGGTGATAGGCTCCAAAGTACAGAGCCAGTTTCTAGCTCCCAGAGCTAAAGAAGAAGTGAAGTCTTTTCAAGAAGTGTAGTAGCATGCCAACAGCCAAAACGGCTACTAAAACCCCTGTCACACTTCACTTCTCAGCCTATGAGCTGTGTTCCTGAAGCAATAAATAAATCTCAGTCTCCCTCCCAAGAAGATCATGTTTGGGTAGCAGTAGTTTACACTATTTGAGGTGAGACAATACAAGTACTCTCCTCCAGGATATTAGAAATAGAAAATAGTTTCAATAAAAAAAAATATTTTTTTTGCTTTCTTCATGTTCCAAATTAGTTCCAAGGTTAATAGAAACTTTCAACTTATCTCCTCAGAAACTGGATTTGCTTCTGCTATTAATGTCACCATTTTTTACTTAGGTTTAGCCAAGAGGAGGTTTGTAGGCCACTTTTGTTAGGAAGGTAAATCAGTGACGGAGTGAAGTATTTATTAGGTGCAATGCCTTTTATTTCCATATTACTTATGTAAAGATTTTGTTCCCCTAGAAAGAGGATGAATCCAGACCAGAAACGACCTCTTTGCTTGTAGTTCCAAGTCTCCTTCCAAGAAGAACTGTGCACAAAAGGGGTCTCCCTCCCCTTTTCTTCCTTAAAATATGTTTACATTGCTTTTTTGGCCTTATCTTCTCCATGGAATTTTGCAGTGGTTTTCTAGGTTGATGTTTCTGCACACACAGAAACATTTTATCTGAACCAACAGCAGAACCTCCTACACACTTTGTTTAAATCTCCAACTTCTTGTCCATGTCCCCTGTGCTGTAGGTGTGGCTGGTATTTTTTCAGCTGTCAGTAATATAAGAGGCGTGAGGGCTGCACGTATTGTTAATGAAGCATGTATGTTAATAAACCCATCAGCTTCAATGAAGTTTCATTCAGTGACCAGCATGACGTAATAATAAAAGATTCAAAACAGTTGCCAGAGATGCAGAGCATTTTGAACTCACAAAGTTAATAAAAACAACACTACTAGGTGAGGGTTGGCCCAAAAGAGATGGAAAAAAACAAGATGCATATTTTCAGAACAAACTCAAGATGGACTAACCTATGTCATCTAGTCCACGAGCATAATTTAAGTCCCATGATGGAAGCTTTATACAGACTAGTTTGACTAGTTTACTTCAAACCCGTAAGTAAATTATCAGTCTTCAAAACACCCTTTCAGTCAGAAAAATCATTTTGTGAAATCTATGGACAACGTCATCATTATCTCAACTCCTGAACAGTGAGTGAAAGCCTCAAATAATAATACAGCATTACATTGGCTGAATTTTTAAAAGTCAAGTTGGCAAAGATGGGACAGGCAAGTGAAGATGCTGATGAGGTTGTTTTACCAGTTTAAAAGAAGCATAATCTCTTAGGTATGCAATAAGATGGATGGACTGTACTAGTGTCATCTTCAGTAATATGAATATCCTCCAAACAGTGTGAGCTGCTTTTTTAGGGGATGAAAAATAAGGATGAGCAGAGGAGAGGGGAGAAATACTCCTGAGCAGATGGGAAGAGAAAAACAAGATTGGAAAAGGAATACAGAGAATTGTTCATGATTCTTAACCCATCTGGAAACAGGAAGAGCCACTGGAATGGTAGTGAGGCCATTCTCATGAGCTGCATGCTAATAGCCTTAATGCAAAGACAAAGGAGGGTCTTCTCTTCCATGATGTGGGAGTTCAGAATTCTAATTTGCTTCTCAAGGACAAAATAGTTTATGCTTTGATTTGGCGATTTCAAAATGTTTGCTCTTCTGAACTTTCATAAATCCACAGCAGGATATTACACCAGTGGACAATAATTTTTGGTTCTTTAATAAGCAGAATTTTACACTAGTACACTTTGTGATAATAATTTGCAAGAAAAATCCTTTTCTTTTAGCACACAGTGGATTGATAGGATGGAAGTCTCTTGGCAAAATAAGCTCTGGATGATGGGACCTCAGAGGATGGAAAGACAGAAAGCAAAGAAAGATTCAAAGAGCTCCAGAAGCTCATTTCCATTGAGTGGTCTCGTGTGACCAGACTGTTATGCGGCCTGACCCTCAAAGTCTCCTCATACTTTGCCTGAGGTGTGGAATAAGAGATGGAAACCAGTCTGAACTTTTTTCTCCCACATGATCATTCATTAACTCTTTGCATCAGTGAGTCACCAAATGTAAAGAACACTGGTACTTTCACAATAATTAGGAGTCTGTCTAGAATGTTCCAGCCTGGAAAATCCTCAATTTGTTACAATACGTGAGAAATAGTAATTATTGTGGCTTGGGCTACATTTGGCTTTGGATCAGTGAATTCACACAGGACTTCAGATTAAAGGCAATACGGATGGATAAGACAAATGAAGATTTTTTTAAACACTGAAGGAAATTTTTCTTTACTTGGTATGACATGTTCTTCCTCTCTGTGGTCTGTAGTTGTAAGAGCTTTCATGATGAAGGCACTGGCTGTCACTATTGCTGTTTCATATTATCCTTCTGCTCCTAACTGAAATGAATGGGATGCACATTAAAAACATTCCTCAACCTAGTTAGTTAGAAGCTTGCTAGCAATAACTGGTAGATATGTAGGTTGTTTTTGGTTTGGATTTTTTTTTTAATTTAAAGTGTATTTTATGTACAGAAAAGATTCAAATCCTCACAGTGACCATTCTTGGTCTTTTTACAATTATATTTATAGATACTCAAGACGACATAGCCAGTTCAAAAAACAGCTTCTGGCTACCAATACTGACCTAGCATGGAAAACCCAATATCATTACAAAAGCAATTAAGCATGGCAAGTAAGAAACCCAGCCTTTGCTCAATCTAAAGCAATTTAGATTAACACAGACGTAACAGCCAAAATACTCCTTTCTCATAGATTGATCCTAGCAAAATTGAACCTGCAATACATCAAATCACAGTAATCACTGGGTGTGTGCCTAAGGTCACTAGGGTTAACAAAATCCCCTTCAAAACTCGCAGTGCTGGCAGTAGGGTAAAACAAAGGTTAAAATGATGGGAAAGCAGACAGAGTGAAGAGATGGATTATTTAGGCAGCCTTGAGACTTGAAAGTATCTGGAGTCACTTTGAGCAAGCATCAGTACTTTCTAAACATAAAATATCAAAAATTCCCCAGTGTGAGTTAGCAAGTTAGGCATACATGGGTGTGTTGGTAAAAAGCACATTCTATTTGTAATGTTTTCTCAAAACAGGAAAGCAAGCAAACTGCCCCGCCAAATAGCATGCTCTCCACTAAACTAAAAAATCTTCAGAGGGAAGAATTGGAGAGGCAGTAATTTAGATATGGAGAGGACCACATGCACAGGAAAATGACTGTAACTAAACCCCAAAGTCAGACTTAACGAGCCAGAAGAGTTGCTGGCTCTTTCTATAAGCAATCAATTAAATGAACAGAAAATAGAGCTCTGTAAAAGAGTGACTTCTTGAAAACATAATCACCTTGTATCTATTTTGTCAGTGAAGAAATAGCTCAAAGTGCCTTAACTAAGTGTGAAGTCTCACTCTTCACATCTCATTAGAGAATCTGGCCGCTATGAACCAACTTTAAACCACTGCAGTGCTATGAGATATGTTGCGTTCAGATGCAAACAATGAACCTGTGTTACTAACACATCTCCATTTTAGAAGAGCACAGTATTGTTTGGCTTTATAAACACATGTAAATTGAAATTATACATTCATAATGCCTCTCTCTGGGTCAGTGCAGTTTTATGACTTTAATCATGAGCAGAAGAATTAGCACATTAAATGCTCAAAATAGCTCCATGCACACTGTCTGCAGAAAAATCACAAAATATTTAAATGAGTAAGACAAACTAATTCTAAGAATTGTATCTAAACTCCCATAAAGCTACATGACATTGGTGCTTTCATTTGATTTCTTTCATTGGGATTAGACTGACCACTGTTTTACACAGATAAAAGTACATAAAAATCATGGCATAACTGAAAATAGAAATGAATAGGTAAGGAAATTCATTATTATTTTCTTCAATAACTACATTTCCCTTCTATTTTACTGACTGCATTCAAAACATAGTTAACAACACTGATTTGCACATTTTTTTCTAAACCCAAAGAGCAAGGAGATAATTTCTTTTATGTTGATAATAAATAACACTTCCAAATTGCACAGGTTGTGAGAAATAGAAATAAAGCTTTTAGAAAGAAAAAATACCATTACCAGATTTCAGGACTGACATTTCCCTTGCAAGGCAAGAAGCTGCAGATTTTGCTGAATTGCATAATAATGGCATCGACAAACAGTGAAAATGCAAAATTCCTAACTAAAATCCTGGATAACAATGGAAAATAATTTCTTCTCTCATTTATTTTGTGTCAAATGCATTAATCATCTGCAAGATGAGAAAGCCTGTAAGATGAGAACACATTTTGAAAATCTGCAAAACATCTGTATAGATGGCAAATGAGCAAACAAAATGAGTACCTGCGCAAGCCCCGGAGGTATAACATCTGCAGCAAAGTTCTTGTATAGGTATCAACCCTTAAATATCAGTTGGAATATAGTATGTTTGGCAACTGACTCCATATTTTAAATTTAGTAACTTATATAAATTTTTTCTCCCACATATATCTGAGAGAAAAAGAGAACAATTTTAGACTCTTTTAAATCTGATCATTCTTTTTTCCAGTTTTTCAGAATATTCATTTTCACAGGAGTTGTCCCCTTTGGAAGGGCCTCCTCCTCCTCATACCCTCAAACTGTTTTGTCTTTGCACCTCAGCTGGTTCTTTTGTGTGATTTCTCTAAATATATGAGATTTTGCTTCATTTTTTTAACCACACCTTCAACATACTGATAGAACAATGATAGCAAAGTAGCATAATTTTTTTAACACATTCCTCTGAAGGCTAACAGTAACCCTATCAGAGATCATGTCCTTACTGCACAGATCTATCATTATGTCAACCTATTGAATAGGGCAAATGTTTGGAAACACATAAGCAAGCACCACAGATTATCTAATGAATCTTTTCCAAATAGAGCTGTGTTTTCATAATCTGTATGCTTTTAATTATTGTTACCATTTAGCAATCAGTCTACAGTCATCATTAAAACCAGTACTTTCAGGGCTTGTGGCAGCCTCTAGTCAGGCACCTATGTAAGTAACAGATACCGGTGCTCAGCAGTTCTGCGGCCCAGGCCAGTAATTTATTTACTTGAATATGGAATCAAAATGCTAAGATTTAGATCCAAAACTTCAAAAATGTAAAGAAACATCAAGCAAATACTCAAATAAAAAATGAGGGGAGGGACAACAGGGATGTCTCCCTCTGCTAACTCCTTGAAACAACTGGTCCTTACTGACTTCCATTGTGGTGCCAGAAAACAAGCTAATATCCAAGGGCATTTTTGTACCGATTCCAATAGGTGGTGGATCAGTTCTCAAGTCTTTCTTTTTCACATTATGAGCTTTCCAAATTCCTGTAGTACCAGTCAAACCAAGTTTGACAATTGGGACAAGGGCCTGTCTGTAAGTGCTAAAGTTTGATGAGTCTGAAATCCCTGTTCCAACATTAATAGCCCTATTTCACAGAGTTCTATCTCCTACAAGTGGATCTCTGAAAAGACTTCTGTGTATTTGTCCTTACGGAAATGTAACTTGAGCTCATGGTTCAACAGTCATTAGTACCAGATCTGAGCAGTACTGAATTACAAAGAACTATAAACTGCATCTTGATCAAGTGCAGACAAAGCATCTGTAAAACTATCCAGTGTGTCCAATGTAGAGAACATACCAAACTTCATGGTTTTGCACCAATTGTTGAAGAATGGAAAATACTTGATCTGATGTCAAGTGATGACAATGACACTTTGTTACTCATGAAAATTTTTTGAATAAAAGAACAAAGAGAATTACTTTATACCAAGTCAATGTGTTTTGCTTCATGTGTCTGCAGCATTTTGATTCAGTACCAGGATCAAGTTGGAGTTTGGGTACTGTTGAAACATGGCCTGGATCAGAAGCTGATTCCTACTTTTGCATCAAACTGTTAAGTCAAGTGCGCACTGGTGTTCTGAAAAACTGAGATGGCCACTAGACATATGGACACAGCACAATGCATCAGTGATTAGCAGTCATGCTGAAAATACAGTCAATACTTTTAACCAAAGGGCTATTCATAATGTGACTTAAGCAGCATCTTCAGTCAAGTCAAAGACAACTCTTTTCATTCTGAGATAAAATAATTACGTAATTCTAATGACTCACTGGGAATTTACATGGTGGTTTTCTTACAAGCTTTGTTAGACAAATGTTGCTAATAAGTAGCAGGAACATTTTTTGAATGACCGCTTATAAAACGGCTATTGTGAGGCATTTTGATTCTTTTTTTTTCCTTTTTTTTTCCTCTTAGCAATAGGGGAAACAAATACACTGAATACTTGAGATAACTACAGATCTCAGACTTTATGTCATGTTGAGTCTACACAGTTAACATCACCTCTAAACAGATAAAACTGACATAAGAAATACCTAAAAGAGGTAAGCTGGAATTCTGAAATGTTTACTCCCAGGAAGAATAGTAAAAACAAAGCTATATACCCTTTAAAGGCTCCCTTGAGGGTTTCTAATGAAATTAGAATGAGAATCTTAACAGTGACATAATGTACATTAAATACATATTGCAATACTTCAAATTAGTATAACTGGGATAATTTTAACCATAATGTTTTCTATTATGGATACTGCTTATTTCCACTTTCTATTTCTCTCTTAAAAAATAATCTGTTGTTTCACTTTTGGGATCTTATTGACGGCTGCAATAATGCAATGAATGTTTTGGTGGTTTTTAGAATTTATTTTCCTATAGAGTTTTTCTGGTTTAACTCAAAATTTACATTATTATCTATGTCTGAGACAATGCTGTCCATTTTACCAGTATTTAATGCAATTTATATTCCAAAGCAACAGTTCCTAGTTCAAGTAATTTAAAGCTTTGTTGAACTCTTTTTTTTAATTACGAAAACATGGTCTTGTAAAGACAGAGACTGGGCTTCATAACAAGGCAAAGCAATTGCGCAAGTTTTTTCCTGGTCTATGGGACTATTCTCAATTAACTTTGTGAGTGCATTCCATCTCAGCTATGGAGGGATAGAGAAAACATGCTTTTCTTCCCTTTACATCACTTTCAACCTGTTTAACTCGATTTAATTATTTATTTTACACATCCAGTGGATGAATGTCTGGATGCCTATAACTAATTTGCTAAGAAAATCCTTCCTGAGTGCCCTGGTGTTCACAAATACCTGTAAAACACATCTTTTCACATGTGTTTGTATATAAATGTACAACTTCTTGTTGCACTTTTGAAAGGGAGCAGTTCTTCCTTCCTCAGATTCAGATTAAAGCAAGATTAATAAAAAATTCTTGTCTTCTGACCTTTTTTAAAGTTACCATCTTTGGGATTTGAGGACGTCTGAGGATTTCAAGTAATACCAATAATATTCACTGTCTTCCTGTACAGCTGTAGAATAGAATACTACATAAAAGTGAGAGATGACTGAGCAAAGGACTTTGCCAGTGTTTCATAGCAAAAACCTCAGAATTCAAGAAGAGTGAGCTTCTATGGAATAGAAAAGGTTACAAAATTTTAAGACTGCATTACTTCCCTGTTCACAATCACTAACACAGCATCTATAAATACCTTTAAATAGAAATTAAAACAAGTTTCATGCTAAGATACCAGAAATCATGATTTATTTTCTCAAAGATTTTATACTCACAATCTCATCTCCTGGCAACCAATATCCTTCTTGTTCAATACCAGCTTTTGACCCTTTACACCCCACCGTCAGGGTTTCAACAATAAGACCATCCTTGACTGCTAAACTCAGTTGACGTGTGGTTTCTTTTGGATGCATGCCATGGACTCGAGACATATACCTGCACAGAAAGCACAGAAGTCTTTAAGTGTTAGTGTGA
This sequence comes from Gavia stellata, assembly GCF_030936135.1. Taxonomy (NCBI): domain Eukaryota; kingdom Metazoa; phylum Chordata; class Aves; order Gaviiformes; family Gaviidae; genus Gavia; species Gavia stellata. Next base: position 11,755,246 of record NC_082599.1, on the reverse strand, counting down.
AATTATAAAACGCATCAGCAAAAAAATACTCTTTCGCAAATGATTTAAAATAATACACAGTCTAAGTTTTAGGTTGTTTTTAAACGCTCAAAATTCATACAATTCCCCCCTTTACTCCAAACCACCTTTTCTTCCCCTTGAAGTTATCACGTACACATTTAGACACAGTAGCACAGTAATCTTCTACCAAAAAAAATTATCACACCCCAAAACTAATACACACATTGCTTGGGCTTGTCTCTGCTAAACTTCCACATCCATTTGTGCCCCGAAAGAGACCTCTTTAAATTAATTGAAACTTGCATTTCTGTAATGCTTCCTATAGCATACATACTATAGAATGAGTCTGGAGATGTATCAGTGAATCTATGTGAAGCTTGTGAGTACAACACATTTATGAAAAACGTGAAATTCATGCATCACATACGAAAACCCAACAGCTAGAGTTATAGTACTAGGTGGCTTTTCTCCTTTTCTTGAGATAACCACAATGATCACACTATGATGAACTGCACTGCTGAGAACAAAACATATATAGCCTAACTTTGTATATACATGGGATTCAGTTATGTAATGTTGACCTTTACTCATTATAATTTACTTCTAGACCAACACCAAACACTAACTTGGAGTAAACAACATAAAATTATCTTCCCCCAAAAAAAGATGACCTTCCTGTTTTAAAGATCATTACACTTCAGAGGTTTTTTTAGCAGAATTCCAAGAACATATCTATGAGTCACTGCATATGGAGAACTAAAGAGAGATGCAATCGCATGCAATCAGCAGGTAAGTGAATTGACTTGGAACCAATTGGAAATACCTGTTTTGTGGATATATTTTTCTAGTTATAACACTCTTACAGTTACAGGGCTAATTGAATTTCTCTCCTTTTTGGTTTCTCCAGGTACTCTGTCTTTACCTGTCTCCTAGGAGAGAAACCTGTAATTTGCCTGCTTTAAGACAAAGCTGTCAGCTATAGTATCCTCTATTTCATGCTTGATAATGAATTTCAGCAACTATGATTCTTTTGTGATTGTCATCACAAACATCTTCACAAAAATGATAATTATTTAATATCAGGAGTAAACTTGAGGAAAATTTATTTTAAAGCAGTAGCATTACATGAAAAAAAAAGACTTACATCAGTTCAGATTTTTTTTAATAACATGGCTGACAGGAACTTTTAATGCCTTAGAAGTTATAAACTTACAAAAAGGGATGAAGACCACTCTAGTGGTCAACCCTCCAATCAACCCTTCTCTCTGAAGACATATGACTTTCAAACTTCTTATTGTTTTGGATGCATAAAGGTCTTTTCCAATCCTGCATTCTCTCTCAAGCTTTTGCTGAGAACTGGTTTACCCTAATCTAATATTTTTGTTTTGCTCTAAAGGAAACTAAATGCATTTAATCATATAGTAAATTTCTGATTGAGTAGAAGTGTATATATATATATCCCACAGTATTCTCCTGGAGAAGCTGGCAACTCGTGGCTTAGACAGGTGCACTCTTCGCTGGGTAAAAAACTGGCTGGATGGCCGAGCCCAGAGAGTCGTAGTGAATGGAGTCAAATCCAGCTGGCGGCCGGTCACAAGCGGAGGCCCCCCAGGGCTCAGTTTTGGGGCCAGTCTTGTTTAATATATTTATCGATGATCTAAATGAGGGGATTGAGTGCTCCCTCAGTAAGTGTGCAGACGACACCAAGTTGGGCGGGAGTGTTGATCTGCTGGAGGGTAGGAAGGCTCTGCAGAGGGATCTGGACAGGCTGGATCGATGGGCCGAGGCCAACTGCGTGAGGTTCAACAAGGCCAAGTGCCGGGTCCTGCACTTTGGTCACAACAACCCCATGCAATGCTACAGGCTTGGGGACGAGTGGCTGGAAAGCTCCCCCGCAGAAAAGGACCAGGGGGTGTTGATTGACAGCCGGCTGAGTATGAGCCAGCAGTGTGCCCAGGTGGCCAAGAAGGCCAACGGCATCCTGGCCTGTATCACCAATAATGTGGCCAGCAGGAGTAGGCAGGTGATCATGCCCCTGTACTCGGCGCTGGTGAGGCCGCACCTCGAATCCTGTGTTACATTTTGAGCCCCTCTCTACAAGAAGGACATTGAGGTGCTGGAGCGTGTCCAGAGTAGGGCGACGAAGCTGGTGAGGGGTCTGGAACACAAGTCTTATGAGGAGCGGCTGAGGGAACTGGGGTTGTTCAGTCTGGAAAAGAGAAGGCTGAGGGGAGACCTTCTCGCTCTCTACAATTACCTGAAAGGGGGTTGCAGAGAGGTGGGTGTTGGTCTCTTCTCTCATGTAACTAGCAATAGAACAAGAGCAAATGGCCTCAAGTTGCGCCAGGGGAAGTTTAGGCTGGATATTAGGAAAAATTTCTTTACTGAGAGAGTGGTGAAGCACTGGAACAGGCTGCCCAGGGAGGTGGTGGAGTCACCATCCCTAGAGGTGTTCAAGGAACGTGTGGACGAGGCATTGTGGGACATGGTTTAATGGGCATGGTGGGGTTGGCTGATGGTTGGACTTGACGATTTTACAGGTCTTTTCCAACCATAGTGATTCTGTGATTCTGTGATATTTGTGTAGTGCATTATACAATAATCAGAGCAGTACAGGACATTTATAAATTTCTGCCTGGTATCAGAGGCATTTACGTAAATGCAGCATGTTTGCAGGATCTTGTTTGGGTTTTTTTAGGGTAAAAACTCGTAGGGGCAGATGCTGCCATTTACTATATTTTACAATGTCTACGACAACATGGTCCAAGCCTGGTTGGTTTGTGCATACTACCATTGTATAAAAAGTAAGTAATAATAAATGAAATTAATAGAGAAAGAACAAAATTCTGTGCAAGTCTGTGATCCAAGTTACTATATATGAATCTTATGCTGGCTAGCAAAAAGGATCAAGGGCCAAGCAATGACTTAGAAGACAGACACATCAGTTCAGTTCTGTATCACACTAGGTGGATGCACATCTGCCCAACCTGAACCCTCTCTGCTTCTGCAGAAACCAAAACTCAACATGAGAACCTATTCAAGTGATATTAAACACTACAAATGAGTTTTCCAAGTTCTCCAAATTCTAAGTAGGTCTTAAAGAGGCAGAGACTCAAATCTGTTACTCCACTTTCAAACAGAGTACAAGTGAACACCACTAGTATGCTGAGGCATAAAGTGCTGAAGCTTTAAAACTGAAATAGGGAAAGGAACTCATTCATTTATATACTCATGTTACATGTATTTCATGTGTGTGTGCACATATGCACATATTTATGCAAACACAACTAGCTTTTTAAAGTGCAAATTATCTTTGTCAACATTTGCTAACTTTATTGGTTTTTCAGCAAATCTTCATTTTAACTCTGTACTAACAACCTCCCCATCAGAGCCACAGCATGCATGTCTTCTGCAATTTCTTCAAGTATTTAATAGGTCTCAAAATAGATATCATTGATACTGTCATTCTTCCCATTTTACTGATGGAACAAATCAGGCACTGAGCAAGGAAGTGATTTCCCTACAGTTACACAGTAGGCTGCAATAGGTCTGAGAACAGAAATCAAGTATTAACCCAGTGCCATAATCCTCAGTGTATGCTGCTGAAGAAACCATGTATTTTGCATTGCATCATTCATAGTTGCAGAAGCACAGTCTCACAAAACTCTTGAATGTAAGCTACAGGTTTTGTGATTATTTTTCACTCACATCTCTGAACAGAACAGATATATAATACAAACCAAAAAGCGTTAAACCAACTAATCAGCTAACATGTTTAATTTGCCTATTTCAACTGTGGCAGGGTGTGCACTAGTGAAAAGGAGCACAAGGCTCAGAATCTCCCATTTCTCAAACCCAATCTGTGTTCTCAACCAGAGTGAAAATACTGCCACCAACTAAACAAATCTCCTCATTTTCTCCAGCTGTAAATCAGGAATAATAAATCCCCAGTGGCTTTTTGAAGAATACTTTAGTCAATGTTCAGACTGTGCAGTCTGGAGATCCACAAGGGCTATGTTTTCCATGTTTAAAGCAAAATGCTATCAGTTTTCATAGGAAAGCACACACATGCAGAGAGAATTTTTTTACTTTGAAAAATAGAGCTGCTGTTAGAAAAGTGCCCCCTCCCCCCAAATTGGACTGATATTAAAACCTGTGCAGTGTACATAGCTAGATATTCACAAAGACTATAAAACAACACTGACAGGGTCTGGATGAAATCCTATCTTATTTCTTTTCAGCCAGAGGACGGCAGCTAAATGAAGACGCTATTAACGCGCAGGATTTGAACCAGAAAAGATAGTTAAAGTTCTTTAATAATGAAATGTGAGAAACTGCCACAACATGTGAAAGATGCTGGAAATGCAAAATAAGCTAAACTCCAGCCTAGAGACAGAAAGCATGGTGTTTGGAGCCCTAACTACCACATCAGACTCATTACTGGATTGGGGAAAAACAATATCAAAATGTCTTTGTGCAAAAGTGACACTACTAATCCAGAGAGCGCACGTCTTTTCCTGGCACTGCATGCACTGAAGCATCTGGCACCAAGAAGTTAAAAAACAAGTAAGATTGTTAAAAAACAATCCCAGATTGCTGTTTTCAAGAAAAGCTGATTAGCCTTACCTTGGAGACAGGGAGTGGAAGCAATACTGGTTTGTTACACTCTTGCCCAGTCCTCCACATAAACAGATTGGAAAGTGTAATACAAGCCCTATACTGCTATTATGTAGCCAAACACAAGAAGTAAAGCAAATACAGTTTCAGATGGGTGAGAATAAAGCATGGAGACAAAGTAAAATCCCCTAAATCAGCAAAGCAGCCCTAATCAGATAGGGGGCTGAAACAACCATTTCAAAATACAATTTAACTTTGCTAATCCCTACTGTATAAAATGAGGGTCTGACTGATGAAAAGAGGAGGTTTGGTCTGATAATCTGCATGTTAAATTCCAAATCTCACCAAATGAGGATGCCTGTCTGCAGTACACAGAAGCAACTGAACTACTACCGCTCAATATTACAGTATTTATAGGTCAGTATTTTCTCCATTTATAAACAGGCAGTGTAAACCTCCTTGACATTATCATAGAAGAATCTAGCAAATCTAGCAAAATTACAGTTTTTGTAATCAACTTCTAAGAGCCTACTAAAGCATGTTTCCAATTATCGCACTTAGAAAGCAAAGGATAAGAATCTTTAGCATGTAGCTTGTTCATTACCACCCTTAAACAAACCTCAGCATTTATATATACATCAAATATATATATAAATGTGCTGACCTTCAGAAACAAGATACTACCAACAGAATCAGGTAAATGCACATGTGCACATAGCTAATATATGTGCACATCTGACCAACAGAAAGAAAAAATTTAGAGGAGAATGATAGAGGATAATCATTAACAGATTTGTAGTGTGTGTGCACAGTAGCATGTGTGCATGCTCATCTGTATTTAGTACACAAAATACCAATCAGAAAAATGTGAAACAACAATTTTAAACCTATCTGGCACTGCAGATAAACAGTAGTCAGGTCTTTTCAAATTTAGCAGCAATAAAATATCATTGTATTCTTCTGTTTATATACCTTATTCTTGTTACCCATCCTAAAACCCTGACCATCTCTCAGACACCACAGGGACACCCCAAGGGGTCAGCACGTCTGGAGGTGAGGACTCGAGCAGTTCTCACAGGTCTCACAGCATCCAGGAGCAACACAGCCATCTGCTGCACACCTCACCTAAGCCACCTTGCAATGATAGGGGAGGAATGATATGCCCTTCCAGAGACTCTCTCCTTCACAGCAACAAACTGCAGAAGCTCTTATAACTCATGCCACTACTAAATGACAACCAGATCTTGCCACCTCCCTCTGCTAAACAAAACTGGACCACGGGAGTACCCTAATCCACCTCTAAACCGCTTGTCTGCCCGATATACAGGAGACATTATAGAAGCACAAAAGTCTGTCAGCATACAAGTAATTCACACCTAAAACTTAAAAAAAACTAGCCAGTATTCAGCATGTCTTTCTATTCAAAACCTACATCTAATACATGTGCTTCATAACACACTTTAAAACTCAAGAGAAAGGTTTGTTTTGATCTAAGGGGCGTGGAGGAAGCAGACTCTAAAGCTGCAGTCACCATGGGAGCAAAACAGATACAAAAGTAGCTGGCACTTGCAGGGGATCAGATGGTGAACTTTTTGCCTACAGCTGTCATGCAGCTCACAAGTCTTTCACTTGGTGCTGTGCAAGACACAACACGAAGCCAAACCCTGTCCCAAAGAGCTTAATATATATGGCCACAAAATAATGCACATAAATAGCTAACTCTGCCCCCAAGGAGTCCTCCTGAAGGCAACTGTGGTCTACTGAGATGCAGCAAATGGTTTACATGGGCACAGCTGTGTTGTGGCCCAAAAAAACCAAGCTGGCCAAGGAAGGAATGCAATAAGGTTACTCAAGGTGGAAAGTTGACACAAGTATTTAAAAAAAACCTCTCAGTTTTCTGGACTCGTAAGGAATTGCATTTTGAGCCACCTAAACTCATCAAAAGGAAAATACTGAAAAAAAGCTATAGCAAGCATCCCTGTAAAAGACTAGAGTAAAATACATAAAGGAAATAGCTGCCTTTTATGAAATATGACAGTGTGACAAGTGTAGGTAGATGCTAATTTTGGTGGCAAACACTGCAATCTTGGTCTGATCAATTATCTCTGCCTATGCTGGATGCCTCTGCCCTCCATGACACGAAGGGAAGTAGCAGTCTGCTGGCAGCAGCAGACTATCTGCTAAGCTACTCATCCAGGGAGAAACAGAGGTCTTAAGACTTCCTTGTATGCATAGCCCATCTCACAATTGAGATCTGATAAAATACAGCAGATCCCATTAAACTCAACTGAAAGACTGCCATTAATTTTAAATGTTACCCACAGGTATATAAAAATGTCCTAGATTCAGGGACAGACCTTAAGGAATAATACATAAAATGGAAGGAAAGCAGCCAAAAATCTATTCTGAGTTTTATATTGTGTTCCCACCTCTGGCGAGAAATTATACCTTTTGCTTTAGATTCAGGGTATGACAGCAGTTTTATAGAAGGCCCACACACTTCTTTTAAGACTTTTTAATTTGCAAAGAATAGGTCACTTGGTCATACTAAAAGTAAAAATGGAAGAGATGGCTGTGATTTTTTTTTTTAAAAACAAATACAGCTACATAGCATAAGAACTTAAAATACTCAGGCTCAAATCTCAGGAAACCATTAGCTAGCCTTGTGGAGGGCCAGGTGAAGATTTGTGCTCACAGTTGTATCTCAAGGTCTCAAGTCAGAAGCGTAGGCTGCCTGCTCCCACCAGATGTAGCACTGTGGTACAAATCAACTTTCATAAAATACAGGCTAAACATTACGTGTATTTATATTTCAAAACAATATATTGAAATATATATATTCCCTGCTTGCCAGAAACTGAAAGCTGGTCTGAGAGCTGAAGACCATTCAGACACACAGAGAAAGTAGAACTGTTTAGAGTGGGGACACTGCAGCACACTTTTGTTTTCCAAGATACTTTTTGATATGTTTACAGTTTCTGAAGTTTCAGTTCTGGATCAAATTGACTAAGATCAAGACAACCAAAGCACAGCATTCTTCCTCTGTACTTACATGTCACAAAGAGAGATGCGTGTATATGAACAGGCTGCATTTGATTTCCACTGCACTTCACATATCAACAGCACACTGCATAGACCACACAGGCACACAGGCAACAGAGCTGTTGCCCATGCAATGAAACACTGATTATATGATCTACATTTTGTGCAGTCCAAAATCCCAAGTGGGGGACACAGAGAAACTGAATTACAGAGAAATAATGAATTTTCTTTTCCCTCTGACATCAGTATCTGCAACATTAATTTTGAAGACACATACACTAACTAAGTAGGAAATGTTTTTAAAATTTGTTTCATCTCTCCTTCATAATCTAGAAATACAGCATTTGCATGAATATGGAATCTAATTTTGTGCCATGTTTTTATAAAACAAAAAGAATGCATAAACTTGATAGTGAAACAGCGAGATCCAGCAATTCAATGAAACTCAGATCTGCCTGATGTTTCTTCTGCTGCTGCTGAAACAAAGCCAAGGAGTAATCTTGTTTGTGCGTGCTTTAGATACCTCAGGCACCATGCAGTTTCCTATAATGTTAATCACCTGGGTCATTTCTGTCAAAAACACGGTAATTTTAAGTCAGGTAATTCCTTGTTTCAGTAATTTAAATTCTCACTCATACAACTTCATTATACACTTAAGATTGTGTAACCCACCAATATGACCATGAAGAGCAAGTAATTAAGGTACTGAGCTATTCAATCCTTATCTACAAAAATCTCCCTTTCAGAACTACTACCACCTTCTTAAGGAGGAACTTATCTAAAAAAGGGCTCTACTCCCATTTTTCAAACCTAGAAAGTTGTATGTGATACTGCTGGCAATGTACATGTATGTGCACTGAGCACTACTGGCAAACAGGCGCACTAATCGCTCAGTGGCTTTCCATGCATATGTAAAATTGCTTGTGTATATGCAGAACCACTATTCCATCCTACACTTTTCTGTGGATGTACTGTAGAGACAAACAAGTAATACATGACTCAGAATACAACATCCTGGCTAATACCTTGCAAATGAAATATTTAGCCAGCTCATATTGAGCTTCTCAATTCAAAACATGCTTAAAAAATACACATTCAAGTGCTGTCATGATTCAGTTTTTCAGAGTTTTCTATCTAACTTAATTTCCATTCTTATCTGGGTTAAAAGTAACAAAAACTTTTGGGCTTTTTTGGTCAGATTAGTTTTAGCTTGGCTGAGTTTCAAAATCATCATACTGTCACATAAATGTTGACCCGATTACCAGCTAGGGAACAGCACAACGGCTGGAAAAGCCATCAGGGCAGGGCTGCAGATTTTGGTGATGATATTGTTTACATGAATGGGAATATGAGACCGCAGACTAAAATAGATGGTATGAGTAGTGCTTTGGAGATCATTCTCTCTCCACTGATTACAGAGAAAGCCTTGATGAGCACTTCAGGCCAGATAACAACCTGTTAAATGGCTATCTCACACTCATTTTTATCTTTTACTTCTAATAGAAAGCCACATTTATTTACAGCAAAGAAACCAACCATAAGCTAGAAGTTTCACTTTCAAATATTATAAAGATATTATGATTCAAGCAAAAATCAATACTGGTTGTGATATAAAAAGTAAATTGGCTTGCTTTTAGTAATTAGAAATAAAGATAGCCTGTTTTGTATTTTTCTGTGTAAACTTACACAACTTCAACACAAATATTAATAGAAGTATGGAATACATGAGAATAATCATTAAAATGAAAATTTGGATAGTGATTGTCAAGTCAGTTACACTTTCCACCACTTTCCTTCTCGATATTTATACTGGAGTTCATAGTTCGCATGTATTATCTATGAAAAGTATTAAACAGTGAATATTACAATTTTTATAGTAACACGAGTAAGGAGAGTTTAAATGAGTTGGCATTCATTAGCAAACATCAAACAAGGAGTATGGCTGTTGTTAATAACCATGTGTTTGTGCTGTTAGTGTGAATCATTTTATTTACCAGTCATACTCATGCTCAGCCCAGAGATGACAACACCTACTGAATCAATTAAGAACATTGACCTTTGAGATAAAAGAAGAAAACTGCCTTACTAACAATACCACATAAGATCATTCTTAAGAGAAGAACTATTAGATAAGGAATATTGATCAAGTAAAATTTGTTACAACACCTGAGCACCTACCTATTTCTTTTTTGCAGAATGAACTGTAGGAGCTAGATGTATATGCGTTAATATTTGTGATCAAATCACATACACAAAAAATTTAGCTTCACCTCAAGCTCTAGTCCTTTTATGCTAAACCCCTGCAAACATAACAGTTGCACAGACAGCTACAGCATCCTTTCATTACATGTAGCCAGCATAAAGCAGGAAAAAAAGGTGGCAAGCCTGGAGGAATCTCTGTCAGTCCCATGGTGAAGAGTATTCTACACTAGGCACTGAATTAGTCTGGTGACAGCCAGAACTGAGAAGCAGACCCAGCAATTCAGGTAGCAATGTTCTTTATCACATGGCAGGACAGTGGCTCAGTACCAAGCTGAACGACAATTATCCCTAACAAATCACAAACAACATTGCTTAATATATCTGGACTTTTTTTTATATATTCCTTTAATCAATTTAATTAATGTGATTAAATAGAATTGTTACACAAATTGAAGAAATTATCTATATCAAGGAAAGAGCTTGATGGGGAAAAGAGTAATTATTAATATGCATTATAAACTCAAGATGACACTTTAACCAAATCTACTAATTCAGAAATTTTAATTCTACTACTACTCAGAGCAAATGCAGCTAGGTTCTTTACAGCCTTTTTCCAAGAAAAGTTTACAACTTTTTCCTGTCATCCTTGCTGCCACCCTCCTTCATCAAAAATGTCTAAAAGCAGGCCTTAAAATGGACCAATACCAGCAATATTAAAGTTACATAATATCCAAAATAGAAAATCATGATGAACTCACAAACAAAATTAAGATTAAACACCATATAAACAAAAAGATAAAAGCTTTATGAGAAATGTAGCTACCTATAGGTAACACAGGTGAAATTTAATGATCATATGCAATTGTGAACACTCCTTGTGCAATTGCTGACAACCAGTCATTTTTTCTCAAGGGTCTTATAAAATATGAGTGTTTAGCTTAGTTCCTCACTTCTCTTCAACACTTTTTTGAATCTGGATGTTAAAAATACATATTAGCTTGCTAAATATTACTTCATTGGTCAGTCTAGGTACAAATTTACGAGCAAAATTGTGTATCGGTTACGATGCAAAAGCTGATTAGATTCCCTGTATTTTCCTGCATATATGGAGTTTTCAGTGCTCTTTTTATTACTTCATAACGTATATCTGAACTTTTGAAAATGTCTGAAAATTTCAACCTGAATGCATCATTTAAACTCACTGTGAAGCCATCAGTATAAAAAATTCATGTATCAAATAAGTCAACATTTTGGTGTCCATATTTCTATGCAATGTATTGCTATGCTTGTAACTTGACAGTTATGCACACATAATGAAGAGTTTTTATGTATGACCAAAACAGTCTTTTTAATAAAAATTTTGTTATTAGGGAGTCAAATGATCAGTTTTAGATTGCTTTTTGTTTTATGAATATAATGATTTTTAACCAAATTGATCAAACATTGCTGAAAAAGCACAGAAGACTTTTTTCCACCAGGATGATTTATGACTAAGGATTTACAAGCTTTAAAACTCTACACTTGGTTCATTCTCTTGGTTTAACATAAAAATAGTATTATGAAAACAGAAAAAAACCATTGGTTTTGGGTTAAAAGAAGCAACTGAAGTTTATCATGGGAAGGAGAGAAGAAAGTAAAAGAAATGGAAAAGGAGATTGACTTAGTGGAGTCAGACAGAAAGAAGTGCCTTGTCCTTGACTATAACAGAAAACACATAAAGAGGTATTTAAAACTAAGAGTTTTCTACCCTGTCATCACCTGGTGATGCGTTTCTGTGTTTGTTTTCTGCAATGCATACATCTATAATTAAGCCAACCCAATACAAACTGAATTCAGTTTTCTCAGAGGTGAATACTCAATAGACAGGCTGCCACTAGCAGCAGCAATGTGGCCTGCTGAGGAAGTAGTATCATGCTTCTTATTGTCGGACCTTGTACTCCACACTTCTGCTTACCCTTGCATAATTACAAACTGCTATTACACTGCATGGCATGGAAAAAAAGATCCCTGTACTGTTCTTTCCTAACTGGTAAAATGTGAGCTTTCTTGAGCTACTGACCTGTTCCACCACAGTACAACTGACCAGGGTTTGATTAACATGTACCAGATTCTGAAGAGTTGCTTTTAGTAACACTATTTGCTTCACATGGTCACATTTAAAACATACATGAAGATGATGTAAAGATGTGGAAAAGGAGTCAGTAACATTGTTTAAAAGTGAACTCAAGCAACCACTGCATTCTTCTGCATAACAGGAGCATGTTTTACTTCAAACAATTGTTTTCAGATAAGCCTACTCTCTGGTAACAAAAAGACCGATATTTTACGGGAATGTCTTGACAAAGGATAAGAAACCAACAAAGCAGAAAAATATTTCTAAGCTTTCATTTCAGTCAAAGAACTACCAGGTGTACAATACTTCTGCTCACGTAAAGTTAAACAACAGAATTATCTAGTTATAAATCCAGAGTCATCTGCTCTCCTAATCGTTCTTGTGACTTACTATTTTTGTTTAAGCATGGCTATTTAGTTGCAACACGCAAAATACTAGGAAGATTTAAATTTTCATCAAAGGTCCTATAAATAGTGACAGATTTTTCCTAACAAGTTTCTGAGCTTCAAATAAGCAATACTGTAAGAATCTTGTTATTTCAAATTTTTTTCTTGCCACTGCATTGCATATTCTTATTTATAGACTGGTGTGATTATTCCCTACCTGTTCAAATTGCTCATTTTCTTATTTATACTCTCCTGTGATTATTCTCTACGTGTTCAAATTGCTCATTCTCATCTTTGATCAGTGCTTCTAGAAATTGTTTTCTGTTAAAGCAGACGGCTTAAAAAGAGAATGCAGAAGAACTAAGGCAACAAAAACAGATTTATGGATGGGAGAGGCCCTTAACTTTAACTATTCTCAGAGATTGACCGGAGAAATTTCATAGAGTGAAGGTATTTGGAGAAGAAATCCCCCCTCCTAGGACTAAATGTCAAACCGAGAGGGTCACATACTCAGTCTACAACTGCTAGCGACTCCACCTCAACTGTGGGACCAGAAAATCTCATCATTTTACAGTAATCTTTCATACTGAGTAATTATTTTCTGGCATGCTATCCCATCAATGCTGATTAATGTCAGTCCGCACAAAGCTAACAGGGGACTGACAGAGTCTACTCTATATAAGCTTGGGATCTGCTCATTTCTCTTAGATGATCTGACTTTGCTGCACTTACATTAAATTAGAATATAACAAAAATGAGTCCACAGAACAAATACGGCAAAAATGGTTATGACCATTTAGGGACCTAGTACTGGACCATCCCATTTGAAAGCAAATTAATAAAGGTGAGAGTCTTTGTACCTATTTATGAAAAAAAAGACATTTTCTTGTATCACCAATGTTGTAAAATGGCTTTCTGACTGATGAAAATTATAGTTTCAGTTTTGCTCTATTTGAAAATAACACAAATTCTCCATTTATAGCATATCAGTTTTACTCTAGCTAATGGTCTTTCCATCAGCTTCATGCCCCCAAAAGTTGGGATTCCTCTACCCTGTGGACTATGGTCACTCTTGGTTTCATTCCCAAACTAACTCATTCTCAGGTTCCATTCTGGAGAAAGCCAACTTGTTCTTCCTGGGAAAAAGCCAAAGCATGGCCAAGAGGCCAAGAGGTTATTTTGCTCCTGACACAGAACACGGACGTAAACCATGGCAAGATTGGCTCCTTCTGCCAAGGGCACTCCAACACCGTTCCAGCATCTATGTGTCCTCAGATGTCTTCACACCATGCCCGATGGCAAACTATCATGCCTCTAGCTTCAAGTTTCAAGAATAGCATTGCTGTGGGCTGTATTATTTTTGGCGCTTAGCACTGAAGAACCACACGCGCATATAAAACAAACAAAGAATATGTCAGGGCCAAAGAAACACTCCATAAGCCAAAGGCAATGCGGTGTGGTCACAGCATATCTACTCCAGATGGTGCCAGGGCATTCCCTGTCACAGTACACAAAGACAGTATAGACACAGCCTTTGTAAGAGACAGGGAGAGAAGCCAATCAACTAAATAAATCATGAAACACATCAAAGGGAGAGAGAAAAAAATATGAGGAAGGAAGTATGGAAGAAAAGAATTATGTTTTGGTTCTTCACATCAGTCTTCATGGAATAGTTTAGAAACCAGAATAATTATCTGTTTACAATGACAAAATCTTGAAAGCGTCCAATAATAGTTTTACAACACTGTATTTGCCAGTTGGGTATTTTAACAACATTAACTTAATAGATAATGAACTCTGAACTAATCATAAAAATCATGAAACGTTCATAAACTGCTGCTGAGGAAATCCAATACCTTGAGAGAAAAAGGGTAAATATTTAATTAATAGTTAATTAAATCTTAGGAGTCCAATTACCTGTAAGGGAATTAGAAAGAAAACACTATAAAAAAATGGAAGACTGGAGTAGCCAAAGAAAGAGAACTTTAAAAACATGTCTGTACAGAAATACTTACCAATCTGCTAGGCAACTGAATGTCAATAATTTATCCTACTCATTTAAATATGCATGCTTTTTTGCCAGTGTATTTTAAGGCATTTTATGCCATAGAATCAATTTTTGAGGTTACCCCAAACCCAAAACAGATGGAAGATAATGAGGAAAAAACAGAAAGTCAAAGCACAATTATAATTTTTAACACACTTTTAGGGATGAACAATTTGTCAAGCTGCGCTCTTGACAGAGAATTCACAAGATATGGGAAGCCATTTCTCCACTAGTGTTTACAGCATAACTAACACCAGTAATACCCATCTAAATAATTGACAAATTAGGGTCAAATTATCCCAACATGAAGTCTGGACAGAAAAATAAGTGATATTTCTTGATAAATAACTCTTAGAAATATCATTTTGTTATTAAGTAATTTGGTAGTTTAGAAATATTAGATATTTCCAGTAGTTAGATTTGAAATTATTATAATTCATTGGCTTGAGATACATTATGACAATATAAGCCCAGTGAGAATATTTGTTTTGTATACCTTTACATAAATGTTACCACTGCCTTCAAATGAGCTTCTCCATCAAACAAAAATGCACTGAACACATTGAAGCCTATGTGCAAAGATAGGAACTCATATATATATATTTTAAAGTTCTCTTCAAAAGGCAGTTTGCACTTTTAGTACTAATTCCTTTAAATTCACTACACTGTTACTTCTTTTCAGTCCTTCATTTAGCTTTCAAGCTACTGAAGAATGCTTATCTCCAACCAATGGAAAGTACCTTTCCAACTATAATGTGTCCCCATATATAATCACTAGAATTGCAGAATCCCTTTCATGTAATGACTTGTTGATTTTTTTTTGGAGACATCAAGTCTGTGCCGTGTGTTCTCTTCCCTACTAATGCTTTTATTTAAATACTCCAGTTATCAGTGTCATATTCCTGCCATTTTTACACACATACATTTTTAATTCCTTCAGAAATAGATACCTTTCTTGTGTTTCTTAATACTTCTCTGTATACAATGACTTTCCCAAAATAATTGCCACAAGTTCAGTAAGCTTAATTACTAGTTTCTTAAAGGCTCTAACTTGCGTATTCAAATTTTCCAAGTGACTTTTTCCTCAATGTAAGACAGTTTTCAATCACTTTCTAATCATGCATTTTTCTATTCTTGCTTTTCCCCCTCATCAATTTAAAAAGCAAAGCATACTTGATTTAGTCTACTTTTAATTAAAGGGCCTCTTTTCTTATAGGTTTTTCTGACAATATCAGAAGTACCTTCTAGTGTTCTTGGCTCCACCTACACTATCCTCCTACTCTTATGTTCTCTACAGAAAGTGCGTGGCTAGTTCTATAGATTTTTCTTGCACACTTTCCATTGCCAGTATCTTCTGGAAGTCTTTCTTCACCCCAGATATTTTTTAACAATTACACATAAAGTGCACAGGTCACATTTTACATATTTTAACGTGTTATACAAATTTGTCTTTTTTACACACTGAATTGAAACAGTTCATAATCTATAAACAATGAATCCTCTTTTTGTATTACCAACATTTCCTCCCTGGTCATAAAAAATAAATGCTTCTTGACATGTACAGTAGCTTCTACCCAGCACCAGAAGGCTAAGAAAAGCAAGAAGTAAATGAAATATACAGGAATATGTTAGGAAGAGGAAGACAACCATGCTGAGCTGCCGGTTAGGAGAGAAGCCAACAAACAGATTTGCCTAAAAGGAGCAAACCATCTGATGAAGAAAGCAGCCATAGAGATTCTGCTATGAAGGTGTTTGGACTAACAGGTCACAAAATATACAGAACTTGTCTCTAGCAACAAATGAACCCTCAAACTATGGCAAAAAGAAAATAAAATCAAAAAACAAATTATGAATCATCTTTTCAACTTGTGAAGTTCTCTGAAACTACACATTTGTCATTCATTGTATGACACAGTAGGATGACTGTCACTTACCTTAAACATGTATTTATAAAAGAGATCATCTTGCTGTTTTTCTGTATCCTTAGTCAGGAATAAGACATGCTTCCATAAATTTCATTGTCATTATTACTTGCAGGTACTTGTAATATGCAAAGCTACTCTTTCAGTCAATCCCAAGAGGTATTAACACTTCCAAAAAATGTTACTAATCCAGGTATGAGAATCCTCCCTTTAGCTCCAACTATGGATATATGCTCATTATTTTCACTTTTGACCACCGTTTGGTTTTGATCTTTCTTATTATTCATATATTGGCCTATGTGCCCAGACACTGATTGATCTTTTAAGGAATTGCAGTTGTACTTGACCAAATGACCTTTGAGCCTGGAAGAATACATCAGCTGCTCAGTTTTCATCAGAAGAGATATTCTGATGCCCTGCTAATTTCAGAACTTTATTTTGAATATTATGTAATATGCATGCTCCTTTACTAAGTCATCTCTGTTTTTTCATCAATGACTAGTACCGTAAAGCAACTCAAAGGTCTTTTAACTTTTCCTTGTCAAAAGTTATCTCCTTAAAAATATCATATAATAGAAACTAGATCACTGTTCATCACTCTTGTCACTGATGTGCATGTGGAGCATTTACAATGTCCAAGCACTTTTTAGATTACTCTTCATTGCTAACACCTTGCACATCTTTCTGAAAGTACTAAGGCTTTGTTCAGTCACTTATTTTTCTTCTGATTAGACATGAGTCATACAATCTGGATCTAGACTGTTTTTTAAAAACTCAAACTACCCTTCAGTTAACAAGAGCAGTACTTCTTTTTCTAGTATCTAATTACTTGTTTTCTCAACCTTGTTTGTAACGATAGGATTTGTCTTACCTAACTTAACCCAGCTAAATGTTATTCGCACTGCCTTAAAATAGGCATCTCTCATAAGAGTGGGATGAATCCCCAGCTAGACGTGCCTGTCTCCCTTTATTACATATAAAAAGAGCATAAACAGCTAACAAACTCAGCTAATATATGGCCTGGAGCAAGTAATTTGAAATGTTAAAATGGAAAGTGTATAGCATTAATTTACCCACTTATCTCTTTGGAGACATGATGCAAATATATATGCTTTAAAGCATTCTGAAACTCAAGTGCAACCTCAAAAATAAAATTCCCTAAAATACAATCTCCCTTTCAAGCCCTCTTGGAACTCCCTGTCTCTGGAAAGGTGCTTTTCAGTTTAATGGTGCATTTTTCTTTGCTGTAGGAGCCAGGTACACACTAATTCATTTGGGACATCATCTTTTTTCTTTCTCCTATTTATTGTTCACTGTGTTTGGAGAACATGAACTGTTACACTTCTTCCACTTATGAAGCCAGTTTTGCATGTCACTTCCACCTCAGAGCTTCCAAACTCTGTCAGTGGACCATGTTATAATGATTTTCACTTCATTAGTCACCTGCACTGTTTATAACTCTCCCCTTAGTGGTCTATGGCATCATTATCAGTTCACATTGGTTCTGGCAACTGAAGATTTGACAACTGGTTACTTTTGCTCTTTTAAATTATTCATATTGATTACTTTGACAAATGTTATGTACACGTTGGCCTGGAAATGCAGACAAAGCAGACAGAGACCCAAAACCTCCCTCAGTTTTTATTACAGTGGCTACTCCAAGTTATCTTAAAAGGTATTTTAATAATGTAGGCCTTTTTACACATTGCAAGCTCCACAGAACAAAGAATATATATTTCTCTGTGTATACAGCACCTAATACATTTTGAAGAATATTTTAATATTAACAATAGTATTAGGCACAGTGGTAATCATCTCGTGTGTTCTTTAATAGCATCCTATGCCCATCTCAGCAAATATAGCTTATTTGTTTGAGCAACTTAACACTTCAGGTTTATCTTTGCCTTCTGGAAAAGAGATCTCCACCAGCCTATCACATTTTCCTAGAGAATTACATTATTTACAGATTTTATTGCCTACTTCTCCTTAACTGTTAAATCTACTTCTTGTATTTTGATCAAGCTACCAAGTGAGTACAACCCTGACATGCTAAACTCAGTTCAAGTACTATAAATATTGTGTATTTCCTAAAGATGCTTATACAAAGCAAATACAGGGTGAGAAAGATCTCAATTCAATGGATTAAACCTCACTTTAGGTGCTCAGTTCTCTAAGGTGCTTTTTTTTATAATTAGATAATTAGTAACACAGAAGTGCATGTAACTGTTTCACAGTCTCTCACAATGGTTACTGTCTCTGTTTCCCAGGGCTTTTAATAGCAGCAACCTTCCCCCTCATCAAGACTTTTTTTGGAACGGATCACTTACTTTGTAATACGGTCAATGTTAGCAATTTGCTTCTGGTTCCGGATTATTTCTATAGCTGCCCAAAGATGCTGGATAGCCTTTGTATCTGCCTGTCGTCTCTTCGTTAAGCGTGCCATGACCTGTTTACTTGGTCAGCTGCAGCCGATAAATAAAAAAAATACACCAAAAAGTTAATCATGAATTATGAAATGGATTACATGATGATCATATTGCAATAAATATGATTACAAGGAAAATTTTGTTAACCTATAGCAATTCAATTTGTATACAGCAGCATGTTTTCTTATGCTTAAAGAGCAGTAAAAAGCAAAAAAATGTAGTTTACATGAACCCCTTTCACATCACACAATCTATACAGAAGACAAAAGGCGAGCAGTAAAAATTATCAAATCAATAGCAAACAACTTAACTTATCAAACTGGTTAAAAAAAGTCACTTAGTTCACATCTCAGTTCCCTAAAATTTGGTAAAAAGCAGAAGCTACCCTAGCCTGAAACTTCCACAGCCTCCTGCATTGCCCGAAACCCTTAAAGAGGGCGAGTGGTGCTTGACTACATTACACGGTGTAAGCATGAACTCTGACACAGAGAAAAAAGCTCGACCCACAGTTTAGTATACAACATAGTTCTCAGAGTACTACTTTCATATTTTTATCATTTACAACTATTTAAAAAAATCCATTCTATGAGCAGAAACTAGAAGTATATTTCCATGGATGATAAATATTTAAAAAAATATTTTGGAGTCATTCCATTTTCTGTAACATGCTAAAAACCAACAGGACCAAAGTGCTTCTGATGGCTTTTACCCATCTAACCAACCCTGAACGGGAACATAATGAGCATCTGGCTTTGTTTACAAATTTTCCAAAAGCTCGAAGCAATGAGTACAGATAAGCCATAAATCGCCTACAGCTCTACTACAGGCACACAATCCCTTTTTAAAAGCTTAACGATGCATTTTGATCACTAAATAACTTTCTTCCAGTGCCACCACTTTCTCAATGAAAAAAATGACTGATTTATGACTGCTACCAAGGTCTATAGTTTACTTTAGAGCTCTGTCCTCAAAATGAACTCTGTGGTATGCACATGGATACTTGTAACTAGCAGAATATTAACTTCAGTAACCCAAAATAATATAAAAAATACAAAAACATTACACCATATGTGCAATGGTAAAAGATGGGAATTTAAGTATTGAAAGTGCCCCTCCTCTCAAATTCACAAAAATTAAACAGATTCGAGTATTCCATCAGTTGCAGCAATGCATTTTTCAAGTCCATGAGACCTACAGGTACTTGTCAAATAGGGCTGTCAAGTTTCAGATCCAGTATTACCTCAGCAACGCTCACTCGCTCTACAGTTGTAATGAAATAAAGTGCAACACTCTATTATTAAGGAGAAGAAATGATTTAACAGCATTATACTTAACATTACGTTGCCCATTTAAAAAAAAAAAAGAAAAAAAAGATGATGTGAATTGATATGTGCATGTCCAGTTGCAATTGTATCTCGTGCGTGAGGCATCTCTGGTCCCCGGAGATAGCAGGAAAGGGCAGAACAGAGCGGGGCTCGCAGAGACACGGTGTGTTCACACATCGACCCCACATTTCTGCTTTAGAAATTTCTCCCCGCTGGGATTTAAAGCAAGGGCAACTGGGTGGATCTCCCAGAAAAGAAAGGCCAAGAATACATTTCTGAGGGAAGGATAAGAGGGAATATGACAGACATACTGCTAAGAGTGACCATCAGTAGATAGCATCACCTAAGAATGATTCAGAGAAGGAAAACCTCTGTCGGGAACAGTGGGAAAA
This sequence comes from Gavia stellata, assembly GCF_030936135.1. NCBI lineage: Eukaryota > Metazoa > Chordata > Aves > Gaviiformes > Gaviidae > Gavia > Gavia stellata. The sequence continues at coordinate 11,734,774 of NC_082599.1, read as the reverse complement.
GACCCTGCATCCCTGTGAGCTCCTCTGCATTCACTTCACAGAACACGAGGACATCACAAGTAAAAATCCCCTCCTAATTTGTAAAAGAAACATATGATTATTTGTAGAATTTATTTCTTAAGGAAAACAGACCTGAAAAAACAAAGAAGGGTTAGACACTAACATGTCAATCTTTACAGCCCTATTATCTTAGCATAAAACTCCTTTCCTAATGCAGAACTGAATAAAAGCGGTATTACTCTTTTTATTCTAGCTCTCTACAAAGTATCTGCTTTAAAAGCTGTTAGCCGGTATAGCAGTTGACAAGCTGGACATGGAGCCTCTTACGCAGTATCACGTCCACATGTGAGGATCAAGGAGGAAACATTCATCCTTCTTGACCCTGATAACAGCGTGAAACAACAGACCAGTTCTCAGTTTATTTTGTAACAAATTAAGTGGGTCCTGTTATCCCATCTACTTTAAAAATAGATGTTATTTTTGGCAGCCTGGCATATGGCTGCCCGTGTGAGAGCCACACTCAGTGTGCCTGGCAGAGGGGGAAGGAGGTGGATTTCTCTCACACCCCCGTGACACCTGGGCCCGAGGGCCCCAGCACAGGGCAGGGCCCTGGGGAACCCATCTGCTGCCTCAGTGTGGCCCCATGTCCCTGCTGTGCAGCCCAAGAAAAGGCTGACCTTTGGGGCTGAGGAATTCCCTCTTGTGTCTCCAGGGCGGGAGAAGCCGCCCATGTCCGAGATAGGGAGAGGGAAAGTGAAGGATCCCTGTAATTATGAGTTCCTGAAGCCCTGTGGTTGCAGAGCTGCACCTAAGATGGCCGCCAGCGGGCAGAGGAAGGCCTCTCCCTGCAAAGGCCCTACGGGCTCCCCATTTCCTTTGGAGTGTGCTTTTTTTCCTGACCACCCCCCTGCCCCATCCTTATCGAGCTTTGTTGGCTCAGAGAATGCAAACGCTGTGCCCTGTGCCAGGGCTAACTCCAACCCACGGCACAGGCATGCGCCTCCGAGGCTCCAAGCACTACAGGGAGGTCACTCCACGGGACCAGACTGGATCTGGTCTGAAGTAACCCCTCCCAAAACGCAGCTGGTGTAGGTGCCGGCCTGAACTGCTCCCTCCTGGCTGCCCCCCTGCTCCCCATCACGGCTCACACAGGCACAGCCATGGCTCTTCCCCCCGTCTGTCTGGAAATAAATGCAGTAAGCATTCTTACACATGAGACACAGCAATCACACGTGTTTTGTTCTGTTCCTTTTTTTTCCCCTTGTAAGATACAATAATTTTAGCAGGTGTTCTGCCTTCAAAGAATATATGTTTCATTTTTATAGCTTTGGTTTACCATTTAAGGGTGCTTTTGTTAAACTCAGAGTTGACACTCCACTATTGAAACAGCAGTTCTTATAAACCACACTTCCAAAAATACAACTTTTTTTTCCCCAAAAACCCAGACCACTTCAGCATTATTTTCATCTTTTAATTGCATGGTGTAGAAGAAATATAAAGAGCCTTTTTGTGTTAAAGATTAAAAGATCGTGGCATATTTCTTGCTGTTTATTGCATTGTCACTCTTCCTCCATGGTAAAACTAACTACAAGTTTACTCCGTGAATTCCTGCAAAAATGTAAGCAGTTGTCTATATTATAAAATCTTAAAGATAACTTGTATCAGACTGTTAATAGTTTATAAAATGCTTTGGAGTGCTACTTCCAAGCAACAGAAAATGCTCCCAGTGCTCCAACGTGCACAACTTACTCATGCAAATAATATTATAAAGTTTAATGGGAGACATATTAGATTCCTAAGTCTATATTTATCACTCCTGATTATTTGCTTATGTGTGGGTGCGCGCACACACACTCACGTGCGCGCGGACACACACACACGCCCAAGAGAACAAGCATAAACATCCAGTGCGTGTGAGTATGTGTAAGAATCTATGGCTTAGAGGTTAAATACCGAAGAAACTGATTCATCCATGCAGTGTTTTAAAGAAGTTAGAACTCCAGAGGTTCTTTAAAACCACAATACTGAAATGTACACTTACATAGAAATGCTCGAGGATGTTTCTCATCCCCCTCTTTCATTATAGCTTTCATTTCAATATCCTGGAAAGGAAAACTAAAAGCTGAAGTAAACATTAATTTCCCGCTTGTGATCTGCTGGCCATCATACTTGTTTAGCTATGGTATCCCCTGCCCATACAAAATTATTTGCTTCATGCCATTTCTGTCATGTTCTGCTAGCAAGTTGACGGTAGGATGCAGCTTCTTAGAGATAGGTTGACAAACAAAAGATGGCTAAAAATCTAAGAATTTATATCAGCAGGATGTGTCTTATGTTTCATAGTCATTCATGGGACCTGCAGAATATAAGAAGGATTCTCCTAATAAAGGAATTTTTGTGTGGCTGACGTGCCAGCTCACAATTCCATCACATACTCACTCAGACAGGGCCCAAACCAAATAATTTATCTTCTCAATTTTCAACTCTCTAACTGTTCCACAGTGCAATCTGAGTAAGGTTTTACTATATTTTATATTTTAAATCCCCCTCGAATGTCCTAGGTACAACATTTCAAAAAGTACACCACTTTATTGCACACAACTTCCCTCAAGAGCTAAATGTTACCCACATTTCTTACAGGCAGGCTCAACAAACAGCGCTTTATCTTGTGAATACACACAGCATGGCTTCTCAAAGCCCATAGCAAAGCGTGCATCGCCATGCGGTGGCAATGTTACAGCAGTGGCAAACAAGATTTACTGTCAAAACAGCAAGGCTACTAGTCGTTAGACACACACTTGGCCAAATCAAATGCTGTACAGCTGTCTGTTGCAATAGTAGTGGACATGGAAATCTGCACTGCAAGTCAAAATAAACAAAAATCACCTTGCAGCATGTCTAGAGATTTAGCCCAAGGAACCTCCTGACCTGCTGCCTGCATCCAATGTAGCAGATACTATCAGGTACTAAGTTTAGCTAGAAACTCTCCCTACAGACAGAAACGACTGAAAGGTAGTCAAATCTTGCCATGCTTTAGCTGTTAAATACCATCGTCGAAGCAAAATATGATGCTTCTGAAAATTTAACTAATGAATTGGACTTTGCACTGAAGCAGACGGTGTTGCAGTTGGGTGCTGCTGCTCTGATGTGAGCTGCTAATTAAGAGCTGACAAGTAGTAGCTTGTTAAACCTCCTGTTCGTACTTCACTGTAAGCGAGGCTACCTGTGGCGCTCGTCCCTTTCAGTACAAAGTCAAACAGGTTAAACTTCATCCCTGCTATTAGCCACCATTTGGCTGAGATTTGGTATGCAGTTAATTGCGATGGAAAGACAGTTTAAGAAGTTGATCCTTGCCACTGCTCAGCTGCTAGTTTCTGCCTTTCAGCCCCGCATCCCTCGGGCTTGCTATTATTTCTTCCACACCACACAGTAGAAAGATTTCAGGCTCAACAGGAGGAAGAAGCTAGACTCAGTCCTAGTTTTTGTGGCTTTCATGCTGTGAGACTGGCTGAGTTTGGGCGGTTATGAAACTTGGACATGGACTTAGCTTCATATTTATATGTACATTATAATACGGGCTCTAGTATTTCTTAAAGTGTAACTTTTTATAGTAAGCATAAAACTGTATGTATCAGCAGTACAAGTAGTTCCAAATGTTTAGTGCTTTGTTCTTGTATTAAATAGGAGTTTCCTATTTAAATCCAGATTACAAATTTGCGAGTTGATGTAGAGTTTGGGTCCCTGGACTTTATACAGGTCTTTGTTGTACTCTGAAGTTCTGCAAGTTTATAGTTTACAATTTAAACTGCTTTTAAAACGTATCTTTCATCCCCAGTTTAGTGGGAGGGTAAACTCTTTAGTCTTCCCCTCCTAGAACAACTGAGAGCAAAAGTGGTAACTACCCTATTTTTACATATGCAAGGTGCACGTGAAAATGTTTTGACTGAGCAGCAGTAAAGGTCATGCACGGGGTGGGGGGACGACGACGACACGGACAGGACAAAGTTTAACTTCAGGTCTGCCTTCCAGATCTAGCAATCCAAAAGTGTGGGGAGTAGCTGCTATAGTGAGGACAAAGCTTTTGGCAAGAGTAATCCCACCTTTTGCCTACCATTCACTTGTCTTCCCAATCATGCAATATTACGAGCATAACCTAGGGTTAGCTGGGCACCTGGTAGCAGGAGACCCTCTTTTGCAAGAGCGCCGGTTATCAGAAATGCAGATTTTGCATACAAAGTAATTTTCAAAGAATCAGCAAGTGTTTCGGTATCATTAGATATTTATCCTGGACTTAATCCCAATCCACTAAAATCAACAAATGCCTTTCTGCTGACTTTCCAGGGTTTTGGAGTAAACTTTCAAGTGCTGACTGCTCTTCCACGTCCTCACAATGAAAAACTTAGGGAGGTGTTCCATGACGTTAGTGAAGCTGAAAGATGTAACAAAGGCTTGGGGCTGAAACAGGCAAAATTTCTTTGTTAATTAAACTAAACTCAGAAAAGTAGACTATAAATTAATAAAAGTTACTGAATTCTTCAGTGCGCCTCTTTGTATTAAGAGATCAGTTCGTGCTGAAATGCTGTCATTTTGGAAGTTATTAAACTATAGAAGATTTTTGGATGTTGAATGCCTGTCATTCCTAATGAAAATCTTTCAATTTCACTGTTAGATTAAGGTGCACACAGTCTATTCAAAAGAGATGTTTATTAGCATAGTTATCCTAAATATTTCACATGTGCAAGTGCAATAATCGTGCTGTTATGCGCAACCCCACCTTTTGCATTTCCTGATTTCTAGGTTTGTAACCTTGACATCATGCAACTTTTTGAGTGAGGTTTTGCATAGCTCCAGAAAACAGGACTACATGAATACAGAACTGTAGTGTTCTGCTTCTTTCTCTCTGCAATTTAATTTTTTTCCCAACTTCAGTAAGCAGAATACAAGAAAGCTTTTGCTATTACCTTGTGCCATTCCAAGATGGCAGTGAGCCACTGTAGAAATCACAGCCAAAGGCAGTATAGAATTAAAGGCCCCAAGAATACTTTTACTACACATATGTGTAAGCTCTATTTTAATCCCCGATACTGCATTTACTTAATTTGTATTGTATTTCATTCAAAATGATTAAGTAAGTGTCCTTCACTGAGGCTAAGGCATATGATACTTGAATTTTAAGCTCAGACATTCTGAATCATCAGTGTACAAAGGGTAGAACTCTCTTTCTTTTTCTTTTGAAACCAAACCTGGACTTTCTTGTTTAGTTAACTCACCCTGCTAGAGAGAACTTGACACAAATGTTGAGGCGCCATCCCAAAAGAGAATTTCTAAGAAAGTGTAAGTGTAAGTCAGTGTAAGCGGAGTATAACAAAACCTGAGATGAAGCATCAATAACAGCTGCTGAGAAAGACAGAATAATACACCCCAAACAAAGGCTGTCAAAGTGGTTTTGTTTGTTACCTAATACAAATATATGTACAGGGCTCAAATGTAATCCTGTATTCTGCTGCCCCTCCAGCCAACCCCAGTCTGGAATTTCACAGACAATAGCAAATGCTGTCCTGAAAATTGGAAGGAAACTATCCTTTGTTCCTGGCTGGTAGAAATCACTGAATAAAACTTTACCTAGCAAAGTGAGTTTGAAGAAGAGAAGAACACAACTGCCAACGAAAGTCAAACGGACTGAAAGCAAAGAGACAAATCTGTTACTAGCAATGTAGCTACACCAACTTCTTTCAGTTGACTACTTTTTTTTTGGTAATGGACATCACTTTTTACTCCAGGTAATGTGTGTAGGTAAGCTGAAGCTCATAATATATTTTCTGCTAAAGATTTGTCTCAATACAATTTTTCACGTGTACAGGTTCCACATTCATCTTTTTAAATAAGCAGTATTTTCCTTAATATTTCAATTTTTAATAGGTATTAAATACATTGAGAATAGTAACAAAACTAACAGTTACATAGGAATATCAAGAACCACACGAGTTTTTATTTACACGAGAAAATACCACCACTGAAAATGTATACACTGTTAAGGCATTTAGCAAACTTCTGAATGAATGCAATTTCAATTAAAAAACAATCTAGTGTGGTTTGGCTAAGGCTTAGTTAATGCAATTAAGCTGCACTAAATAAAGAGTTTCCACAATGGAGCTTACACTAGTATAAATTGCTTTAAAAAATATGGTTCTTGTAAAGTGATGCAACTTTCTCAAGAAAATAAGCTTTAGCTGCCATAGTAACAAAGCCCCTTATTTCCAGGATGATGATACACTAGTATTAAACAGCCTTTAAGTTGCTCACCTCCAGAAGACTACTCATCTTTGTTCAAAGAAATTTTCTATACAGAAGACAGTCCAACTCAACTAACTTCAACATCACCATACAAGAGATCACTCATACAAGGTGTAGAAGATCATCCTACACACTTCTTATCCCCTATCATGGCTGAAAAATAATGAGTTCTCTTCAGATTTGTTTCAGGAGTTATCAAAAATAATACTAGCACCCAAATTGCTATCAGCAATGCTCTGGATTCCCTGTACGATCGCACAGACGCATGGGACACAAAAGCAAGTTATGCACACATGCCTTGATATAAGAGGCTTGAACTAACACGTTTTACCTTCCATTTGCCACAGACTAAGAGCATGAAGAGGGTCAGTTACAGAAGATTAAGTGACACGTGGAGACAAGATCATGTTCTGAACCCACGCTGCATGCTAATACTGGATTTCTCGTTTAACACACCCACTACCAAATTCCGTATTTTCCAAGGCAGCCTAAAGCTAAACCACAGAAAGATGCTCGAGGAGAATCCATGGAAGGAGTTAATGCCTAACGAGCAGTCTGAGCTATTTCCCCATGCAGACAAGCCCTTCGTAAATAGATGCTTCCTGTCCACTCGCTTGGCTGTAGCGAGCAGAGATGATTAATGCAGCTATGCATCCTGACAGGCTCCAACACTCACTTGGTCGTAAAAGGGGGAAAACCATGGCCAAAGAAGGCTGACGGTGAGGGCTGGAATTTCGGCTTGGATGATAAATAGATGCCACTTTGATTCTGTAACTCTCTCTAATAAAAGTGAGAGGTGGAAGACATCTTAGAAAATGCTAAGAAACGTAGATGAGAAGAGCATCTCGTTCTCCAAAAGCAAGCTTTTGATCATCATCTTCTTTTCTGTTCTGAAAGCTAAGGAGCTTGGTTATTCTGTAAGCCTCAACTAAACTGATGCAATACATTTCTCCGTCAGTAAGTAAGGTATAATAAATTAGTTATGGTGACATAAATAAATAAATGATTTTTCATGGTATATTAGCAGGGAATGTAATTCCGCATAAAGTCAGTTTCGCACTAAACAGTAAGAAAAAGAGATACATTTTCCAGGTCAAAGAATTAGGAACGTTCGGGAAAGAGCTAAATTGTGAAAAAATGTAAATTCATTGTAGATTATGTAAGCTATATGGTAAAATAAGGAGTTGACATTAACTTTTTGCAGTGTAACGTGAGATTAAAAATTGCTACTTTTTCTTCTCTTTCTCTGAACTACACACAACTGACAGTATCTTTAAAGAACAAATTGTGATTCTGCTGCTAGCAACAGGACTTAAACCTTAGATGTTTGTAAAAACTATTCCTCCACCAGGCAGCATTTTTATTGACAAAAGGCAGCTGAATCAATTTTTGTTGCTCCTTAACAAAAACGAAGACTGCCCGAACCTGTTTCTTTCAAAGCTATTCTCTTTGGCCTCTGCCTCTCTATAAATAAAAGCACAACTACACAGCTTCTAAAACTGCTCAGATACTGAATTATTTGAAAGTCAGTGTGTTATGCAGGTGCGACCACTTTCCGCCAGAAGTCAGGCCACGAGCAGTGTCAGCCCAGAGGGGACTTTCTCTTGTCAACACTGATCTCAGGGCAAGCTGATACTATATAAAGAAAACAAGTGCAATTCTGAACCAACTAAGGTTTCCAAGCTGAAGCCCCTTCAAGCCCAAAATATATGGGCTCACCCTTGGAAACCTTCAGAAATATGCTCAGAACTTACAGAGTTAAAATACATTGATCTGTAATGCAGGTAAGATGAGCCAAAGATAAACACTGCCAAAGCTTACAGGCTTTTCCAGCATTAATCAAAAGAAACTTTTAAGGCAGGGAGAGGATCAAATTGTAAAATCTGAGCTTTAGATCCTGCTTCTGAAAATCAAGGCAAATGTCAGAAATGGACCTGAAAGTTTCATGCAACGCTCCCCCAGCTGTAGGACAGTTCATCAAAACAAGAGCCACAGAAAGAATAATATATTGTAGAACTGGAAGCCTTTCCCCAAGTCCTCACCTCGCTTGGTTTTCTTCTCTCTGTTTTCTAGAGAGTGTATTTCCTAGGTTGGGCATAGACATCTGGCTTAAAAGTACACTCTGAAGTATATTTGGAGCGTATGCTCTCTCCTTCGTAGGCAGTACCTAAACTCACTAATTACATGCATTCCAATAAAGCTTTCCTCTCATCCTGCCCCAAAACAAGTCTATCATCACTCCTTATTGAAGCCTTAATCCCTATCCATTTCAAAGGTCCATTTTGATTTTTTTTTCCATTGACATTTCAGATTTTTTTTATACCTCAAAAGCAGGCAATTCATTTTGTCTGCACTTTCTTCCTTCAGATTGCCCTCAGCTCTCCCCCCAAAACGTTCATGTCTGGACAAGGACGATGCTTGCCTTAGCGGACAATTTACAGACATGTGAGAACAGCAGTTTTCATGAAAACCAATGTACAGTGATAAACAACTGCATTCATAACTAAACAAAACCTTAAGTGGAAAACAGCTGAGTATAATCATGACCCTTTTCTTTCTACCTTTGCTGCAAAAGTTCATAAACGAAAAGTGGAAAAATGATAAAAAGTAAGTTTCAACATCACAGATTTATAAAATTTAAAAGAAATAAAGATCTTCCAAAGAAACTGATGAAGTGATGAAAATATGTTGCCATTACTTCAGATAACACCAGTTTCTCAGCAAACCTGGTAACAGCTGACATCAAGAAAACTCTGCCCTACCACTGCAGGTTAGCATTTCCTTCCTATAATTTTTTTAAAAGAGACAGGAGTGAGGACAGGAGGAATATATCACTTCATTTCCTAATTAGCTCTGCGTGTGGCTGATGGCATGGGGAAGGCTGGCAAATGGGCTTTTCTGGCATAGATTTTTTTCCCAATACCATACATGCTATTTTGGATTGCAGTCTCAAATTTGTTGAGCTGTTTCGTTCAAAGATCTTGGTGGGAGCCCAAGTGTGATCTCTTTTGATACGTTTTCTATTACCTATGGCTTTCAGATGCTTCCAACTCCCATTTCTGATCTTCTCTTACGTGAAGCCAACTTAAAACGTGTCTTTATTTTTTAATGTAGAGAATTCTTCTCAAGGCTTTTCCAGGACCAGCTGTGGGTGAACTGAATTACGCACTTTTTTTGATACTGAAAATCCATTTCACATCAGCATGATTCTTGCATTTTATATCTGCTCTATATTACTTCTATGGAAAACTTACTACTTTGACCAATAGTTCGCTATTATATTCATATGCACATCCATGGCATGTGCTAGAGCTACAGGTCAGAGAGATGAAAGAGCTCTCTGCAGCTCTGCAAGATCACAATACTTCTCACTTGCAAAATTATGTTCTGCCTCTCCTCTGGCAGGTGCATCTGAAACCTGTTTCTTCCAGCACTGATGATGATGGCGATGACATAGAGCAGACTACAAAGGCCCTTTAGGGAAGAAATTACTTCCTGAACACTCAAGAGCTCTTCCTGCTGTATCATTATCTAGGGCTGAGGTTTATTGAAGGCAACAGGACCATACTGTTCTCTTCCCAATAATTTCTTTCAGACACAGAAATGTAGGATTAATAATTTTGTCAGCAGAAGTAGGACTTCATTTTTCAGATTATTTCAGTTATTCTACTGCCAAGATTTGGTTTGGGTTTTATTTTACTCCTTTAACCTGAATGCAGATGAATGAGCCAGAGCTCTGACACAGGGACTTAGCTGTACAGCGTGAAGGAAATTCATGAAAGTGCAGGACATGACTGAATAGCATGCCATCCCTGTGGCTACCAACAGAAGTTAAAGCCCAGCAAAATTAACTAATCCTAGCATCAAGCTAACATAAATTTCAGAAAATGCCATTCACGAAATGGCATTTTCATCGCTCTCTACAGTTACCTGAAAGGAGGTTGCAGAGAGGTGGGTGTTGGCCTCCTATCCCAAGTGACGAGTGACAGGACAAGAGGCAATGGCCTCAAGTTGTGCCAGGGGAGGTTCAGGCTGGATATTAGGAAAAATTTCTTTACTGAGAGAGTGGTGAGACACTGGAATAAGCTGCCCAGGGAGGTGGTGGAGTCACCCTCACTGGAGGTGTTCAAGGAATGTGTGGACGAGGCATTGTGGGACATGGTTTCATGGGCATGGTGGTGTTGGTTGATGGTTGGACTTGATGATCTTACAGGTCTTTTCCAACATTAATGATTCTGTGATTCTGTAAAACACAGCTTCCCACTGTGATTTCTGCGAAAATCTTTTCTGCCTAACCCAAAGAAAATGAACTGCAAGAGTATCATAACATTATGGTGTTATAACAAAGGGCAAGCCCGTTGACTTGAAGCTTGGATTTACAGTATAATATTCTCCAGGGAACAGAGGAAATAAAATGCTAGAGTTCTGGCAGTCTTTCCAATCAATATCTTATTTTGTCATGTGGTGTTCCTTCAACCTAGGCAGAAGACCTGGAGTCCACTGTGCTGCTGAAGCACCTGCCTGGAACAACTCCAGTTGTGATGCCTGATGCTGAATGAGGTGTTTAACTCCGGGCTGCTTCACCAACCAATAGAAACCACCTGAAGCAGAGTCTAACACTTCATCACCCTCTTAAGCTGCTCCCTGTTCTACAGATCCGAACCCACAGTGGAAACGGAGAGCTTAATTTGTTCATGACAGAGTTTCTGAAGCTGGATTGCTTTCTTTCAGACAGCTACTCCTTAGGAAACTGGTTATTTTCTTACAGGGGTCTAACTTCTATTCTCACATAAGTCAAATCCATTAACTAAGAAAACTAAGTCTAAATTTGGGAAGACTTCATAACAGTAGTGATTTCCTTACAGGCTTACATACATGTTTCTTTTTGATATGTTTATGTGCTAAAAATCGTTCTAAAACGGTTTAGAGTGTGCTCAGCCCCTATTTCTATTTCACTTGTTCATGCCTGTTTCATAAAGGTTTAATTTAATTTTTCATTTCGCTTTGTTGAATATGACATAAAGCGATTCTATGACAGCTTCTTTTACTTTGAGGAGCTAGGTTTCTTTGTTTCAGTGACACCAAGGCCCCGGTGGGTGCCCACAGCTGAAGTGACCAATGCCTTGTTCTACCCTATACCATGAAATCTGAGATGTTTTTCACTGTTTTCACCTGCATTAACAGAAACAGAATGTGTCTGTCCAAGCGATGACATATGCTGAAGGAAAAACATAGGCAATCCTGAATTGGTAATTTTAAAGCAAAGACAGACCATAGTATTGTTTTTAGGTGTTTCACATCTATTGTTCCAGTGCTGAGAAATTCTGATTTTTACCACCTTCTTTCTGTTGAAGATAATCTGCTATTTTATTTTTAGATATGAGATTTCCTACCCAAACCAATTGTGGGTTTACAATCTTTCGCTAAGCTCCAACAACAGAAAAAAACTCCTTTTGGGGAGACTTTTCAGTGTTCATCTGAGGCCGCTGCCACCACAGTGATCACCCGTGGTTCAAAGCACTAGTTTGAACTGACCGCAAGAAATTTTACTCCCCAGTCTAGCAGCATGGTTATTAAACCAGACACTGCCCTGTCTTCATTAGGGTTCGTGCTCTTTCCGCAGCCTTCGAGTGTAACTGTTTTGGTGTGCCAAAGAAGACACTGACATTCATGTCAGTCTCTGGATCGCAGCTTCTGAGTTTATGACAGATGGGAAACCAACAGAGGAGTTAAAATCCTGTGAATCCACACACAGCTTATAGCCAGTGGCCATCTGGCTGGGGATCTACATAATACCATGAGAGGATGACAAAAAAAAAAAGACAAAAAAAAGGCAGTTACATTTGCACTTCCATTTCTCTTCCCCTTCTTTGTGCTTCCTGTTTTGAATATATTTAATAATCGCATTACAAATAGTCTTTCAACTATTTCATGCAGGTTAAACAACTACAGTATTTTCTTACTAGTACTTTCCACACAGAAAAATAAACTCAGTATTAGGCAGAAAGTCCAACAGATATAACGTTTGTCTATGGTAGGTAACAGCCAAACAGGCAGCATTTGAGGAGAGAACAGAGAATGGAAAGCACCAAGAAACCCCATTCAGCAGCGCTGCTAGTTGCTCTATAAAAACAATTCAAGGCAGAAGTTGTAATACAGGGCCCCTAAAGTACAGCTACTTGGGAAAAAAATGTGGCCAGCAAAAGTTACCTAACCTGTTCAGAGAAGAAAGCAGTGATTTACTCCCAAATGTGCTGGGAAGGCTGAAAATCTGGTTTTCAAAAGAAAAAGCATAAGCTTCATTAAAAGACCCTTTTGCACAGCCGTGTCTCCTGCTAGCTAGAGCCAGGAAACAAGGAAACATGCAAACCTTCTTTAAAGTCAAAAACCATTTTTCACTTCAACCTGCTGAAACGTTCAGCTAGGCATTTTCAAACTGTAACTGCGTGCTTGTTGGGGTTTCAGTTTTCTGAAAAGAGATTTCTGATGTAAAGAAAGAGTGGAGCCACTAGACCAAGAATTCTTTCCCCTGCATGCCATATTGCAAAAACGAGAGCATATTAAGCAACTCAAGAACAGGAAATAACACTGACAAACAAGCTGATATTCTTTCCATAGCATGGTGGCTCAGAGGACATTTGAAACTTCATCTCCCCAAATCACGAAATGTTTATTCTACTTTTGGCAAGGTTGCTGAATGCTTGTGTACTCCTTCTAGTCCAACTGCTTTATGATCCTTTCAGTGAAGTAGATAGTCACACTAGAGTAGAAATGAACATTGAGCTGAAAATTTTTTTAATAAGTCTCTCTACTGCAAAAAATGTTTTGTTGGTACTGAGATGGTTTGTGGAAATACACCAGTTGTAACTGACATGTATGTGGGAATGTATCTTAGAACCCTTCACCTCATCTGGAGTTTCGGGCACCATAGGTGAACACTGTAGAAGCTCCGGCTATATAGCCAGTGTCCTATAGCGAGTCTGTTATTTTGTTAATGTAACCTCCAACATGAGAAAGAGATCGGAAAAAACAGATTAAATGCAGACATCTATTTCTGAGCTAATCACCCTACACTCCCTTCACACTTGACATGATCTACTCAGTGCAACAATTCATCTTGTTGTGAAGCAGACATCACAAACAGGTCAGATGAATTAAGCCCTAAAATCAACCATTTCTCTCCACAGAAGATAAAGTGCAATTAGGATGGCTACTTCATGGGGCTGGACTTAAATCACACACACTCCACTCAGGCCGTCTTTTTCAAGCAACACCTCCACTTACCTAGTTTAAAGTCCTGCTTGAAACTGAGTTTCTTACATCCCAGCTAAGGGCTCTAGCCACCATATTACTGATTTTTCTGCTACTTTGCTTTTTTTGGATGAAAAATTTCATTGATACGTTTTCAGTTTCCATATGGACACCTTTGAATAACTGAAGTTATCTTATTTACCCCATCTGTTTAAAGTCAAGAAATGCACTTGTGTTTTTTATTGAGAAAGGCTTAAATAACTGCATTTTTTTCCTCAAAAATACAAAATAAACAGAGACATTTCAATTATAACCCTAGTAATATCATTGCAATATTAGTAAAATGGCTGATTAATAGCAATGTCTGATATATATTCTAATTTTCTAGCAATGTCTGATATATATTCTAATTTTCAATGTGAATAATGTATATTTTGAATTAAGTTTTTCTTGATAGAGTTTTTAATTAAGAAAAAATTGCAGTGTAAGACATTTTTTCATTTTTCTTGCAAGAAGCGTATTTTTTATAAATGTGGCTATCTAGCCAGACAAAAAGAAACTGCAAAAGTGTAGCTGTAGAATTTTCGTCAGTGTTTTATGGCAATACCTTGATCAAGTAGAAATTGAGCTAAGAAAGAAAATTAATATCCTTGCTTCCTTCAGGGGGCTAACTTTTGCTGACTTTGACTCCTAGGTCACAAGGCATTCTGTTTACTTCAGATCAGTAGTACCTTCATTTAAAATAAAACTACAAATTTTTCATCCCTTTTTGTAACTTTGTGGCCTTTGTCCTCAATACCATATCACTACTGTAACCATCACCTCACCCTCCTGACTTTCTCAGCATTTAGCTAATCAAATGTATTTGGTTACTCTGAGTTTGATTTCTGTATGCACTGCATGCAACTACCTCCACACAGTTTAAGAAATGAAATTAAAAAAAGCTGCAACTGTTAAGAAGTGGAAATTTTTCATACTGATGTCTCTGTCTTCAACAATTTAAAATAAATGCCTCCCTTTCTTCACAAGAGTTCCTTCAATTTGACCTTGACTTTTATGGAGTTCACGGAAAGTTATAAACTGGAACGTAAAATGAGTAAGAAAATGTGGAAACCACAGGTACAACCTCCCTTCCCAGAGAAGCTGTATGTGGAACTACATCCCATGGGCGAGGGAGCAGCCCACCGAGGAGTCACCCTGCTTACACAGGCAGTGAGTGCCCCGGTCCCTTCAAGAACTCCTCTTTCAAGAGGGTGCTGGAAAAGCAGTTCAAAACATTTAGGATACATCTGACACTGTAGTTCAAACCTTCAGCCTTGGAAGCCGTCTTTCTCTCTTTCTATGATTTACTAAGGGTTAACGGCATGTTATTCTACCTGTTAAAACATGTTACTCTTTCCTAGGGAGCTAAATAAAAAGAAACAGTATCTAAATTCCTTCTTATAGGTTTTACTTACAAAGGAGGAACTCATATATGATTCAACTCTGTATATACTCCTCATTGCATTTTAAATAAAATACTTTAACTTCAGCAGTTGCTATTTAGAGTAAATTTCAGAAATAAAAAATTAAAGCAAAAATCAGATATAAAATACAATTCCATTTTTATCTCAAAAGAAATTGCCTACTTCCATGCATTCAGTTCTTATCTTACTACTGCTTATAAATTCAGGCATTTTTTGCATGAACTGTAACAACTGATTTACAAAATAAAATGTTGAATTAAATGTCAAAGTAACATGTAGAAACCCTTCGAGTTCACTTCTCTTTGATGGTGGATCAGGCAGTTTTGTGCTTTTGCAGCAAGCAGCACCACCCCAGCACCAGGTTCTTCTGTTTCAGGCCGTGCTGGTGTCATTCAACACAGCAGCACAGAAAAACAGGGCAATGTTCTGTGCAAGCGTTTGATACGATATGATGAAATACAGTATCCTATCCCTAACAATTGCTAGTAGCAATGCTTCAAAAAAATTAGACGCTACAAATACTCACAATTAACCTTACTAATTGCAGAAGACTTTGCAGGTGACAGAGAGGAACGAGGTCTTTCCAGACGCTCACAGGTAATGCGCTTATGTCTTAAATCATGAGATTTGATTACCCTTCTCTAAGCATGCTTTGCTGCCACTGTTATTAGCCTTTATATCATCAAGCCCTTTTTGAAAACTGAACCACTACATTTAACTATATGACCTCCATGGTGAATTCTATAGGCTAAATGCATGCTGTCTGAAAACACTGTTTACACATTATAAAATGGCAAGCCATCTGATTTCTTGATCTTGTTTTATGAAGCTGAAAAAGGAGAAAACAACACAAACTGATAAATTCTCCTCTTATTTTGTATTACTATATATCTCAAAACTAATTTTTTACTATTTCATTTCCATATCAGGGAATATATCCCCATCCCACTCCCTGTCATCTCACAGACAAGACCTGTTACTCCTCTCTATACTATTTAGTAGTCCTACTCTTTATAGGACTTTGAAACATTTAAAAATTAAATTTTATAGGCTGAAACCATTAACTCTTTATCTCTTCTTCAGTTCTTGGGCTCTCTCTTACGGTTGCCAACTGCAGCAAGATGGGTCCTTGATATAACTCTTTAATCCACACCCCTCCAGTAGGACCACTGAGGAATGAAAAGGAGTTCCACAGTTCTTTTTTCCCCCTTCAGCTATTCTCTTTAAGAGTTATAGATTTTTCTTTACTCTTTGAAGACATCTGTGTGAAATTACCCACACAACAGTAATCCTAACAAAACCAAGATTTATTAAAACAAAGAGAAAATGGAATTAAAACAAAATAAATTGTTTGCTTAACATAGCTGAATTTACAATTCTCATAAGTTAAATTAGATAAGGCATAAACCAGATAAGCTTAACTTCAGATAAAAAAGAAAAAAATGAGCCCTGTAGTTCATCCTTTGAAATTAAATATCCTTTCTGACCACACCAGTCAGCCTGTCAATGCCGCTTGCTGCTTGGAGACCAACAATTCCCTCTTTTGTCTCCCACAGATATGCTTAATAAACCCCAGTTCAGGTTTCCTAAACACTTCTCCCAAGACAAAAAAATAGGCTTTGGTAAACAGTTCCAGTCTCCATCTCTGCGGAGTTACACCACCGAGGAAACGAAAAACGTTAATTATAATTTATGACTGCCTTTTCAAGGTTTATGACCCAGCTCAAATATTGCCTTTTGCTAACCATCTTGGCTGGCTCCATCTCAGTTTTGGCTAGACCCATGGGCAAACCTCACCTAAAGCAGATCCTTTTCTCTTCCACGTGTCACAAGCGATGAATTATAGACAAGGGCTAAGGCTTGCTCTTACAATCAGCTACATCTCAAAACAAAGTCCAACGGACCTTTAAAATAAATCCTTCTTGGCTGATGTCTCAAATGACAGATTGTTCTTTGTTTCTGCCTTTATGGGTTTTAGGACTCGCATACACATAGTGTTTGCTTGAGTACGCTGTGTCATTTAGCGGGTGGTATTTCCCTGACATAAGAAGAGCATGACTCTGGGACAGCTACAGTAAAAACTGATCTGTAATAGAAACTTTTGCCACTTTGGAAGTATAATGAAAATGGCAAGTTGTTCCTCCTCATACACAACCGTAGATGCAAGCATGCTAGTAAAAATGGCTTACATAAGCAGAACTTCTTTCCGTTAAGCAAATAAAATAAAGACAAACTGAAAACAGTCCTGCTGAACAGCCTCCACACTGGGACACGTACCAATACAGATGTACCAGAAGAATGAGGAGAGCAGTGGTGAACAGATCACACCTGTATCCTGCGTTATTAACTCGGCGTAACTCTTCTCAACCTAGAGCATGGTCTAAGCCATTCTCAACCCTTTGTTCTTCAGACTCTCCAATAAATTTGAAATGAGAAAAAAAAACCAATCCAGACAAGAAACCCCAAAGGCACGAAAGTAATGGAGACATTATTACAGAGCTACTTAACAATATCCACATAGGCTTGTCTGATGCAATACAGTCCAGCGCTAAACCAGGACTACTGTAGGCAGGCAAGAAAAAGAAGCAATCATGACTCGAAAGCAGATTCCTATTGGAGAAGGTTAGCTTGTGACTCCCAAGCTGGAACTATGTCACATACCATTTTTTGATATAACAGGATGCTTGGAAGAAACCTTCAGCAGCAGGAATTCAGGGTGCGGCTGCACTTAGGTTCCCTAAAGCCAAAAGCAAATGAACTGTGATCTGAGATCTGTTCAATAGAACATTATATTCATTTACTTATTTTTTTTAATTATGAAATCATACATAGGAGAGTCTTTCCAAGCTCCAGATCAAGTTAATTTCATTCATTACAGAGGCACACTCAAACATTCAATTAAAATAACCTTACAGAACTGCATTTAAATTGTATCATCACTCTGACGAAATCCAAAGTGAAACATAAAATAAAGGTCAAACTGGAGAACACTATGGAGCAAGTTAATACCCATGAAAAATGAGCACAAGAAAAACAAAACTACTCCCCAGTGAAAAATGGTAGCAGAGGATGTGAGGAGGGATGTTATTCCTCTCCTTTATTGCTATTCATCTAACAGAAGAAAAGCCGGAGAAAAGGAGCTTCAGAATTTGTAATGGGGAAAGAAAAAGCCAACTCTGCCTTACCATGTAACAAGGAAAGAAGGAGTTAGAAAAGAAGGTGCATGACCAAAATAGAACGTCACTGCTTGCACATCTCTCTCTAAAGCCCTAGGACACAAACCCCCTGCTATAGGTGATTTTATTTTTTTTAGTTTGTTCAACAGTTTCTTACAAGGAAATCATTTTGTAATTGACTTAAGGCAAGGATTCCTTCTTAAAAACAACCAGAAAAAATCTTAATGCTTTCGTAATCTCTCTCTTAATCCTCTCTATACATATCACTGGAAAAGACTTCAAAAAATGATTAATCCAAAGATAATTACACTCAGCTGTTCTCCAAAGAGGAATAAAAATGTATTGGAACTCAGCTAATACACAACATCTTCCTTAAAGAAATAAATTACTCAAATATTCTTTCAAAATGCTTTCAGATGTATATATTGATAATATCAATAAAAGGTAATGAATCTCACCTAAAAATCTCTAGTAGATTCCTTTCAAAAGAAAGTTTTTCTTAATTTTATAGAGTTTCCGCACATATTTGAGATGAGTCCAAGAATCTACCAACATGTTTAATTACTTCTAATGTAGAAATGTTTAGACAGCATGCCGGTGTCTGTGAGGAGAAGGGAACGGCCCTCCTTGTTTTTACAGGAAAAACATGTAATATATTAGCCATAAATTAGCATGATACTTTGAGTAGCAACCATGAAAAACCAACCTTGATATAAAATTGAAATTATTCAGAAATACATTAATTTTAGATCCTGACCTTCTGGCTACCACTGCAGCAGAATACAATTAACACTCTTCTGAGGCTCCCACAATGTATATTCACAGAGGTTTTTTTATGACTAAGTGATACATGAAACGACACAAGGGAATTCTTTGAAGTACTGCACAATAGCAAAACATTGAAAAACAGTATCTGCCATGTTTGCACACAAATACTTTGGTCACAACAACCCCATGCAACGCTACAGGCTTGGGGACGAGTGGCTGGAAAGCTCCCCCGCAGAAAAGGACGTGGGGGTGTTGACTGACAGCCGGCTGAGTATGAGCCAGCAGTGTGCCCAGGTGGCCAAGAAGGCCAACAGCATCCTGGCCTGTATCAGAAATGGTGTGGCCAGCAGGAGTAGGGAGGTGATCGTGCCCCTGTACTCGGAGCTGGTGAGGCCGCACCTCGAATGCTGTGTTCAGTTTTGGGCCCCTCACTACAAGAAGGACATTGAGGTGCTGGAGCGTGTCCAGAGAAGGGCGACGAAGCTGGTGAGGGGTCTGGAGCACAAGTCTTATGAGGAGCGGCTGAGGGAACTGGGGTTGTTCAGTCTGGAGAAGAGGAGGCTGAGGGGAGACCTCATCGCTCTCTACAATTACCTGAAAGGGGGTTGCAGAGAGGTGGGTGTTGGTCTCTTCTCCCAAGTGACTAGCGACAGGACAAGAGGAAATGGCCTCAGGTTGCGCCAGGGGAGATTCAGGCTGGATATTAGGAAAAATATCTTTACTGAGAGAGTGGTGAGACACTGGAACAGGCTGCCCAGGGAGGTGGTGGAGTCACCATCCCTGGAGGTGTTCAAGGAACGTGTGGACGTGGCGTTGTGGAACATGACTTAGTGGGCATGGTGGTGTTGGGTTGATGGTTGGACTTGATGATCTTACAGGTCTTTTCCAACCTTAGTGATTTGGTGATTCTGTGCATAAGCAATGCCAAGCTAAACACACCACAAGGATAGATTTTCTTTACAGGCGGTGAATTTGGACAGACATTATAGTCCCTACATTAAAAAACATGGCAGAATGGCAGAAGTATGTTAACAAGGTAATGCTTTAGAATGAAGGTTTGTCTTCAGTGAGGACACAGCGTATTTTGAAGACTCATTAAAATCCTAGTGTCAGAAAGGTAGGTGAAGCTTTGATAGTTATCCACTACTTGAGGTAATACAGTGGGAGTTGGGGCCACATTTCAGGGGTTTGTAGGTACGTACCAATGCTGCTAAACATGTTGAGATTTTTTTTTTTTTTCAAAAAAGCCCAAGTCATTTTAATGTCATTAACTGAATTATCCTATGGCCAAATACCCAACACAAAGTGATTAACAATTGTGAATGTCCACCTAGGTTCTGTACAAGCATTTATGGATCGCTGTAGGATAACCAACAGATGTACAACTCAAAACAAATATTTGTAAAGTCTCTAGCTTAGTATTTACAGTCATTTACCTGAATTAAAATAGGACCTTTCAATATTTGAATTATAAAGGTGTGATTCACCAGGGCACTTGACTACAACGTGGTTTACCCAGAATTCGAAGAACCCTCAGCAGCACCTCCATGGCAAGAAGATGTTCCCCACCGACACTGGACCTGCTCATGGACAGCCCAGGCTAGGGGGTGCTTACCCGCCCTACAGGAGTGGTGGCACTTGCATGAATAATTAAATACTTATTCTAAATGATTCAAACCCTCAAATCCCTGACAGTTGCACGCTCCCTAGGGTTAGAAAGCCGGTGTCTGTGTGCCTCGCTTATCCACCAAATGCAAAAGCTTAAGATCACACTAGGCAAGAAAAACTAACTGTCCTGTGCATTATATAAACCTCCAGTGAAAATATGTTCATCACTGTGATTATCACCCATTGGTTTGCACCTGGAATTTCATTCTTCCTCATCCCTAAGTAAGAAAGAATTAAATTTACAGTGTTATTTAATTTTATTTTTACTGAACAAAGAAAGCAAAATTCTTACAAAAACAAGTATTTGTGAAAAACATACATACTTCAATTTTCACAAAAGAATCTGGAGAAGGGAAACTGTGTATTACATTTTCTTAATACATTATGCCTCCAGTGACCTTCAGCTCTGACGAAAACTGGCACAACTCATTTTTTTAATTACTAACACAAAGCTCTGGATTAGTTAAAGAGCTTATCAACTCTTCAATACTTCAAATATGTTGTTAAAGGCAAAAATGTAAACGGCCTTCATTCCTAACATTTTAAACGCAAAAGGTGACAATTCCTCTGATGGCACTGTAGGAAAGCAGTGGAAATAGCATATGGTGGTTTAGAATTACACCAGGACAGAAGCTGGCTTGTCCAAACCAGTCAGAGAGGGAAGGAGATGGTTGTGAGATGCTCACCACCACCACACACGAGCATAAAGACAAACACGAAAATAAAGGCTCTTACTCACATGCGCCTGGCAAAGGAGAGGCCTCACAAGGACAGGGAGTAAAATGGTGAGCGCTCCTACAGCAGGTCCCCATGAGAAGGGGAGTGCAAAAGGCTTTCATGGGAGACAGCATGGCATGACTGTTCTCAAAAAGCAGCATGATGATGGGGATGGTAACAGGAGCTGCACACAGGTAGAAACTGGCAGGAGAGCTATTCTGTGGGATGACTCAGGCTAATTCCAAGAGAAAACGTTATCCTCCACTGCTGTGGAGGCAGTTCATGTCCACCAAGCTGATTCCACTGCGAAATCCCACAGTTCAAACCATAAATGGATGCATTTGGCCAATACACTCAGTATGGGACTTGCCATAAGATACACAGCTCTAAGCTCTAAATTACCAAGCATTATCCAAAAACCAGAAAAATACTTGATTTCCTAAGCTCATAGATAACCCTTCAAGAAAAGATGCTAAGACTGGATGGCTGAGTAACTAATTTTCTCTGGTGTAGTTCCTGGTACGCTAAAGAAGTTGGAGTTTTTTGTTAGACCTTCCGAGGAACTTCAAAACCCTGCCCACAATCTCAAGCAGGGGGAGTTGAAGCTTTGAAAGCTTAAAGGGCTTGCCCAAGATCTGTAAATAGCAAAGACAAATCTCCAAGATCCATCTCCCCTTCTGTTCTTCCCTTACTCCACCATCACGAATCAGATATAATCTTGCACCAGAGATTAATCCCAGGGATTACAGAAATTATTTTAGAAGACTGCGTATGGGAAAAATACATAAATCAAAAGTTCTGGCATGAATTCTAAATAATACCATTTTAAGAAAAGCAGAGTTTCAATTCAATTCTCAGCTCCAGTTATATTCTCTCTCCTAAAAATCAAGAAACTCATTTCAAAAATAACCAAGATGAATAAACACTCTTTTCAGCAGAGCAGCAAATCAGGTAGATGGATATCTTAAAGATATGTGTTTGAAGTTTCACATCTCATCACTGCCTACAGCCCTCCAGTCTCAATCCTCACAACAGTCAATAGCTTTTATGAATAAGCATGTTCTGGAAGAGACACTGGACTATGTGGCTGGATAAACAGGCAGATAAGATGGTAGAAAAATACAAAACGTCAAACATCCATTTACTACAGGTATCAGTCCGGGAGCTTGCAGTAATGTTTATGCAAATAGGAAAAAAGATCAAAAAGAAAGCTATGCAAGTGGTTTGGTTCTATTATTTATTATAAGATTTTGGCTTTGTAAATATAAATCAAATACAAATGTACAGCACTGCCAAGGAAATAAATTAAATTTGATATGTATACATTAATATATTCCAGTAAGCCAGACTAAGGAACAAATCTAGTCATAATTCAGTCAAGAATCTGTACAGAACCATACTATTAAGTTTCTATGG
Organism: Gavia stellata; assembly: GCF_030936135.1. Classification (NCBI taxonomy): domain Eukaryota; kingdom Metazoa; phylum Chordata; class Aves; order Gaviiformes; family Gaviidae; genus Gavia; species Gavia stellata. Next base: position 11,712,018 of record NC_082599.1, on the reverse strand, counting down.
TATGTGAAGAACAAAACAAGTTTAAGCAATACATTTCTTCAAATCATATCAAAAGCAAAATGACTGCAAACTCCTAAAGCAATGTTACTAATTTATCATTGTTACAGCTTAAGAATGTAGCCACATCACATAAATTGCTTCTCCCTCACAGAGCATCTTTGAAACGCTCAATCTGAAAAAAAAAAAAAAAAATCCAAAGTGTATTACAAAGAGATTTCACTTTTATAGCAAAGGAGGTAGCAGACGGTGAAACAAGAAATAATATAATGGCATGAAGAATTATGTGACTTTTGCATTGGACTTATCATTTATATGATAAACACACAAGTGTACAAAAAAATTGAGAGACTCGATTTTTCCTCTTGAAGGAAAAAAATCCATTTGGTATAGGGTAACTAGTTGGAAGATACATGGATTTTTTAGTAATTCTGAAAGGGACTGAAGCAGACAGTAACAGCTAAAACGTAACTTACTGGAAATGCCTTCCTAACAATTTTGGGATGTTACAAGGTGCAGATCTACTTTAATTACAAATAGGGTAAAGACATTCAGAATCATACACAACAGGCATATCATCACTATGAAAATTTGTGATCAAAATTCAGCTTTGCCTTTTCTGGATCTCATCCAGGAGGAGTAGTGGACTTCATCTTTTTTTCTCTTGTGATTAAAAAAAGTCATATTTCTCTTCTACTCAATTAGATATTTTTCTGCAAATGAGGGGCACTTAATTTCCTTTGGTAATCCATCACTTTGATACAGTTTTTGTACCCTTAATTCTATGATGCCTCCAACATTCACGACCTGCTCGCTGCTGTTCTACTTAGCCATAGTATCTGAGTACTTCTCCGGTGACTTCAGTTATTTTAGTCATTTTCCCACACCAAGAGCCTCTTCAAGGATTATAGGCCACCTCCCTGACATCCCCCCCATTCCTTGTTATATCTTGTTTCCTGCAATCGTGGGAAAGGGATATGGGACATTTCATCTGCGCTTTGCCTGATTTTCTTGGTGGTCCTTACTTCCTTTTATTTCCCATTTGCCAGCATCTCAAAAAGCTCAAAGTTTTTCTAAAAAGCAGTACTAATGAATAAATTACAAATATTTTTTAAATCACCCCAAATCTGCTTTGGAAGTTTAGTGCATATAGTGAACATGAAAATGCTAATTACAAGGAATAAAAAATAAACTGACTTGTGTTTTTAATTGGCCACAGCTAACAGCTAGAAGAAAGCAAGCAACAGAAGTACATACTGGAAAGCAAATTTTATTATTTAAAAATGTAGTACTTCTTTTTATTGGGAGTGTTTCAAGTAAGCTTCATGAGGAAATGTGAAAAATAATTATATTGTCTCCATTTATTCAATTTTTTTTAAAAAACACTATTTTTAATCATTTACAATCTTGGACAAGAAAGTTTTCTTCTCAGTCTACTTTTTCTTGTTGTTTTTCTTTAGAAAAGGAAAAGCTTGTGTAAAATCCGTGCAACTATTTTTTGAGAAAGAATTAAAAAAAGACTGCCTAACCTGATAAGCACCCTGGAAGAATCCACTAAAAGTCTATGAAATAGAAAAGCTGAGCTGCAGGAAGATTGCACTGACTATTTTAGTCTCCTGTCTCATGTGCCACTCCTATCTGTTTTAAGCAGAAATGACAATGGATGGCCAGTTGCTGACAGCCAGCTTCAACGGTATAGCAAATAAATTTGTTTAAGAAGATCTGTCCTGCAGGTATGTCCAATTCCATTCCTGGCAGTGCTACAGACTTGCTATGACACCAGAAAAGTTTCTTAACCTGAGTTAAAAAAAGTTATCATATCTATATCCTTTAGCAGTTCATAAATTGTCTTTATTCTTGTAAAATGGAAAAAACCCCAACATACACATTCTGATTATAGTACTCTCTAGTCATCCTTGAGTAACGGGTATTCAGATTCAATCACTGAACACTGCAGAAGCCATTCCTGTTTAATTGCACTCAAGAAAGAAATACAAGAGGGTGTTTCCATGCGTAGGGCTCATGTTCTATAGCACAAGCACCCTCTGTGCTCAAGTCTGAAACCTGACAATTTCTGTAAGAACAACAACATTCAGTTCTCTAAAAAGCTATGAAGGCAGTTCCAGATTTTATCGCAGGGAATGCCTCAGCTCGCTGATGACAACAGAACTTCAGATGTTATGGCAAAAAGTAAGGAAAGGGCTATGAGCAAATGTAAATCGAAATACATTTCAGTCTTCCCAGAGAAGAGACATTCACTCTGAATGAAGAAATAGTAGTAGAGTACTGGTAAGAGAATTGCTAGCAAGATTTGTTGTCTCTTGTTGAAGGTTTTAAGGAAGATTTTTCTCTTGAGGAAGATGATGCTACTTCTTGTGACATTCTTTCACAAGTTATTTGCACTTTCTCAATTTCAAAATAAAATTCATTTAGTTACTAAGTACAAAATTTGCTACCTTTAATGTAGCACTTTCTTTAATCCGAAAATCACAGTAGCAAGCATTTTCCACGATTTCTATGGCTTAAGCACAATTTCGTTTCCTGCCACTACAGGGGTACCATCAACTTGAAGTTCCATTGAACAATTTAGTGTATTAAATCTGCTTGCCTTTTACTTTTGCACTTGCCTTCATTTATATTAAAACCACTTTCTCTCCATCCGTTGCTCCCACAAAAATAACATGCACTATTTCTTACTTCTAATTTTCTATTCTTCTAGTGCGAAGAGTATTGGCATATTATCTTCATCTGCTTCTGGTCTTAGAAGCAGACCTGTCCTCAGAATAAAATGGAAGCGTTTGCTTTAGCAACTGTTCCCTTCTAATTTGTACTTCAAATGCCTCATAATATAGCAAAGTGCTGATACTGCTATTTTACAGGGAGGAAATCATGCCATAGGGAAGTATATTTAAAATCTGTTACAAGCACAGAAGTGAGACAGCATGACTGGTTAGTCATTTCAGAAACCTGATGAGTTACTCTCACCTGCTCCATAAAGAGCTGCTGAAGCCAGTGGTGGCCAGTGCACAGCTCCTGGCTCAAAATATTGCAGGTGTGGTTCCCATGAGGCTGCCAGTCATCTATCTCCAGCAGGGCCATGCTGATGCAGTGGTGGTTGAATAAATTCAAATTATTGGATTTGGAAGAAACAGGTCAACAAGGGTTGTGAAGCAAACATCACCCTAGCACTCAATGCTGAGACAAGTCCCAGCCCGCATTTTGGGAGCTCTCAGCTCTCCAAAGCATACGGTATGGGGGTTTTGGCTCTTATTCATATAGGAATTTTAGTATGTAATCCTTCGGGTGAGTAAGTTTGGCCATACTTGTCCTATACAGTAAACACTGAAAAGCAGCCATGACACTGTATTCATCTATTGTAAACATGATGACAGGTTCTTCCACCTGAAATGCTAATGAGTAGAAACTACAGCTCAGTTTCCAATCTGCATTTATTCAGACTGGCTGTATATAGTCATCCTCACGCCAATATTGGTCTGTGGATTAAGTGGCTTTTTACTCTGTTCCATAGTCACCTCCTTCTAGACACATTTATAGACATCATAAGAACCATAGGGATTGATCAAAGACACATTTACTGAACTCCTCGAGTATGACATGAAGCTACTCATATACATGGGATACTCATGAGCTAAAGATGGAGAAGGTAACGTAGGTAACAGCATAGTTTCAGCCTCTCTGTTGGAACACTACAGAAATGTCAACATCTAATTCAGAACAAATCTAAATCCTAGCTTATTAATATAAGCAGACTATAAATGAGACTAATAAAGATTAGATATTTTACTGATTCAGCAAACAGACCTTCATGTTTCAAACAGCTGCCTTCCCATCTAACATACCTGTGAGGCCCACAAATATTGTTTCTTTCTCCAAATCAAGGTCAGACTAGAAGGACTGAGTATGCTATGAGGAATCTTGAGAATCTTTTACTTTGAAGACAACATTAAGTATCCTGGGTCTTCCTTGGGGAGCCTTTTTGTTGTGCCCAAGAGAAGGAATCCTAAGAAGAAATGTGTCCTAAGCTTGGGGGCTCTCAAGATAGGTGTTGGCTAATTGCATCCTTGGAGGGAATAGTCTCTAGCCTTTGGGATCAGGAATAAACCTCAGCTAAGCAAGTTACAAGAATTAATTTATGGCAGACAGACCACATGTCTGTTCTCCTGCCTCTACAGTTTACTGTAATCCACTCTAAGTGACGGGCTAGAAAAAAGCAAACAAGCTGGGCCAAGAGCTCCCGTAGTACCTATAGCACACACATCCAACATGGCCCAGTGTCCCTCCTCTACAGCCAATTTTGAGAAAGCAAGAAGAGAAGAGTGGTAAGTACTCCATGGTGAGTAGAAGCTGGATAAGGTTACTAGTGTTTTTTCTGCAAGCCATCTTGGCTGAAGATCTTGTAGCCTTGAATGTTTTTATGCTCACAGCACTATGCAAGATTTATTTTTTAATTTTTTCATTTTACAGTTGGGGAACCACTACACAAAAAGCTGTGTTTGGAAGGCCCAGTGGAGGTACCCAACTTCAGCATCACAATTACCAGGGTGTGCAGTTTCAGAAGTCGGACAAGTCGTTTTTAGCCTCTGCCCCCAGTGAAATCAAAATAATTACATCCAACAACTAACACTACCCAGGCTATTCTGCTGTGAATAGTCCTGGGCATCTCCAGTTAGCTTACTGCTCAATGCATTATTTTGGTGGCTTTATGCAAAACAGAAATAGTCCCCATCACAAATTTCTACTATAGACAAAAATAACATGAGCACATTAAGCTGCTTTCACTTGTCACCCCTGATGAACTTCATATGGCAACCAGACCAAAAGCCCCCGCTGAGCCCCCGAAGCTGAATGTGAAACGGAAATACCACAAAAAAACACTGCCAGCATCCCAGAACATGACTCACACTGCTTAAGTACCAAATCATTACATTTAGAAGATTCTCGTCTGGATATTTTGTACGGCTAGATCAAGCACTCTGAAACTACATTTGCTGAAGCAAGTAGACTGAGCGCCAGGGCTCCTAACTTGGTACAGTCTCCTCCTGTGCTGGTTAACTTCAGGCAAGTCACTGCAGTATCTCCGTATTACCATTTCCAAAGGCAAAACTAATTACACTAATCCCCTTTGTGCAGCACTTAAACATCTATGGATGAAAAGAATTATCCTAAGAACTATTTCTGTTATTAGAGCAAAGAACTACAATACTACGTGGAAAGCCAAGGCCAAGTCTCTTCTGTCAGTCTATCCCTCTTGACAGGTATGAACTCTAAGTTCAGAAATTACTACAAAATGCTGTTTATAATTGATGGACCTTCCTGAACAGAGTAAAATGGGGAACTGGTAAGAGAAAACCACTGAAACAACCCAGGGAATGCTGTTAACTGTCCTAAGGGCTTGATTTTCAAAGATGTCCAAAGACAGAGATGAGGTCCCTATGTGGTGGGATTTTCAGAACTAACATTAATTCAAAGTCCCACTAAAATCAATGGCAGCTAAGTAGTGTAGCCTTCGCAGAGAGTCCCTGCAACTTTAATCACTTTAATCATTGAAAATCTGACCCCAAGTAAACAAACTAAAATGACATTGTTTAATGTTACTTGTATGACTACTGTGGAAAACTTTTTGAGACAGAAATGTGACTTTTAAATTGCAGTTTAGCAATCCATAAATACTAATGAAATCCCGTGCTGTCTGCCCTGTGACAGTGTTTTCCTGTTAAAAGATTGTTCTTTTTTTAACCTAATAAAGCACATCACTAGTCTACGCACATTCATTTTTCAAAGTTTAAATTTATAGTTAAAATAAAAAGACAGGTCGCTTACCAGTAACCAGAATTCTTTGAGACATGAGTTCTTCATGCATATTCAAACTAATAAGCTACATATATGTCCTTTCACTTCAGACTAGTCTTGTATCTCTGCTATGAATAAGTATATATGGTACAGACTGACTGTGCCACTTTCAGTTTCCTCCCAACCACAGAAATGAAACTCAGGAAACTTCCAGAAATTCTGAGGGAGAGCAAAGTAATCAAAAAGAAAACATAAATATGAACTATACATAAAAAAAAAAAATCCTATTGGTATATCACCTCTATTTCTCTTTTTGAGTGACAATGCACAGGTATAGTTTATCACAGTGACTTAAACTACACCTGGCCACTAAGTACCTGAGGTCCCGGAGTCTTTTGCACAAACCACTCCAGCACTTCTTTACCAATATATAGGTTTGAGTAATGTTACAGCACATGGTGAAGGTACGGACGGAGCTCCAGATAGCATCATCTCCAATATCTTAACTATTTCTTAACAATGTTGTGTGCTCTGGAGAAGTACACTGTAGTAACAGCAGGAGATTCATCTCAGCAGTCTGATAGCAAATTTTGACACAGTCTCCAATTGACTGTAACAGTCTGTGTGGAAATGGCTGAACTGTTAAACCCTTCAGAAAACACACATGAATAGCCTGAAGCGTCTGAATGTGTGAATATAGAAGTAGATAACCCCCGGCATAAAAGTGTAAAAACCAAATTCTGCTTTAGAAGCAGAACACCAGGAATAAAATTTGGAGATTAAATAAAACCTGCTGATTAAAAAGTATAATTCTACCGTGATTTGAGGCAGAAATGAAGAAGGTCATTCATAAGAACATATGCATCTCCTGCAAAAGCCTCTGAGGAAGTGGCCTTGATGAAAGCAGAACTAGTAAACACCAAGCCCAAGACCTTAATGAGGCTAAGTGAGCGTTGAAACTCTTTTAGCCTTAAGCAGATATCCCATAACAGCTTTAATAAATGATACAGAGGGGAAAAAAAATGGTAAGAAGCCACATGGATCTCATTCCCAGAATGCGCAGCATGTGAGTGCTGGATGGCTTTCCTCGTTGAAGTATTCCTGCCTCTTTCCATAAAAAAAGCCCACAGATGACAAAAAAAGAGCCAACTAGACAGACACCGCTGAATGGGTAAGATGCCTGTCTGCCCCACAGCACTGAAAGATGGGTTTTCAACCCTTTCACTTACACAGGACAAGCTGGCTGCTATCACAAGGGTTCGTGATGGCATTTTCAGTGGGCTTGATCCAGAAGAAATAGGTAAAATTATTTAAGTTGGGTTACACAGGAGCTAAAGGAGGTCAGAATAAGTTATCAGTGTAGTACTGCTAGATAAGAGCTTAAAAGTTTAGTACTACTGTGTATCTGTGACCTAAAGTGAAAAATATTTTTGTTGAAATGCTTTCCGAAAACAATGCCAAGACAGATATCCCAAAAAATGTTAAACAGACCAAAATAAAAATAGGAAGAACTGCAACTTTCAAAAGCACACGCATTGTCCTAAATCTCTCTTTTGCCTAAGTAAATAGCATATTATGTACTACTTTTATTAGCAAATTAAGTCATGTAAAAACAAGTAACAATAAGAAACATCAATGTTAATATGCAAATTCCAAGATATTTTCAAAACCATTTTTTCCATTTCTAGAAAAAGAAAAAACCAAAACCCTCTTTTTGTGAACAATCTATTTGAGATGAGTATGATTTCACTCGCAAGTACTATTCAGAAACATTTTTCTTGAAAGCATTTTCAAAATGAAAACTGCTTAAAACTTTTTTCCATGTACTTCTAGTATCTGTGTCAAATGGGGTATATCTGGGCTGCAGATGAAGCGTCTCTAAGCAGACTTAAGTATTTTTGGAAGAACACTGGGACAGTTCCTGTAAATATTAGACTGCTATGGTTATGCAGTACGGTCTAATATTGCATTATTTTGAACTGCTCTGGAAATCCATTCTAGGTTAATATTGATTATCAATATCAATCAGTTTTAAGAGTAAGCTTGCAGCTTTAAAGTTCGTACTTCTACAGAACAACTCTCCAAAACAGGATGTGGCTTGAGTTCTTTTTTTCACCTACCTGTTACTCTACAGTAACACACAGCAAGCTTTTCCTACTGTAATTTAAGCAGGATCCTGAGAGACTGAGTGGTAAATGACAAAATGTGCCTGTGTATGTAGAAGAAGAACATCTCTGCACCAGCAGATGATTGCCACGTGCAGATCTGTGATTGCCTGAGTCCTACTGACATGTATACATACCACCACATAAATTGACTCCCCCCTCCCTTGTTGATACACATGTAAAATCCATGCCCAATAATGCTGTAAATATATATATATATAGTTTTAACTACAATACAGACAGGTATCATTTCTCCTACCAGTGCATTATATCCATTCCTGCTGCACAATATATCATGTTTAACAGTGCACACTACTCAGCAAATTAACCCATGGTGTACCAGCTTTTGCAGGAGTGTCTTCTGCAAGCCATTATTGAACTACACCTCATCCCATGTTTCTTTTCTCATTCCTCCTAGATCTATCTAGTTTTCTCACCTTTGTCTCCATCACCCCTTTGCTGTCTTTTTTTACACTTGCATTTCATGGATTGCACTTTCTCTTCTGTTTCATAAACTCTGAAAACCTACCTCTTCTATGAATGCTATTACTGAATGTGCCACTTTGTATTTTTTCTGTACTGTATCATGCCACACTATATTTATTCATGCTAAATGTAATTTGGAGCAGAGATTTTAGTAACTTTTTTATCCTGTGCTGTTATTTTGTAAACTGCCAAGTACATATGCATTACTATGTAAATAAACAACAATAACAAAATCCAGATGAAACTTTACAGAAATGTAGGTAGTCAGAATGTAATTACCCAAACTGGAACTTGGCCAGGACGAGAGGGCAAGCATCCTTACTCTTGTGGACGTGGACAGTGCCAACAGATCATACAAGTGGCTTGGATGAGTCAAAAACATAAGTACATAAATATATACTTTAAATGAAATTTCCAAACACAGTACACCATCATCTATCACTTTTTAACTATCTAGCATACCTAGATAAGGGTCAAGGGTCCTAGAGCCTCACTAGCAAACACCTTCTCAGTGCTGCCTTCCATTGCAGCTTGCTGTAGCCTGAGATGCAGGAAGTGAAGGTCATCATTTAAATTTAAGACAATGCAATTGTAAAGCAGCATATTCTTCCCAAGATGTGGGGTTCCTGCAACAACGGCTAACTGGCAGCTCTCCACCGAGTTTGGCAGTTCAGTTAACTTCATTAATTTAGTGGAACTCGGAAGAAATGCTCAAAAACAGGGCTGTAATTTCAAACTGTCAAGAGCTCTTTTGTTTCTTAAGTTTAGTAACATAGACATGAAAAGGTTTGAAACCCATTGTAATATTGTACTTCATTTATTTGTTTGATAATCATCTGGCCACTGCACCCACCAGAAAGGACTGAACTCAACGGATACTTGTTAAGTCTCCCGCGCAGGAGGGCTTCAGCCTGCTTTACCCGTAGCTAAACACCCTTTCCCTTGACGACTCCTAAACTAACTCAACCACCCAAAACCTTTTTCAAGAGGCATCTTCAGCTCCCAAAAACAACTGCAAGTATGTTGCATTAACACTGACTTTCCGCTTTTATTATCACTCAGTTCTCATTTTGCTTTGCCATGAAGCTGGGTTTCAGCACCAATTTTTTTTAACCTCGCTGAGTTTCCTTCCACGACTGAAGCCCCTATTTACTGGTAAACAAATACACAGTGTGAACACAGCACATTCGTCTGAGTTTGCAGCCTATTCAATACTCTTCCAAAAGAACGGGAGCAAAAGTATCAGATCCCTATTTAACCTGTCTTGCTGCACTGAGGTCTTACTCAGCAATGGGATGGCATTCATAAAACCTTTAGTCAAATTCCTCCTCTACAGTTGGACTCCTCATGTATATACATTATGGTGTGTTACTTAAAGAAAGTAATCACATCCCAGAGTGCCTGGATGAAAGTACAACAAGAAGTTGTACCAAAATTGTCATAGACGAATATAATAAAGCAGAGGAGCTATTAAAATAGTCTGAGAATGAAACCATTGAATAATTTGCTTATTAAGAAAACACTGCAAACAAGATGAACAACGGACCCCTTCCTCTGTTTAGAGTCTCTCTGCTGAAGGTATAGCAACACTGAGAGATACTTAACATGATCATAACCGCTCATTTGACAAAGCTTTCAGTGTACATCAGGAAAGCACAAGGAAATAAGCCCAGGGATCCAGACACAGACAGACGGAATTAGCATTTTGGGATTCTTAGCTTTCATTTAACAAGAGGGAAATACAGTTTCCATCTTCATATGAAACATGACTTTCTTGTTCCACCTGCATTCAGACAAGCTAAAACAATACCTCAGAAGAGCATGAACTTTCCTTTTCATTTCTGTAGGGAAATAACTGAAAAGTGCACGGGTGACCCTTTAAAAACCGCCGCTGCCAAATGCATCACTGCCAAAGAATTTACCGCCTCTTTTTATACAAGATACTTGCCTATCGCATACCAAGAAGTGGTTTATTTCATTGTGAGTAGCTCCCTCTCAGAAAATACAGGACACTTAAAGGCAGCACGACAATCTTTTCCTCCGCTTTTCACTGCCACATATTAGCTGTTGCCACATTTATCTCCCATTTTATACATCTAGATCACTGGGCTTCTACTATTGCAACACTTACAATGTAGGAAATTAGTTTCCTACTGCTGCTGAATACCTAAAATATAGACATTTCCCACTTTTTTACAAGATTATACTTAAAGAATAAGCCATTTTTTGAGTATTTTTTAATTTCAGAAAGTTATTTGGGGTTATAATCTTAAAATGTGTCTTTCATTTTCATGCTCACAAACTACATCTGCTATGAAAATATTTAATGGCAAGCTGCTGCCTAATTAGATGACTTAATGTTGCAAAATTCTGTATTTAAAAGCAAAAGAACTGCCAAAGAAGATCAAAATCAGATTTTTTTTCCTTTGTTTGCTATGATGTGCATTTTTTTGTACTTATATTATGTACAGGAAAAAAAAAGAGTTGCATGATAAGACCATGAATTCACATTGCGTTTTCCTTTATACTGTTTATAACTTAACTGGGGTGTTTATAGCTTGTTTGCTTTTTTTCTTTTTTTTTCTTCAAAAGTGACATTTAGAAGCCAATAACCCAAAGTACATTACTAAACTCTTCAACAGTGTCCGATAGGTAGATGACCTAGCTGCCGTGTGATTAAATAATCTAACTGCTAGATCAATGAATGCAGCATGAATTAAAATGGCTGCAAGCTTCTCCAAGCATGAGATTAGAGATCCAAAAAAAGGATTATCTTACTTTTTATTTTACATTTCAAAGAAACTGTAACCATCTATTTAAAAAAAAAAAAAAAATTCCATGTTTTCCTGACAGAAATAATACAGTATTATTCTAATATATGGTGACTAAACCGTATATTTTTATTGTCAAAGATCTGACTACATTTTGCCATTCTCATACTGAATAACCTCATTCAAGGAAAAAGCAGTCTCTGCTCAAGAAACATAATGGTGCTAGGATCTCGTCCAAAGTGAACTGTTATCTCACGCGTGAAGATAATGAGTGTTAATTTAAAATAATGTTCTTTCAACTCCAGGTTTTTTTCCATATAATCAATCAGGCCTGAAAATGTATGCATGCGCTCTCACTCTCGTACGCTCTCTCTCTCTGTCACTCATACGTAAACACTTCATTATATATTCTCATTCCCAGATATTCAGGAGAAAATCTTCTGCAGGTGTAAACTAATATTGCTCCACTAAAGTCAACAGTGCTGCACCAAATCATCTTAGCAAAGACACTGCTCGTCTCTCACATATATTGTGACATGTGTACCTCGACTTTCACTTGACGTGCATTTCATGCCAAACTGTCCCTTTCCTCCTTTCATACGTGCATTTCCCAGCTCTTATTTGCACTCAACAGACAACCGCTATGGCCTTTCATTAACCCGCCCCTCAAGGTCTCTTATCTCCAACAAATACTGTGCGGACAGGCAGGTATACATGGCTCTTTTCTGCAACCAAGGAAGGAGCTCTCGGTAAGTGCTAGAAGAGAAAGAGCACTGCAGTGGGAGGCTGCAAGGCATTCGGAGAGGACGGGAACAGGCTTGACCTAAAAAGGAGTAGGTTTTAACATTATTAGCTAAAATGTTCAGTTATTACAGTAAAGAGAATTTAAAACATTCCAAAATGGAATAAATAAAAACTGTCTATGTGTAAAAGCAGAAACCATCATCTAAATTACTATTGTTTGGGAACTAGTATGGAAAAAAGTATTCTATAGCTTTCTACATCAGAAAATTGGTTGATTTTTGGCACCTTTTTAGGAGACATTTGAGATTCGCAATGGCTGGAGACAAGACTCTGGATTACACAATATGCTGGTTTGATCAAGAAAAGCAGTCCTCATGTAGGAAGAGCCAAGCTGAAATTTGGATACCAATCCTTCCCACTGGCCCAGGAAGCACTGTAACTGCTTATCCACTAATTTGGCAGAGCAAACCACGTTCTGCTTCTAGGCTCCTTGATGCACCTGTACTCAAAGCATCTGCGACACCAATTAGCTTTAGCTGGTATTTATTAATATTTCCTGTGCCACTATAAGGGACAAAAACCATTCCATTTTATTGAAAGCTACATGTCTTCAGAAATTAGTGCTACAAGTTAGGCTTATACTTGGATGACCTGTAAATGGGTTATTCTTATAAAACTTTTTAAAACTATTGAGAAAAAGAATGTCAGCATAGATTAGAAAACTTAATAAAGCTGGCACCTGGAGATACTTGACTGATAATCCGTATTTCCTAAAAGGTAGAAGTACAATAACAAGAGGAGACCTCATGTCTGGAATCAGAGAGATGTTAGTAGTATGCTTCCAATTAGGAGGTTTTATAAAGAAGCCTTCTGGGAGCCAGCAGAGCGGAAAGTGCACAGGAAAAGGAAGACTCTCTTTCTTACAACAAATATTTTCTGTAGGTCTATTTACTTCAGGTCAGTGGAAGAAGAAGAAGAAGAAGACAAAGCTACAAAACTGAAAGATGCAATTACAGATTGAGAGTGTCCATGTTTCTCGCTTTCCAGCACTGTCAGTCTGAAATGCTTCCAGGTATGCATCAGCACTCTCCTTCAAAAAGATATGTCAGTGAAATGAAACAATCTTTTTTTTAACAAGCAAACAAACAAACAAGATTTTAATATGGCAGCTTTTAAACAACCTGACATTACATTCTAGTCAGACTGATAAGAGGTCAGACACCGTGAGTTACCAATGAGCAAAGTGTACATCCCTTCTCACTCTTCTCCACATTTTACCATGACCAAGAAAAGTTTTCAGCAGGCTATTTCAGTTGGTGGAAAAAAATTAAAATTCTCCTTTTTTATTGAGAAAATGTTACTGTCAATGCCAAATTACTCAGTGTGCTGTATTATCTTCAGATGTCAGCTTGCACATAATGACTGACACTGAAACATCCAGCTTCCTGAGAAAAGGTTCATGCAGTCGGTTCTTAGGAACGTCCTGAAGTCTCAACTATACTTATATGAAGCTAAAAATGGTGCCAGTCTGGTTCCTGTGAAAACAACTAATAACAATTCTTTGCTTTTAATTAATACAGAAAGGAAAAAAGTTTTCTGAGATTTCTGAACTGCATAACAAAGAAAGAATAGAAGCACAAGGTGAAGAGACATTACTCTTTCTAAACTCTTCGTTGCATGGAGCAAAAAGGATTGCCTAGATTTTGCAGGTAAATGCTAATGAACAGGATGAGTCAAGGTAATTTTCAGAATTCACAGGTTTTTAATTTCTGTTCTGTGATTAAAAAAATAAAATAAAATCATGTGATTATTAAACTTGCTTTCACATACATGATTTCAATAATTTTGAAACTATGTTGAAATCCTCAGTTTCCTGATGTATCCATTTCCTAGCTTTCCTAATGTAAAAATAAACCTTTCTTCTCATAATGGTATCAGTTTTTCCAGTAAGAATCTTTGTATTTCTTCTTTTACCAGTTTCCTTTATTTATAATTAAGGCTTTCTATAACATACAGGATTTAAGATACACAGAAAATGTTAAAAGTCACTAATAGAAAAATATTACCCATGTTTCCTCTGTTCTTTTCATAGATACTGTAAATTCATTCAAAGACTAACGTACATGTAGGAAAAGTGCCTTAACTTCAATGGGAACAATCATCAATGTAAAATTTAGCATGTGTAAAATAACAATAGACATACTGTTGATATTCAAAAGGCATGAAAAATGCCTATGTAACATTGCATACTCCAGTAGAAGAATCAAAAATATAACATTACATAAAATCATATAGGCAAAACAAATATTAACTGTGTTCTTCCTTGAATATTGGAGTTGCACACAAAGTTTTAATTTTTAAAAATATTTCATGAAAATAAACTTGGTTCATCAGTATGCTCCAAGGCCTATGCATTTTTATGCCTGGGGGAAACAAGTGCTTATATGATCAAGGTCTCCATCATTATATTAATATTAATCTATTGGTAACAATTAATTTTCTGCAGTGAACATCATCAATTTTCATCAGTGAACAATCAGTGGCTTGTGATTACATTTTATGAAATAGCAATTCTTTTGTTTTGATTTTGTATAATTTTGAACCTGAATTTTAAGTAATTGGTTGGGGAGAGGGGATTATGCATAAACACTGGGTTTAAGCTTGTCTCTGCAGTCAATGACAGGTCAGAAGATACTGATCACAAAATTAACAACCAACCAAAAGGAAAACTGGAGAAATAAAACCCCCACCATTCTGAGGTAAAATTTCCACTTCAATTTGTGCATGTGAACGCACGCACTGCAATGTTATGCAAGGCACAGACTATCTCCTCTTCAGAAGTTTTCTTTTACTGGCAGTGACACCAAGAAAACAGTAATAAGGCAAAAACAGCCAATGCAGACCTGGCTGTTACTTGGTTTCTGACTTGAGAAGCATCTGTAATTGTAAACAGGTATCTGTAGTGCGAGATCCTCTCTTACTGAATGCATAGATGTTGTGTGAGACTTAACAGAAAATGATGATAGCGTGCTAAGAAAGATAAAGCTCTCGTCTCTCAAATCTTGTCAAAGATTTGTTGAGCAATAAACATATCTTACATCCTTTTAATTTATTTTTCACTGCATATTATTTCTACCTACTTTGGGATTCTGCTAATCATTTTCTCTCAACTCCATTTTGTTTCACTTCATCGCTTTTCCAAAAGGTTCCAATAAAACCTAACGTTGAAAGATAAGAATCGCTCTGCTAAAATTAGTGAACTAAGTACCACATCCCTTGACTCACTGCACGCGACTCCCATCCACCTATCTTTAAAAGGCCAGTTAATAATACCATGCTGTAAGTGCATGAGATCAAAGTACAAATACCCACTTTCCAAAATGCTGCTTTTGAGTGCTACACCTACTAGCAGACTCCTACAGTCTATAACCAAAACATTAGTAAATCAGCTGCATTAAAATCATATATCTGAATATAAGGCAACTTGGTTTCGTGTTTATTTTTAACATACTAACAAAGGAAAAGGAAATGAAGCATAGAGGAAATGAGAGGTAAACAGCAATATGTTTAACGCTTCTTTTTTTAAATTACTAGATGTCAAATCAATAGTATCCTATTACGGACAAAAATGAATTAACACAGTGAGAACAGTTCTTTGCATGCAAAAAACGCAATTTCCACACAAAGGGTGAATGGGATGTTACTGTATTTTTGTAGGTATGCTTGACTTCATTTTTTAAGCAATAGTGGATTTTAGCACTTCAGATTTCACTGTCTCTGGTGCTAAAATTACTTGTTAAGAATTAGTTTTATATCATACTACAATTGAGAGTTGTTTGAAGAGTCATAATCATTAATTCACAATGTTTTGTTCTGCAATTATTTAATCTTGGAATTTAACATTGAATATAGTGTAAAGGTATATGCAAAGATATTCTGACTGTTGGTACACCAGTAACAATATTTTACTTATATTTTTAAGTATTTTTGTAATTTTGAAATTACAAATATTATGGTCCTGCCATTTTAACCAATAACTTACTTTAAACTCAAATTACATGTCTCTATACTTTCACAGCAGAAACTTCTGCACTTTACTGAAGTGGAAAATGAGAGACTGGAAGAAAACCAAAACCAGTCTTTTTGTACATAAAACTCTCAATAACTACACTTCGGATTTATCTATGTGGTACAGCTATAGGATCAGGCTCTGACGGGGTATTACCAAAGCCGGCTGACCTAAAATTAGACACCATGAGCTTTAACTTGGGTTCATGGACATGTCACAGTGTACCACCACTGTGCCTGCTGTCGCCTGCCCACAAGACTAAAAGACCCCGTTTGTCTCAGGGAGAAAAAAACAGAAGAGAGACATAAAAAATATGAATGAAATCTTACTAAAACATAAGGAAAAAATCAGCTTCTAGCATAGCTTATGATTCAAGTTAGTTCACCCTTTAATAACTTGTGTATTTAAACAAATTGATTGCAGCCATCTTACATCAAAAAGCATTTCAAGCCAACTGCATGTGTTAGCATGACTTCAGACACTCAGTGAAACAGTACAGTTGGAACAAGTAGCTTATTTACTCCTTTTGAAACAAAAATAATGCTAAAAATCCATTATGCAGTTATTTGTCTAGTTTTACCCCTAAAAAAAATTCTTCATATAATTCAATATTCACAGGTTAGTTAAAAATAATTAAATAGTAAGACAGAGTTCAGGCTTGCTTAATTAACTTGATGGCAGACATTGGTTTAAACAGATGATAAAACTATGTGCAAAGACTAGAATTGAAAATACGGAAAGAAAATCGTCCCAACCCAGCCCTGGTGTCGCAGGGAGATGCACGCAGAGAGGCCTCTGAAATCAGAGAGCTCCATGTGCCACAGGAGTTCACCCGTTCAGGCTAGAGGCCACAGTGTTTATTATACTGTACACAGCCACCCTGGTGTCTATCACTCTACTTCCAGTTACCTCCACTACACCCAGGAATGAAGGTTTTTTTGGAGAAATGTTATTTTCCACCATTTAAAGACAAATTTGAGCTTTATTTCAAGAAAAAGTTTTCCACACTTGTTTTGCATTTTGTGTAGATGACAAGATACTCTTTCGCCACTACTGAATTTGCATCTTTATACTGCACTGAAAAACACTGAAAACTTTTTTTAGGAATGTAAGAGTTAACTTATTGAGAAATTCCTGCAAAATGGAATCATTACCTCATCTTATAAACTACCTATTTTGCAGGCTATATTCTCCTGACTGGCAGATTAAACCTTAGAACAATAACCCAATTATGAGCTAAATTTACATTCAACTGATCAAAAATCATCCAGAACCTGACAAGAACAATCTTTGTTCACAACATTTAGCACAAGCAACACTGACAGACTAAAATGTATGAGCTATATGAAAGATGACATATGTTGCACTGCCCAGCTACCAAGGGCACCACTCTCCAAGTACTACACGAGTACTATGGGAGTGTTCATCACATCCTGAGACTAAAAAAAGCCAACAAAAAGCAACACAAAAAATGCCCTGCAGATAAAGAACATGATCTGACATTAGCTCCTAAACAATCAGTGCAAGGATGACTAAAGAAAGTCCTATTACATGGAAAGAAAACCACCCCAATTAATAAAATCAGTGGTTAGGATTTGAAAGAAATGTATATATTTACAGGATAGACATGGGGAAGAGAATTGCTCCAACAATTTTGACCTAACTCTTGCAAAAAAATAAAACCCATCTACTTTACCTCATTCAGGAAAGTAAACCCTTGTATGCATCTGGCCAGTCATTTTGAACAACTCAGCATTTTATGAACCAAGTTCATCACTGATGTGAGCCACACACACTTTGCATAGATTAATTTTGTTTAGTTTGACAGCATTTGTAACAACCTACGTTATGGATAAAAGACTTATTTTACTGACACTTATGTCACTCTGGAGCTAGCTAAAAAGCCACTTAGGAAGAAAATCAGAAGTTTACTGAAGACATCTTCAAGATCACCCTGTCCCTCTTTCAGAACTTTTATCCTGGACAGATTCACTGCCTGAAGTCCTTACACACTTCCACAGATAAATGTTCTGAAAGACTGTGGAAGGCAGTAACTATCAAAACTAGTTACAGGTATGTCCAAAATTTGTGAACTTCAGTTGACTGAAGGTGGGTACTCAATTCCAATATAAGTCTCCCAATTCCAAAATTTCCCCTGATCCTCAAATTGTGTGAAATGATATAATTTTCTAACAAACTAGACAATGCAGACATTTATGGAGAGGTTTAGATGCCTAAAATCAAGAAAACATCTTCAAATGTTGTCTTTTATCTACTTCTTTTTGAAGTATTTCATCCTAATTCAGAGATTGCAGATAGCACAGTTCAGTGGTCCCCAAGCTGTGGTTCACTGGTTGAAATGCACAACAGTCTAGATGTAGGCTAAGCCACTTCAAGGTGAGTTTGAGGCCAAATTCATTGTCCATCCACATCGTTTTCTTCGCCAGGAGCTCCACATCACTAACAGCACCCAGTAGGTTATATTTACCTGCAAAGTGGAAATGCCGAGCACACTTCACAGCCTTTCACCATCTCATTTGCTCTTGAGATTATGTTAGGCTAAAAAGATGATCCAGGCGCTTCCCCTGCAGAAGCCTCAGGTCTTTCCTAAACAGTCCCTCCCACTCTGCTACAAGGGCAGGGGGGACCCCCAGGCAACCTGAACGCTAGCTGCATACAGACTGCCTAGTACCTACAAATAGTATGGACACACAGCAAACGACCTAGGAGTCACATATTGCGTGCACAGCAATTAGAGTCATGAAATTGTTACTTCTGTAGTGTTCAATTTTTCCTGAAAAGTTAAGAAGTATTGCTCTGGCTCACAACACATAAGGACTAAGACAAATTACTTTCAGTTCATGGTGAACAAACTCAATTTTGTTTTACATTTATATTTAAAAATAATAGCTGTAAGTGCTTGCTTAGATTAAAAAAAAATAAATACACCAGTTTAACTGGTATGGAGGGCACCTCCCTGTTAAATCAGTGTTATAAAGCTCCAAACCGTGGAATAAGAGCATTTTCTAGCATACCACCAAAGTCTTAAGACCCCCCCCCCCGCCAACATCCACACACTCACAACTCCCCTTACAAGGTAGTTTTCATCACACTATCCAGCTCATGAGATGGAGTGGAAGAGTCATTCTTCTCACTCAGTCCTTTGGTGCTGAACCCAATACCAAATACCAGTTGCAGATGCCTCTTCTTGACAGCAGAGACCACCATCCATAGCACAATCAACAAAGAGTCATCAACACAGTAAGTGTTTTTCCCCACTCATTAAAACCAAACTCATCATCAGAAAAATAAAGTGCTCTCTGTTGTACTACCTAGCCCATGAACCATTCCCTTCCCCATACAAACATCTGGTCAAAGCAGAGAGGGTTTGTTTAGGCATGGAAAAGCTGGCATTGAACATACAGCCACGCTGGGAATTATTTTGTGGGTACTTTCACTTTTATACAAAACAGCAGTCAGCAAATGGTCTACTTCCCTCAAGACTTTCTGTAGTGCACTCAGAATGGTTGATAACAAAATTTAAAAAAATAAAAGAATGTGGAGAGATGCCAGGTCCTTCACGCTGAAGGATGAGGGACTAGAAGAACCCAAGGGACTGCAACCCGAACCACAAACTGGCATTTCCACTCCCACTCTTTCCCCCTCCCAACACCTGTCTCAGTGATCACCCCTAAAGAATTAAGCAATTTCCTACAAAGAATAGCAACAGAAGTGCAAAAAAATCAGCATAGCTAGTACAAGAAAGCATTTTCTACTTTTGGTCCCTTCCACTGCAGTAAGACCCTCTCAAAACTACAACAAATATTACCCCTACAATACAGAGACTGTGGCAGACGATTCCAGGATATTAAAATGCCAAATTATACAATTATAAAACCAAGCAGCACCAAATCAAATAGTTTTTCACCCCTTTTTCTCTGCTCAAGCCACCCAGCTCTAGCCTTTATAAAGTTCTGTTTGCCGTGTTCGCAGAAGACAAAAACCAAATTTCCAAATAAAGTCTGCTGTTTTCAGGATAAGCCCCCGAAGACACACAAAGTTTCTCCAGTCCTTAATATCAGTATTTTATAGGGGGACTGTTATCGGAAATGCAGGGAAGGTCAGGAAAGTGCGCCGAAGCTCGCCATCGTCCTTGCCATAGGAAACCCGGCACCTCTGCTCGCATCCTTTCCCCGTAACAGAAAGAAGAGGAGACAGATAAACCTCTGGACAGCCCCTGAGGTCGGCAAAGAAGGAAAAGACCTCACAAAGTGAACCGAGGGGAGTTATCTGGAGACACGGTTTCGGGGACACACACACACACACAAAACCCCCCAAAACACCGAAAGCAAGCCTCTCACGAGTTCATATTCCCCCGAAATCCGACCGCCGAGTCCGGCGGGGCTCCGGGAGGGCCCTTTCTGGCCGGGGGGAAGAGAGTGAGCCGTTCCCGGAGGGCGCGGGAGGGCCCCGGCCCGCAGGCAGCCGGGCTCTCCGCACGCCCCTCGCCCACAGCGGGGGGAGCCGGAGGAGGAGAGCGGAGAAATCGGCCCCTTCTTCCCCCCGCGTCCTACCCCGGAGCAGATGGGGAGGAGAGGAAGCCCCCAGGGCTATGCCGGAGGACGAGACGCTCCGCCAGCAGGGCGATCCGGGAAGCCAGGGGCCCCCGGCCCCCGCCGGCCCTCTCGGCAGCGCCGGGCGGTAAGGCCGTCCCCGCCGCGGGGGTGGCGCAGCCCGCCCGCAGCCGCCCGGGGGACGAAGGCTGGGGCTCTAAGTTCACCCCTTTCCCCGTCCCCTCCTCTTCCCCCCCGCGGGGAAGGGGAGCCATGGCCCCTCTCCCGCCGCGGCCGGCCTGCGGGGGCCCGCCGTTTCTCTCCTGTGGAGACTCGGCGCTGTCGAGCAGCTGCCATTACTCGGGCCAAGACCCGTCCTCCAAGTAGACATCCCCCACCCCAGCAAGGAAATGCGGGGACGACGGGGGGGGTGGGGTGTGAGAGAAAGGAAAGGGGGGGCGGAGTGGGGAGCAAAGCGGTCGCCCCGCGTGTGGGAGAAGAGTGGGGCAGGGGGGGTGGCGGGGCTGAGGCCGGGCTGCGCCACACCCCGCTCGGCCTCGCCTCTCACGCGAGTCCCCGGCTCCCCCGCTCCCTGCAGGCCCGCACGGAGCGTTCAAGGCAGCGATTCTCTTGTGCGCCCGTCTCCCCACCCCATCTCCTCCCGCCCCGACCCCGGGCTGACTGCAACTCAGCACGGGGGCGCGGGGGACCCGCCGCCGCCTCCCAGCCGAAATCCGACCGGGAAAGGTGTGGGAACAAAAATAATCGCCGTTAATAATCACACGCGCTGCGCCGCCGTCCCCTTCGCCTCCTCGATTTCCAAGCGGGCTGCCAGATAATCTTTCCCACTCCGAAAAATGAAATAATAATAATAATAATAATAATAAAATGCCACCTTCCATCTCTCTCCCCCCCCCCCCGCGGCCCCACACATTTTATTATTAAGTATAATTGCTCCCCCCTCCCCATATGGCACCCCGCGGGGCAGGATTGCCCCCTCCCCCGGTGCCCAGCCCATCTCCTGTCCCCTCTCCCCCATCTCCTTGGAACAGTGTGTACATGATTTTGTAGTTTTTTTAAGGCGCCATGTTTATAATCCTCCATCATATTAAAAAAAAAAATCCACCCAGCATGAGACACGGCGTCTCTCGCACCCCAAAGCCAGGGAGGCAGACACAGAAATATCCACAGGGCTGTAAATTCACCCCCCCTCCCGCACACACACCCCTCCTCCCCAGACTTAAAAGTCTCTCTCACCTTGTGCTGCTGCCGCTGCTTCTGCTGCTGCAGGGGGGGGAGAAGTTAAGCCAGGGGAAACTTTTCAATCCCTTCCCCAGGCCGCTGCTGCCTCCTCCTTCCACATATTTTTCCCCTCAGAGTTTTATTGTGTCTGAATTTTCTCTCTCTCTCCTCTTCTGTCTGTCCACAGTTCAGGTTTCTGGGGTAAACAGGGTTTAGGATGGTGCTAGGGATATTTGGGAGAAGGAGAACTCTAGTGGTGTCTGCTGGAGTTGCTGTTTGTTTCTTTTATTATTTTTTTTAATAATACATTTGAAACGGATCTTTAACTATTTATTATATATGTGTTTTATCATACTCTTAGGTCTGGACCCTATCTTATTGCAGAGGAAAAATGTGCCGCCTATCTGGCCCTGATACAGGCAAATTCCTTCTATCATGAAGTCCAACTTGGAGAAATTCCAGATAACATTTTCAAAAGTGGATACTCACCTTGAGCAACAGAAACTAAAACATACAGAATCAGTGGTCTGTCTCAGAGTTGGCTATATGTTGCGAGCTGTAGATCCACACTTTCACTGCAGGATTGGGAGATACACAGTAATATGAAATACATAAATTTGTAGGTGCATATATATATGTAAGTAGCAAGAAAACATGTACATTTTATCCTGCTTTTATATGGACTGTGAGATAAATATTATTAATAATAAATGTCTAAGCAAATACATTCTAAAGTTTCTGAAAATGGAAAAGTAATATACTTCACAATTAATTAATCTTGACCAGAATTTATTAAAATACACTGTAAGCTTAGTCTATAAACATTTATGCATGCAAATAATTTTATTCATATGAGTAGTCATTAGCATTACTAAAATAGTTTTGGACTGCTAATGATGAAAAAAATGCATCTATTGTGCCTGGTCAGTCAAAGATTTAACAGCGTTTGCACACTGAACAGTGAAAGTTTCTCCAGTGTGTTTAGTAATTAAGATTTCTGGTAGTGTCTAAAACCACATTTTGTTTGAGACTGCTGCATCAGGACTTTACATCCTCTTTTAAAAAATAAAAGGCAAATAGCAGTTTGTTGCACAGCAGTGATAAAGCTTTACTTCTATCATGTATTTAAATATGAAAGAACATTTTATATTATCTAAAATAAATAGATAGGAAATAAAGTGCTGGTAATCTGCTTTCAAAGGGTGCTTGAGGGGGGTTGGGCAGATACCAAACAGTGGCATTATAATTTATTAACTGCATTATATTGCTTGTATTAATAAAAAGCAAAATAAATTTATAGGCAATTCTTTAAGTAAGAAGGGATTTACCACCAGTATAATTACAAAAAGGCTACCTTATGTTAAGCATTTAGTTGTGATCCTTGGCTCTGATTTTGTTAGGGCATGTAATTTTCAAAAGAAGTTTGACAGAAATCTATGCCAAGTTTCCATGGGATATTGCTGGCTTGTCTGTCTTAGGTTTCTTTGAAACCTTCTCTATACAAATTGCATCTGAGCTATATTTATATAAGAAAAAAAATGTTTGGGTCCTTATTGTTTCTACTGTTTCTACCATGCAGTCAAGCTAACAGTTCTGATCAGGCTGGCATGGCTAAGGCACGCCGATTTTTGCATCCAGAAGCAATGAGAGGAGAAGCATAGCTAGCAGCACACCTAACTGGCTTTAATTCTTCAGCCAGAGCAGCTGGGTACCCCCTACAACTGCGTTGGCTGGGGGGATTTGCCGTAACTCCCAAACAAAGCTCCAATTCCAGTCTCAGGTTCTTTAGTGTAAAGATTTATTACTCTGCCACAGTGCTTTCTCCTTACCTATGTAAATATTTACTTAAGGCAGAAGTTCAGCTATCTTCAGTATAAAAAGGTTTTAGCCCTTTATCTCTTCAGGACCCATAGAGAGCTGTCAAATAAATACTTAGGTCAGAGTTTCACCACTGCAGAGGCATATGCAGGGTTGAAGCCTTATGGTTTGCGTACCTTACAGGTTTTTACCTGGAATCTACTGCTTGCCAACAATTTACTGTACTTAACGTATTTGTGAAGGCTAGTCTGGACCGTCTCCAAATATTTGTTTCAGGATACAAATATTTGACTTTGGAAAAAACAAGGTATCCTAAAGCAAACATGTAGGGAGTGTCTGCAACCATAGCCATGTTACCTTGTCTGAGCTGGTGGGCAGTGAACTAAATCAAGTGTAGAAAGGCAGGCATGTAGCTTATACATGGGTGTTCATAGGCCTTGTTTAGAAATATTTTGATATCCTCTTTAGGTCCCCTGGGTGACTGTTTGCGTTATATAGCCTTCAGGATGCACACTGAAGGATAAAAAGGATGCATTTTTTAGTCATTTTGACTTATTTTTATCTGTATTGGAAAGACTTTTTAATGCTCATTAATATACAGGTTTGAAGCCCTGCTAGCCAGTCTGGGTTAGCCCCGATTCTTGCATTTATCTGCATTTAGTTTGATATCTAATATAAGCGCTTTCGCGGGTGCCTTTTGGCCATTAACTTTCACAGGGAACACGAGCCGGCAGCGCTAAACGGTTAACGCGGCGGCCGGGAGGGCTGAGCCCGGCAGACAATGGGAAGGAAATCCCACCCTCCCCCAGCGCTGGGCAGCGGCGGGTTTCCTCATAGGCAGGGGGAAACGTTTGTTAAAACAAAAAGCGGGCTTAGGGCCGTCTCCAGCCCCCCCTTCCCCGGGGCGAGGGCTGGGGGCGGTGCGAGGCCGCGGGGCCGTGCAGGCATTTCCTCCCTCCCCGGCCTGGAAGGTCCCTGGGAAGGACGCGCGGGGAGCTGGGTTTCTGGAGCAGGACGGGCACGTCTCGGGCTGAAGTAGCCCGGCTGGGGAACGAGCTTGCTTGTCAAAAACGTCTGTAGAGCTGCAACCGGGGTGTAATGGTGAGGGGTTCAGCCATCTGCTTGCTTGCAAGGTTGTGGGGAAAGAAAACGCACCTCTAATGCAATGTTAGAAAGAAACCACGATAAAGTTGCTTCCTTTCAAGTAGAAAGTACTTACCATAGGAATACGTCAGGCTGTGCGTGTGCTATACGCTTTTTGCCAGTATTGCTGTGCTGGTGTGTAAACAGTAGGTTTGTCGGTACTGTTTGCATCCCTTGGAAAGGGCCTTGGAGGGCAGGAGAAGAACCTGCATAAGCAGAAGCACAGTTTTGCCAGAATAAGCGACATCCAGACTTAAGAATGTAACTTACTGCTGTGAATTAAAGGGGATATCAGGCAGGTTCATGGGAAAGAAATCCCTCGCAGGTTGGAGACACACGAACCATGACTTGGGAAATCCCTGAGCTGAACGCAGTTGGAGGCTTAGGTGCCTGGCTGTCACCATGTTTCCCAAAGTATGGGGACTACTATGTCTGCTACACTTTTGTGACACTGCCTAGTAACATGCAGGCTGGTAAATATGCCTCCATTTTCCTTTTAAATTATATTCCCCCTCTCCTCATTTTCAAAAGATCATTTTATTTTTCATTCTAATACTGGACTACGCAATCCTGTGTGGACATGACCTTTTATTCTTACCACGCTCTTTTGCCATTCTCTTGGTTCGGTGGTACCATCAAACAGGCGGGTGAACAAGTACATTATTGTTGGCAGGTTCTAGGCACTGGGCTCAGGACTGTGAAAATACCTGTTGAATGCTGCCCTTAGCAGGGAGTTTTGCGTCCTCTCCACCACAGGACGTGTGTTAGGCTAATGTATGCACAGCCCAGCCTTCTTCTCCAGGGCTGTCTACCATCTTCCTGGCTGAACCAAACCCACCCACTATGTGCTCAAGTCTTTATCTGGCTTTGTAAGATAGCTGTCTCTTGCTGTTGGTGCCAACCCACTTCACTGTGTGCTCCGCTCTCAGCCGCAATGAAACAAAAATAATTTGAATGTGTTTCCTGAGAGGCATGTCTGTTGTGTTGTGATCACAGAAGTATTAATGCAGAAAATTAGTGTAAACTTTTCATTAGAACAAAGTTTAGTAACATAGTTTTCTTTGCAGTAAAAATCTCAGCAATGCATTTAATTTAGGAAGTTGGGGGGAAGGGAACAAAGCCTTAATAACAGCAGGCTCAGGAAATCCACTGAGCTGAAAACAGTTGGAGGATGGGAGAGTCTTGGGGAGAAGCTTATGCCGTTCCTTTTTCCCCAGGCATTGAAAACAAAATACCAGGCTCAAGAGGGGGACACAGCGCAGAGAACCCCCAATCAAGTCTGCTGCTCCATGAAGCTGTCTAAGGAATGAGTGCATACCACCCAGAGGTGCTGTCCTTGTCCTTGTTGTGATGAGGATTGAAGTAGACCCCGCAGCAGCCAGGATCCTTCTTCCCTTTTCAGCTTCCTTCTCCTTGCTATATCCCTGGCCATGCAGACTGGCCATCCAGTGCTAGCTAGTCACAATGCTCAGAGGAGCTTGATGAAGAATTCTGCAACTTGGTGGGGCTTGAGAAAGTAAGGGTATAAATAAAAAGGTGGGAGGAAAAATACAGGCAGAATTTCCAAAGGCATTCTGGGGCATTTGTTGAAGACAGTACATTCTGGGGAGGTAGATCTTTGGTCTGACCCTCTAGGACCAGTACTCAACATGTGTGAGTACCTTGTGGGTATAATAATAAAACCAGAAAAGCCTGCCAAGTACAGATGTAAATTAAGATACAAAATGCATTTTTTTTTTCACTGTGTTCTCTTTTACATTTTCATGCACAACTGGGAATAGAGGTTTATCCTAAAAAGTTTACCTGTGAGTAAACTGACATATGTTTATGACATATGACATGACATGTGTTTATGCCAGCATTATGCTTCATGAAAACTGTATGCCTGATTCAGCACAGAGTCTGCCAAAGGAAACTTAGCTCCATATTTTTTAACTAATTCAAAACAACAGAGTGAGTTTGTACCGGTTTCATACTTTGTGTCATCTGGCTACTGTATTTTCAATACGAGAGCAGATGCCATAACATGAAACAAGAAAAAAAGTTTTAACATCCGCTTCCAAGTGTCCATCAAATTTATCTCACACAGGTTTGTCCAGTCTTGGTGTAATATCTAAAATAATTTATATCTATGCAAAATAAATACACAAAACTTAAATTTGCTTTTATACTGAAATAGGATCTCTTGTTATATTATAAGGATGCAGTGACTGCAGATATATCATTTGCCAGAAAAACAGCTATGACTATGAGTAGATAAGTAGTACCTTTTGTTATTAAAGCAATTACAAAACTGGAGTTTTTACATAAGGAGATATTATGAATGTCATAATTGCAGGGAAATTTTAATTACATTGTGCATCATATTAAGTGCCAACATAGCCAATAATAAGAGAAAAATATCCTATGTTTAAGGTAATTGGGGTCCATCATCCCAAGACAGTGGAAATACATGGATAAGAGAGGTATTACAGCATGCATTAAGAGCGTGCAGAGACATCCAAGTGCCGTTGCACTGAGTCAGTTCATGACAAGCCGGGCTTGACCAGGTTTGGTCCGGCACTGGCTTTGAGCTAATTATTGCAGAAATAGCCTGTCTCTACCCGGCGCTTCAAAGCCTTCCATGTTCAAAGTTGGCTTGTTAGCTCTGACGTAGTGCTGGACCCAGGCTGGTTCCATGCATTCATCTGTCACTTCTTTGGGATTAAAAAGCCCTTCCAGTAAACAGACTTCTATCGTGTATAGAGCAGAGACATCCAAATGTTTCTGAAAGAGGTAATGTGTTATCACTAGTACTGAACTGAAGCTAATAAGCCTTGTTGGACCCAAGCTGATCATATGCAGAGCTACCCAGCTGTGGCTCTGTACAGCTCTTTTCCCCAGCTCCTATTTCCAGGAACACAGTGTTTTGCATGGCATTAGCTCCAGTCTCATACAGCTTATTATGCCAGTTGTGATGCTATGCAGAAGAGGCAAAATTCTTTCTGGAACAGAGCTGCTCACAAATCTAACACATTGCTGGAGCTAAAGATCCCTACCAAACTGAAGCTGGCCGGGCATGAAGCCATCTTGATGTGCTTGCAGCTTTGATGTATCCTGATGTCATCTGCAGCTTGAATAAACCTTCTAGAGATATCACTGATTGGCTGTACAGGATAGGCATAATTAATAGCAACATTTGTGTCAGTTTTGAACCATTATGGTCAAGATGAAAGCTAATGTAGGAACAAAAAAAAATCCACATCTGCCATTCTGTGGTTCTGACCCCTTATTTGAAAGCATCTTCTATTATCGAGAGTTAAAGATAATATGTTGGATAAGATAAATTAGTTTTGATCCAGCATCACCGATTTAATTTTCTTTGCATTCTGTGAGGAATCACCTGCTCAAAACTAATTTTAATACTGAAATCTAGTTGTCCTATCACTAACAACTGATTTTTACACTGATGGAATTGGAAGAGAATGCTGTGACAAGTTAACCAAAGTGGACTGTCTGGAATGATGGGATTTGAAGAGAGTGCTGGGACAAAGAGATTGTATATTGTTTGATCTTACATGCTGTGTAGGATACGTATTATGTATAGTTTGCAAGTAACAGATATTATTTATGTGTTTGTCTATTTATCTTAGCTAATAGCTGCATTATGTTCAGCAGATGGCAATGTAATCACTTACAAGATTTCTCATTAAAAAAAGGCATTTATTAGCATCCTATTAACTTCAATAAGAATAATGTGGGTTTTTGACATTTCTCCTAAATTTACCAGGCATACTGTTCAAAAGTCATGGTTAGCTATTAGCAGGGCAACTAAAATAGTTACCATTGAAATAGTAACTTCGAATATGCCAAAATGCTGAATTCAAAAAGTTCCACAGAATTTCCTCAATCCTGAATAGAAAAATAAAAAGAGACAGATTTTGACATGCTGAACTGTATGCATGTGTCACTCAGGGGACTCTTGATAATACATTTTGTATTCCATACCTGCGCTTACTAATTTTTTCACATTGTGAAATAAATCCATATATTTTATTTCTAGTATTTTCATGTTTTATAACCTCTTCTTAGTGCTGGGCTAGTGCTAATTTTGTTCATTTCTAAACATAAAAGGAAAGATTTATCATACCCTTATTTCAGTTCTTATCTGTAGGTCATGCTACTTTTCATCTCAGTTATTTATGTGAACGTTTTCCCTTTTAAATGACAACTATATTGCATTCACTTTGGAAATAATGTTGCCTTTGGTTTAGCACAGCACCAAGGTGTTGGGACAGACATACAGACACGTTTTTCCTTCTTTCTCCCATAAGGCTCTAGAGATCTAGGGAATCCTGCTCAAGTGCCAATTAATTAAGTAAGTGCTGTGTTTCATTTCTTTTTTTTAGGAAAAAAGCACTGCATATAGTTAGGGAGTAGGCACATTCCTTCTCTGAAGACTGTGGCTCAAAAGCAGTTCCACATATTTAAGTTTCCTTGGACCATCTCAGCCGTTTGATATTTCCCTCAGCAAATATAGACAGATGAAGGGAACAGGTTACAACCACCAGTCCTGCAAGTATTCTTTCATGTTTGCAGTGTAAAAACTGTGGTTAAAACTACTGAGTTTCATGTGAGTAAAAAGCTCCTGTTTCCTTTATTTGAGCACTGAAGCTTGTTATTATATGCAAAATGGCAAACGGAGGAGCAGAGCCTGGGCATAGCCTATGAAGCCCACTGACATCTCTGGAAAGTCTCGCATTGACTTCAGTAACCCTGGGATCAGAACATAGGTAACTTTCTTTATTCTGGACCAAGCAGGATTTCCAAATCATTGGAACTCCAAATAATTTTTCTTCTGATTCCTTCCTGTCTCCATTCTGTGAGATGTTGTTGCACAGGAGTTAAGATATTTTATGCCTTAGCTCAGCTCCTCAAAAACACACAGCAACACTAGTTTTGGACTAGTAGAAATATTCTGTTAAGTAAAATCAAGCTAAACATGAAGCATTGGTATGATTTTAGAGTATAAGCAAATTCTATGTGACTTTTAAAACAAAAATAAAGCATAGTGTTAGTTCTGAAATCTATGGATGAAGTAGGCAGAAAAATTGTAGAACAAAAATAGAATTGTATTTGGAAAATGAATCGATAGAACTGGTGTTATATAATCATACTTTTCTTATATTTAGAAGTATTTTTCTAATGGTATTCAGAAAAATTGCGAAATGGTGGGTGTACACATGATAGAGAACGACACAGTTCTGCTGATAAAAACTCAAGAAGTTGCAAGAAGTTTACAAAAATGTTCAAAGGGGATCCTGTAATAAGCCTTAATCAGCAAAGCATTGTAATAATGAATTACATTATTACTAGAAAAGTGATTGAATTGCCAAATGGATTCTCAATTTGAAAAGGGGGCAGAGTTCCCCCCAGTCCTCTTATTTAATATGCTGCATTTTAGCATTAAATTCATACTGCTTGATAAAATAAAAACAGGACAAATAAACTCACAGAAATACCTATGTTTGAATTGTTTTCCTGGACTAATTTGTGCCCATAAGAAAATTTTGGAGAGGTTTTAGAGAAAACACTGTATCAGTTAGCTTCCTGAGAAGGTGACAATTTACTTACAAAGTTGTATTTACTTCCTAGTACTGAACTATGTGCATATAAGGTGGTAGTACACACCATATATGTGAGGGATAAAAGAGATAATATGTTCTTCTGGAAATCAAAGGACTCAAGATTACTCCAACATGTGGTCGAAAATATTAAGAGAGGCAAAAATACCCAACCCAAAACCCCTCTAAGACCAAGAGGAAAATAATTTTTTGCAAATGGCCAGAAGACTCAGACAGAACTGTCTCAAAATATTTTATACACATGTAGGGATACACGAAAAGACAAATTAACCCTTTCTGTCAAGTTGGAAGTACTGTCCAATGTGTATGAATGTCATGTTCAAGCAAGGATTATAAGAATAAAATTCTTCCTCCCCCAGGAATTTAGTGACTAGAGAATGAACTGAGAGTATCTTTGTGGTAGCAGTATGGCTGCTATGCACCTTACTGTATGTGAATTCTGGGGTCAAGTGTCTCAAATTTGTATCCACATTTATATTTTACTGGTTAGTAAGGCCACCTAGATGACAGATGACACTAGTAGTAGCAGTGAACCTCTCTTGCCTTTTCATTACCCCAGTGAAAGCGGTGAAAGTCCCCCTGATGGTAAAAAGGATAAAACATAACAGTCTTACGCATGCTATTTTGAAACGTGATGTCCGTAGGGAAGAAATTACAATTTACAAAGCTCTTGCACAACATTAATTGAATTGTTAAATTGTCCTATTTGTGAGCATTTTCATTCAGTCCCATGGAACTCCCAGGCTCAGGGAATGCGGGGAGGTATGAGCTATTTGTAAGCAATTAACTTGCCATGAAGTAATGGTGGCAGTTTGTCTGACTGTCTTCATGGAAACGAAGTGTGATAAGGAGACATACCTTCAGAGGATTGGAGTCTTGATTATTTTTGTCTCAGTTTCTAGATTTACACAGCATAATACAGACTGACAATATTCTGCTCTTGAGTTCTAGCTTGGCGTTCCTGGGAGTGCAAAAGTCAAACCTGAACTCATTATATATGACAGCAATGTAATTGTAGTATCTTTATGGGAATATCTGATCAAATATGATACTGAAAAACATAAAAAAGACTTTAAAAATTGGGAAGCTCGCAAGCTGCCAAAAGTGTTACAAAGAGATGCTTTCAACCTTTCTCACAGGTGACCCTTTATTTAAAAAAAAAAATAAATTTTATCCTTCCTTCCAGAAACAAAGAATACAGACTGGAGTTATAAGGCTAGAGAATGTATGACATGACTCAGTAGTTTAGTAATTCTGAAAGGAGCTGGTGGTCATCCTGGATAATTAGTTGAACATGAACTTGTGTAGTTAATGAAAGGAGGATACTGTTGCAATAAGTAAGGTAAAGTAGAATGGATTAGAGGAGGAATAAGGAGTTGAAGACCAAATTAAAAACAAAAGGCCTTTGCGGTTTTTGAAGCAGTAAGTCTACAGGAAAGTTGTTATGCCACTGACTTAAAGTTTAGATGGTGTATCACAGAATCACAGAATCATTAAGGTTAGGAAAGACCTGTAAGATCAAGTCCAACCATCAACCCAACACCACCATGCCCACCAAACCATGTCCCACAATGCCACATCCACACATTCCTTGAACACCTCCAGGGATGGTGACTCCACGACTTCCCTGGGCAGCCTGTTCCAATGCTTCACCACTCTCTCAGTCAAGAAATTTTTCCTACTATCCAGCCTGAACCTCCCCTGGGGCAACCTGAGGCCATTTCCTCTTGTCCTGTCACTAGTCACTTGGAAGAAGGGACCAACACCCACCTCTCTGCAACCCCCTTTCAGGTAATTGTAGAGAGCGATGAGGTCTCCCCTCAGCCTCCTCCAGACTGAACAACCCCAGCTCTCTCAACCGCTCCTCATCAGACTTGTGCTCCAGACCCCTCACCAGTTTCGTTGCCCTTCTCTGGACACGCTCCAGCACCTCAATGTCCTTCTTGTAGTGAGGGGCCCAAAACTGAACACAGCATTCGAGGTGCGGCCTCACCAGGGCCAAATGCAGGGGCACGATCACCTCCCTACTCCTGCTGGCCACACTATTTCTGATACAGGCCAGGATGCTGTTGGCCTTCTGGGCCACCTGGGCACACTGCTGGCTCATCTTCAGCCGGCTGTCAATCAACACCCCCAGGTCCTTTTCTGCTGGGCAGCTTTCCAGCCACTCTTCTCCAAGCCTGTAGCGTTGCCTGGGGTTGTTGTGGCCAAAGTGCAGGACCCGGCACTTGGCCTTGTTGAACCTCATGCAGTTGGCCTCGGCCCATCGATCCAGCCTGTCCAGATCCCTCTGCAGAGCCTTCCTACCCTCGAGCAGATCAACACTCCCGCCCAACTTGGTGTCGTCTGCAAACTTACTGAGGGAGCACTCTATCCCCTCATCCAGATCATCAATGAAGACATTAAACAAGACTGGCCCCAAAACTGAGCCTTGGGGGGACTCTGCTTGTGACCGGCCGCCAACTGGATTTCACTCCATTCACCACGACTCTCTGGGCTCGGCCATCCAGCCAGTTTTTTACCCAGCGAAGAGTACACATGTCTAAGCCACGAGTTGCCAGCTTCTTCAGGAGAATACTGTAGGAGACAGTATCGAAGGCTTTACTAAAGTCCAGGTAGACAACACCCACAGCTTTTCCCTCATCCACTAGGCGGGTCACCTGGTCATAGAAGGAGATCAGGTTGGTCAAGCAGGACCTGCCTTTCATGAACTCGTGCTGGCTGGGCCTGATCCCTTGGTTGTCCTGCATGTGCCCTGTGAGCACCCTCAAGATGAACCTCTCCATAATCTTTCCCGGCACCGAGGTCAGGCTGACAGGCCTGTAGTTCCCCGGATCCTCCTTCCGGCCCTTCTTGTAGATGGGCATCACGTTGGCAAGCCTCCAGTTGTCCGGGACCTCCCCTGTTAACCAGGACTGCTGGTAGATTATGGAGAGTGGCTTGGCAAGCTCCTCCACCAGCTCCCTCAGTACTCTTGGGTGGATGCCATCAGGCCCCATAGACTTGTGAATGTCCAGGTGGCATAGCACATCGTTAACTGCTTCCTCCTGGATCATGGAGAGTTTATTTTGCTCTCCATCCTTGTCTTCCAGCTCAGGCAGCTGGATACCCTGAGGATACCTGGTGTGGCTGTTAAAGACTGAGGCAAAGAAGGCATTAAGTACCTTAGCCTTTTCCTCATCCTTGGTGACAATGTTTCCCCCCCGCATCCAATAAAGGATGGAGATTCTCCTTGGCTCTCTTCTTGTTGTTAATATATTTTTAAAAACATTTTTTGTTATCCCTTACAACCGTGGCCAGATTGAGCTCTAGCTGGGCTTTTGCCTTTCTAATTTCCTCTCTGCATGACCTAACGAGATCCTTGTACTCTTCTTCAGTTGCCTGCCCCTTCTTCCAAAGGTGATAAACTCTCCTTTTTTTCCTGAGCCCCAGCAAATGCTCCCTGTTCAGCCAGGCTGGTCGTCTTCCCTGCCAGCTTGTCTTACGGCACATGGGGACTGCTTGCTCCTGTGCTTTAAGATTTCCTTCTTGAAGAATTTCCAGCCTTCTTGGACCCCTTTGCCCTTCAGGACCATCTCCCAAGGGACCCTCTCAACCAGTGTCCTGAACAGGCTGAAGTCTGCCCTCCGGAAGTCCATGGTATTGGTTTTTGCTGACTCCCCTCCTTACTTCACCAAGAATTGAGAACTCTATCATTTCATGGTCGCTAAGCCCAAGACGGCCTCTGACCATCACTTCTCCCACCAGACCCTCTCTGTTAGTAAACAGCAGGTCAAGCAGGGCACCTCCTCTGGTAGGCTCCCTTAACAGCTGCGCCAGGAACTTAGCGTCTTCCACACACTCCAGGAACCTCCGGGACTGTTTCCTCTCTGCTGTGTTGTATTTCCAGCAGACGTCTGGTAAGCTGAAATCCCCCACAAGAACAAGGGCTTGCGATTGTGAGACTTCTTCCAGTCACTTGTAGACTGCTTTGTCTGCCTCCTTGTCCTGGTTGGGTGGTCTGTAACAGACACCCAGCAGGATATCTGCCTTGTTTGCCTTCCCCTTCATCCTTACCCATAAGCATTCGACCTTGTCATCGCAATCATTGAGCTCTGTACAATCAAAACACTCCCTAACATACAGAGCCACCCCACCACATCTCCTTCCTTGCCTGTCCCTCCTGAAGAGTTTATAGCCCTCCATTGCAGCACTCCAGTCATGCGAGTCGTCCCACCATGTTTCTGTGATGGCGACTATGTCATAGCTGTCCTGCTGCACAACGGCTTCCAGCTCCTCCTGTTCGCTGCCCATGCTGCGTGCATTGGAGTAGATGCACTTGAGCTGGACTATTGATTTCACTCCCAACATCGGCACACCACCCCTAGGCTCATCTCTAGGCAGCCTGGTTTCATCCCCTTCCCCCTTCAAATCTAGTTTAAAGCCCTCTCAATGAGGCCCGCCAACTCATAAGCGAGAATCCTTTTCCCCCTTGGGGATAGTTGAACTCCATCTGCTGCCAGCAGGCCTGGTGCTGTGTAAACTGCCCTGTGGTCAAAAAAACCAAAATTCCGCCGATGGCACCAGCCTCTGAGCCATGTGTTAACCAGGTGTGTTTTCCTGTTCCTTTCAGTGTTCTTCCCTGCCACTGAAGGGATTGAGGAAAACACTACCTGTGCTCCTGACCCTTCAACCAGTTGCCCCCACGCTCTGAAGTCCCTTTTAATCACTTTTAGACTTCTTTGCACGACCTCATCGCTGCCAACCTGCAAAACCAACAGCGGGTAGTAATCAGCGGGCCGTACCAGACCAGGGAGTTTCCTAGTGACCTCTCTCACCCGGGCCCCAGGGAGGCCGCAGACTTCCCTGTGGGTTGGGTCTGGTCGGCACATGGGGCCCTCTGTTCCCCTCAGGAGGGAATCGCCTACGACAATTACCCTCCTTTTTGCCTTAGTAGAGGTGGTTGTGATGCGTGGGGCAGACTGACTCACCCTAGGCAGCCCCCTGGATGGACTTTCATCCATACCCTCGTCAGCCTGGCCCTCAAGTTCCAGAGCCCCATCTCTGTTGTGTAGGGGCAGCTGGGAAGGTGAGGGAGGCCAGGAGGGGATTCGCCTGCTGCCCCCAGCAGGGACCTGTTCCCATTCCCCTTCGCCTCTTGGGTCCCCTCCTTCTGCCCGGTGGCAGGAGGGTAAGGGATCCTCTGCTTCTCGTGGAGCCTCCATCCGCTGCCTTTCCCTCAGGGACAGTAGGGTGTGGCTCCACCAGTCTGCCTCCCTCTCGCCCTCCCTGATACTCCTCAGCCTCTCCACCTCCTCTTTCAGCTCTGCCCCCAGGCTGTATGGACAGTCTATATGGACAATGTTGAGAAGCTAAATGAATTTGTTGTAGCTCAGGCTTCAAAAAGAGGTAGTGAAAAATAAAATGCCGGAATAAAATGCCCTCTGTAAAATGTTTTAATAGAAGTTTGGGTTAGTATTTTGATCAAAACCACTGTCTGATTAGTAAAGAAAACGTGTCCCTGACTATTATCTAGCCCTGATACCAACCTACACAACATGGCTTACATTCAGGCGGCTGAATGCTGTTACTTCCAAAATACGATTTTCTCATCTAAACAGCTTATTGGGAATAGTGTCTGGCTTGTACTGTCCTTGGGTCCTGCTTGGCCTTTTTTTTTTTTCTTCAAAAACATGTTAACCATTTAACAAAATTGGTGACCACATGCTGGTGCCTGTGCTTCAACCTTAGCACTGCTTAGTTTATCAATATAGACATTGCTTCTTTATTTATACTACCTCCATACTCTAGTTTATAGAAATATATGTGAGTTCAGTTATTCTTAAAAAAAATTCATCTACAGACAACCCTGAAATCAAAGCAGAATTCCCATAACCATTGTCCTAAACAAATAATTTTGTTACTACTAATGTGAGAAAACTGTTTGCAAAGCACCTACAAGCCTAGCAAGCAATGAGAGATGGATTTGAATGTGCATTCATGGAAATACAGTTTACAATTACTAGAATTAAATACCTTATGCCTAGTGCCTGTTTGTGCATGAAAGACATTAATTTGATTGTTTACTATTTAGTTCTCATCGTAACATATGTTAAAAAATATTGAAAAACTTGTGTTCTGTGTATTGAAGGCCCATGATTTTCAAGAATTTAGAAACTTCTACTTCTTTAACAGCTTTTGTAACTTGTCAAGACATGCTTGAGTTAGCAAGCACAATAATATATGAATAATTTATTTAAGCATACACATACAACCTGTCTTAATTAACAACATTGGAAATGTTAAAAATAAATATATGAAAATAAGTTTTGTAAGTCAGAATAATTAATACAACCTTAAGCTCCTTATATCCTACTTTTTAGAAGAACACAATATGAAAAATGGAAACTAAAAAAGTAGGGCCTGTAGTAATAGCAACACCTGTCAAATGTTCATTTTTGTCTCTCTCGGATATTAAAAGTAGCTAAATAGAATTGATTAAACTTTTCTTTAGAGCTGCCCTGGAAAGGAAGCAGCTATGACAGATTTCATCCAACAAATTAAATATTTTTTAAATTAGGGCTTATAATGAAAATGCTTGGCATTATTATATAGTATTCCTGCTGTGGTACTATGAAATAGAGAGTAGACAGTGAAACTCTACTGCTTTTTGTCATATTAGAACCGTAGAAGCCATCTGCACTCCAAAATACTGTTGCTCACTATGCCTGTGGTTTACAGGAACATACAGAATCACAGAATCATTTAGGAGGAAAAGACCTTTAAGATCATCAAGTCCAACCGTAAACCTAACACTGCCAAGTCCACCACTAAACCATGTCCCAAAGAAACTCATCCACAGGTCTTTTAAATACCTCCAGGGATGGTGACTCCACCACCTCCCTGGGCAGCCTGTTCCAATGCTTCACCACTCTCTCAGTAAAGAAATTTTTCCTAATATCCAGCCTGAACCTCTCCTGGCGCAACTTGAGGCCATTTCCTCTTGTCCTATCACTTGTCACCTGGGAGAAGAGCATCCACCTCTTTGCAACCATCTTTCAGGTAATTGTAGAGAGCGAGAAGGTCTCTCCTCAGCCTCCCCTTCTCCAGACTGAACAACCCCAGCTCTCTTGACCACTCCTCATCAGACTTGTGCTCCAGACCCCTCACCAGCTTTGTTGCCCTTCTCTGGACACACTCCAGCACCTCAATGTCCTTCTTGCAGTGAGGGGCCCAAAACTGAACACAGGATTCGAGGTGCGGCCTCACCAGCACCAAATACAGGGGCACGATCACCTCCCTACTCCTGCTGGCCACACCATTTCTGATACAGGCCAGGATGCCGTTGGCCTTCTTGGCCACCTGGGCACACTGCTGGCTCATACTCAGCCGGCTGTCAGTCAACACCCCCACGTCCTTTTCTGCGGGGGAGCGTTCCAGCCACTTGTCCCCAAGCCTGTGGAGTTGCATGGGGCTGTTGTGACCCAAGTGCAGGACCCGGCACTTGGCCTTGTTGAAGCTCATGCAGTTGGCCTCGGCCCATCGATCCAGCCTGTCCAGATCCCTCTGCAGAGCCTTCCAACCCTCCAGCAGATCAACACTCCCACCCAACTTGGTGTTGTCTGCAAACTTACTGAGGGTGGACTTGATCCCCTTCTCCAGATCATTAATAAAGATATTAAACAAAACCGGCCCCAAAACTGAGCCCTGGGGAACACCACTTGTGACTGGCAAGTGTGAATCTTTTAATTCAACAATAGAAGACAGATCATACTGATTATTTCTGTTACACAGAGATATTACTGATCTTTTCCTATTCTGCAGTTTATTTTTGGAAAATAATTCTTATTTTCAGACAGTCTAAATATTCACAGTGCTAGCATTTAGAAAGCACAACAAGTTGTAAGTTATTATCATCACTGGAATTCAGGGAATGGGCAATGGGAAAAAAAGGGATCTGATCTCCAACATCTTGTTCTGAACAAATCAAGTAATAGTATATCCATATTTCATTTATTGAGGCCATGAATGCTGTATTACTTAGATATCTAAATAGAAATATAACAGTATAAGTTTAAAAAATCACATACAATTTTTTTGGCCATGAACAAATGTCAAATCCTTAAACATGGTACATAGGCAAAAAGACACTGAGAAAATTCAAGTTACAGTGCCATTTTAAAATATTTTGTTACCTGCTGAGAACCATTTGTAAATGTTTAGAATTTTGAATGCTCTTTGTAAAATATAGTAAGAGTCCCTGCAATGCCAAAATTTGTAAGTGTAACTCTGAGAGTAAAAAAAAAAAAAATCATGAATGATTCCTTATGCTTTCATATTTCCATTGCATCTGTACTGTTGGACCCCCTGTTATGCCACACTCTACCTCCCTGAATTTAGTGGGAATTTAAAGCCCCTTAGAAGTCAAGAAAATTTAGCTTGAGTGAGGCCTTTAGAGTTGTTCCATTTCTTCTGTTTCCATTGAAACCTAGCAAAATAATCTCATAGTTTTGGAGGTTGTTCTTACAGGCATGCATACAAAAGAGAAATAGGAGCCCGCTTTTAATGTTTTACAAAAGTGATTTAGCAAGGCAGAACAGGAAACTCCATTCTTTCTTTTTAGCAAACTCAATAAATCACTCTAGTTCTACTAAGTTTCAAAGTTTTCTGAAGTTCTGAGTTGTAAATGAACTGGGGCCTGCTTCTTACCCTGGGAATTTTTTGTAAGTGCTAAAATGAATGTGAGAAGAAATAAACATCTCTATGATATAGTAAGAGCCTAATCTGAATTCCAGTGAAACTGCGTGGAGAGAGTCCTCTGCCTTACACAACAGGAAAGAAGTCACAAATGATACACATCACCTACACAGCCTGTGCTGTGCCAGACAGGAGAGTGATTCTTAAAGGAGAACAGAAGCATATGCCCATGTACTTGAGGACAGTAGTATTCATTTTCTGTCTGTTAGGGAGTGGCGTTGGTGACAGCCAGGAAAGTGAGGAGAGGAAGGGCCTGAGACCCTGCTCAGCTGGAGAGATCAGCAACTGCAGACTCAACACCAGGGAAAAGAGAGGCCAGGAGAGTAATGGTTTTTTTCACCAGCCTTGTTGTCTTGTTTATTTTTTTCTCATTTTATGTCTTTTCCCTGTCACTCTTCATATTGCTCCCTTAACTTCACTGACTGTGTCAGTCTTCCATCACAGGGAAGGACTACGTGGACTTCAAGGGAGAGAAGGAAGGCAGTGGGGGCACGAACCTTCACGTCTGAGTGGACATTGCTCAGGAGGCGATCAG
This sequence comes from Gavia stellata, assembly GCF_030936135.1. NCBI lineage: Eukaryota > Metazoa > Chordata > Aves > Gaviiformes > Gaviidae > Gavia > Gavia stellata. The sequence continues at coordinate 11,672,324 of NC_082599.1, read as the reverse complement.
CCTTATGCTGGTGTGGCCTTGGTCGAATCTATAGTTTCAAATATTAGAACCATTTGTCTGCATCTGGGTCAGTATTTTATTTTCTAAGATTTTTTTTTCCAAATATTTTGTAAGCTATCAGTTTTGGGGCAGGGGGGAGGGGTTTAAGCCTTTACACAAAACACTCAGCCCTGTATATTTGTGCAAAATGTAAAATAGATGACTGGCAGGCAAACATAGATTACATACTACCACTGCAAACTGGTGATTGCTTTCAAGCCATTGTTTTCTACTTCATTGCACATAAATATGATTCTCCTAACCCCTTTGCTTGAGTTTGATGGGAAGAAAATCACAAGACTTTCATGCAAGAACAGCTAAAAGCAAACCAAGAAGGAGCATCTTAGAGGAAAAAAGGCAGATAGAGCTCACCGCCACAGCTATGTGCCTTAAGGCATTGGTGCTCTGGGTGCATATGGTCTAAAATACCGTTCTCCTAGCTGGCTCCAAAGTATGAATAACTGTAGCCAGGTCTGCATTTGAGAGAACTGTTTGCTATCTGCTGGTGAGGCACTGGAAATAGAAAGCTGACCTGATTATACTGTCTGTGAATGGTTGCATGCTTTTCTATCATAGTAAGTGATTTTGTCATTTTGAGATGTTGTGGTTTAATCCCAGCAAGCAGCTCAGCCCCAGACAGCAGCTCCCTCGCCCACTGCCCTGCAGTGGGATGGGGAGAGAATCAGAAGGGTAAAAGTGAGAAAACTTGTGGGTTGAGATAAAGACAATTTAATAGGTAGAGCAAAACTACATGTGCAAGCAGAGTAAAACAAGGAATTCATTCACTGCTTCCCATCAGCAGGCAGGTGTTCAGCCATCTCAGGAAAGCAGGGCTCCGTTGCGCCTAATGGTTACTTGGGAAGACAAACACCATCACTCCAGACATCCCCCCCCTTTCCTTCTTCTTTCCCCAGCTTTTATTGCTAAGCACAGTGTCATACGGTACAGGATATCCCTTTGGTCAGTTGGGGTCAGCTGTCCCGGTTGTGTCCCCTCCCAACCTCTTGCCCACCCCCAGCCTACTCGCTGGCAGGGCAACATGAGAAGCAGAAAAGGCCTTGACTCTTGTGTAAGCACTGCTCAGCAGCAGCTAAAACATCCCTGTGTTATCAACACTTTTTTGAGACACAAATCCAGAACATAGCACCGTACGAGCTGTTATGAAGAAAATTAACTCCATCCCCGTCAAAACCAGTACATGAGATTATGTTATTCTAATTCATCATACTCAAATCCGTTAAGAAGGGGGTTCAGCAGCATCTTTGCTAAAAGGAGTATTTACTATAAGCATCAGACACCAGTGACTCCTCTGATCTCCTGGATAAAAATCAGAGTGTTGACTCCTCCATCTGTGCAGATGCTCAGTTTGGGACCAGTTTTCTAACCAAGGGAAGTAGATTCTCATGATGTTCTGTGTGTGAAGGCCTTTTGAGTGAATTCTTTAAAAGATCTTTTTTGAAAATGTGTTTTAGAAGTTGATTATGTTTGTTGTCACCCAGGGCATAGTCACCATTTTCTTTTTCAGCCACTATTTAGCTTTGGAATGTGAAGCTGAGAACAACGTGATTTGATTTTGCTGGTTGGAGATTCAAACATTGAAGAAAATTGCTGCCTATCTAGTTTTAAAACAACTTCAACCAATGGCAATACATTCATTTTGAGGTGGATCTTCTTTTAAATGTTCTTATCTAAAATGATGTTTAAAAGTATTCCAGAAACAAAGCAGGGAAAAAAAGAGAAATTCTATTTTGGGAAGAGTGAAGCTTTTAGTAACAGTATTCATATAAAAACTATAATGTAATGAGAGATGGCAAGAGGTGATGAAGGGGAACTTTAGGAGTGGATGAGAAAGGAGACATACGTAATTGCTGTTGTGAAAGCTTTGTAAGAGAGAAGGACTTCAGACTTCGTACATATCAGAGGTGGAAACAGTACATGAAGTTTTAAATAGGCTGAGACATTGCTGAATGTGTACTCCATCTACTTTAGTACACATATCAAAATGTAAATGAGAAGGAAATCAAGTCTTGCTATGGATACTAACACCTGTACATCAGGATGTATGAATTTGCCATCTATGAACATAGCATTCAGTGCTAAAAAAACTAGCTGCACCTTATTTGCATGGGCATCTTAAAAGATTACTAGTTTTTCCCTAAGTTTCATTACAATTGCGGTTATAAAAATAAGGTATAAGAATCGATTCAGTATGTGTTTTTAAGATTTATTTCTGATATCTTGTGGGGATAGTTGTACAGTCTTTGTTGGATTCTTTTTTGCCTCTTTGAAAGAACATGCGAAAGTTAAGGAGTGTTTGCAATTTCTTCTCAGGCCTATAGATTGCTTATCCTACAAGGCTACTATCAGTGACAGTCTCATGATTTGGCCTTCAGCGTTGAAATTGTTTTTTCTCTGTTTCTTCCACACACTGCAAATGTTGTACTAGGTTGCTTATTGACAGTACGGATGGGACAGTAATCAAGGTCAGCCTGGAAAAAATAGCAGTGATGGTGAGAACGTGACAGCAGCTACTGGGTTTGCCAGCGTGGCTTGCAGAATTTGAACTGCCCCAAGTCCAGGGACCTGAAAGTTCATTGCTCATCTTGTGTTCCTTCGCGGCATTCGTGTCTGTTAGGTTTGATGGTGCAGCACGTTGCCAGCATTGCACCTCTCAAGAAAGAATTCAGAGCTTATGTAGCAGAGGGTTTGCTTCTGACAGGGTGAAACGCCAGATTTTTGAAAGCCGCATATTGCAATGTAATAATTTCTTTGTATTTGATTATTTGGAGAGGGAATGGGACCAATAGTGAGGGTTTATTTCATTAATTTATTTGTTAATTAATGTTGTTTAATTATTTCAGGTTCCCACATGCCAAACTTAACGGGCATGCTAGTACATTTCAAAGGAATGGGTTTTTTACTTTTAAATAGTGATTGGAAAAATTTAAAAAAATAAGAGAAAGGAGAGTACAAAAATGGATAAATGATTCACACACTGTGTTTTCCAGTTTGAGATAAACATCAAATAACAAACCCAAGCCCAAAGGGTATATGTTGGCAATCAATTCTGCTCAGCCAGACATTCATAGATATGATTTATTTAAATTATGTGCTGTTCAATAAACATCTGAATCTTTATTTATACCTCTTGATTTGCCAAAATGTTTTGTTAGGAATCTAAGGGGATGAGGAAATATGATAAGAACTACTTTCACCATCTGTTAGAGGAGAAAACTTGATATAATTTTTGGAAGAAGCATGCATATTTTCTTCTAAAAAAATATTGTGAAAGACTACTTATGGCATGGTCAAGGGGCAAAAGGAACATAAAACATATTTTAACCTACTTTTTATAGGCAAGTAGCTAAAATAGTTGGTTTAATAACGTAACAGGGTTATAGAGAAGTAACAATGAATTTCAGTAATCTTCCACTACCCTTCCTTAGACAAGTGTTGCAGTTGGAAGAAAGCCTTCCTGGCCTTTCATTTCTTTACCATAGCAGTTTGTTATCACAAAAGCAGGCTAGTCTGTGCCTGAAACAGGTATGTCATTTCAGAACATTATGGGGAAAAAGAATAATGGAAGTAATTTTGTGTTAAGCAAATTATAAACAAGCAGGAACATGAAATTTTGGCACATATTAGCAGGTAGAACTCCAAGAAACTTGTTGATTCCTATTCACAGTGGTCCCTGTAGGTATTCTTGGCTTTTCTTTGGCTTCAGTTCACCTTACTACTGTGACAGCTAGGAGTTGCATGTTATTTTAACTCTCAAAAGCCATAAAGGGATTAGGCCCACATTGTGCTAAATTCTGCAAGAATTTATAGAAACATGCTTTTCCTCCCTGAAGATCTTACTTTGTTGTCTTTAGGGTCAGAGACAGAAAAGGCAGGGAGAAAAGATGCGGTATGTATGTAGAAATACTAATTTAGCATGCAACTTTAGTTTTGGATTTTGTTTGTATTTTATTGGATTATATGTAAACTGTCATTATCATGTCATTATTTTGTTCTACACTGGTTTCCTTCCCAAACCCTTTTTGGGTACTTCCTCTCCGCTTTTACTCTTACTTTCCTTTAAAAATCTGAATCCCAACTTTTCTTTTCATCCTTGTTTACTAAGGAAACACATGATCACGTTTTGTTTGTGTGAGAGAGAGGAAGAGAGAGAAAAAAACATTGTTACAAGTTTTGTGAAAATACATAGTAGGATGGATAGGGGAGAATCTGCAGAATCCTTTATTAGATGATCCAGATCCACATTTCTACAAAAAGCCACTGGAAGTGGCTCCACTGTACGTAGAACTGCTTGTGTCTAATGATAAATTTCCTCTGTGCTGGCACTTTGTTTCAGCATGCAGCATGTATTTGTAGTTTTAATGATCAGTCACACATGTATCTGGAGATGCAGTTACCTACTCTGCACAAAGAACTGTGGTATCTAGATATGCAATAGGGCAGTTGGGTACTTAATTTTTTTAAAATGTTCTGTGTTCTTTGAAATTCAGAACACACTGTTTTCCTTAACAAACACTGTCCTTCAGCAAGAGATTAATCACAAACAAAAGGTGAAGAATAGTATTTGATAAACACTACATGTTGAATATCACCAGGAGTGGTAAAATAACCAGTTGGTCACATGAAATCCAAGTAATTGCAACAGGCATATAGTCAGGACTATTAGTGGTAGTTAATTATGATTGCCTACAGGCATATATTACACCTTTCTGTGTCACCTTCGATTATTCAATCTGTTGTGTCTGCAAACAATTCCATTGTCCTGGAGAGATAAGAATCTGAGAAGTACCCCTTTGTGGGCACTTTGGTGAGCTTGGAAGTAATAATAGCAATAGAGAAGACACATCTACCACTACTATTTTTTTTGTGTTTGACTATCTGAAATGCAAAAAATATTGAAAGTTAACGAGAGATTTTATAGGATAATTATAGATGAGATATATAATGTCTGACTTGGCTTAGCTTAGAGGAATTATAATCAATTTTCTGGTGAAGACATTTCAGTGTTACACTTTTGAGAAGCTTGTATTAATCATAAACCCTTAGGCACATCCGATAATGAAGTTTTGGCATGAAGCAGTATGCTTTCAGCTACACCTGTGCAGTTCAGCTGAGTGAGATGCTTTTCTCATCTCACTCTCACATAAGTACATTTGTAGAACTGAAAGCACAACTGAAGAGCAGTGAAACTGGGTGTTGACGGAAACGGAGCACAAAGACTTGACATCTTCCTTCTTGAGAAAGTACAATGCCTAGACAACCACACTGAGCAGCACCTTTGGAAAGCTCAGCATGAGAGATGCTTTCATTTCAAAAAATATCTGATAATGATCAATTTTTATTTAGACTTTTGGCCATAGGTTTAACGAGATGTGTACAGTCAGTGTTCCGCTGGTAGATTAGATGGCCTCTTCTTTCCAAAGTGGCTTGAGATAATGGTGCCTTGAGATTTTATTGGCTAAACCTGGGAATCCTCTGAATGTTAAATCCCTTCAAAGGGTTACAAAAGGGACATCTGAAAACTGGGAAACCCCAGTCAGTGTCCATTTTTAAAAAAATGGGTTCTGAAATAATGAAGAGGCTGCTCAGTTTAAAACCTGCTTTGTTTGCCATTTAGATCAATGATAAATATCTTACTGATTTAAATAAGAACAAGAACAGATTCATGATGTATTTCATTTGAGATTTGCAAGCTGTTTTGCTGGTGCAGCACTCTGAACTATGCTTTGCTTGAGTTATGCTCATAGGAGTTAATCTTTCAAATATAAGAAAATATACAATCCAAAGCTTGCTTTCAAGTCAGTCTGCATATTCCTGGGGATTTTAGTGCTGTCTCTTTTTAGTAAGTTACTTGTATAAATTTGTAAGGAACTGAACATTAAAAAAAGTTAGGATCTAGATATATGTTTATATGTTGTCTAATATGAGAGACATCTATGTGTGTGTAGAAAATGGAGATACACCACATTTGTTATTTATAATTTAAGTCCTGTGAAGCAGTTTTCAGAGGAAACTCATTATTTCTTTGAAGAAAGTCTCAGCTGGCATGGACTCACATTTGGTTATTAGGATTAAGAATAAAATTAAAATAGTGAATCCTCTTATAATAGGCCAGATCCTGAGAAGGTATAAATCATACAGTCTCGATGTAAGTAAAGTAAGCTATGACAATTTACATCAGTTTAGGATTTGACCTTCTCCCCAGAAAATTATTTCTCTGAAGATCATACTTCCTATATTTGTCTTACTTTGTGGCTGGCAGAGAATTAATTAACACGTAATTGCTTTGGTGAACTCAGGAAAAAACTTCCCTGTTCAAGAACTCTATTCATTTACTGATTAACTTGCTTCATGGCTGAGTTAGTTCTGCAGGGTCATGCTGTACTAATGACCAGAGCACAGGAACATTGTCAAACCAATGAGGATGAGGTAGGCTTGGAAGTATTCCAGATTCTGTTCAATTAATCACTGAAATTTCAGGAGCTTTGGGGACACAGTTGAAAAGTAAGTTGAAGAGAAAGTGCATAAAGAATTAGATTCATATTCCAGATGGAGGGAGTGGGAGGGAGACCTTACTGGATGACACTCAAAGGAAGATGAATGGAACAAAAATGTGAAGAAATAAAAATTAAAAAATGCATAAAACTTGTTACTGATGATTTTTCAGAGTATTTTTATTATTTCTTCTTTACCATAATTTAATTTTGCTCTTTTTCTTCTCTAACACTGCAATCTCTATGTCAGTGTGACTACTTGCATATGTACAGACCTAGCTCAGATCTCTTTTTAAAAGTTTCCACTTCCTTTTTCACAGTCCAGGTTTTCTGCCACAACACGCTACTATATGTAACCTAAAAAAAAAGTGCTGTGTTTAAAACCCAAAACTTGTTCTTGTTAAGGGCAATGAGAATTGCAAATGCTCAGTATCTATCGGAGAGGTCCCAGAGACAGGCATGATCTCTGGACGTGTGGTTCCAAATCCCATTAGCACTACTGAAATAATGGCATGTGCACTGGAAGGAAAATAGGCTGCTCAAAGACTAGAGGAGATCATGTTTTTCTCATAATCAGCAGTTCAGTTATTGATTTATTTTTTAAATAGAGCTCAGCTGAAAACTTTCAGTACGTGCAGTACCATGCCAGCGTCACACAGGTTAAAGCAAAAGCTGAATTTCAGGAAACTGGGCAGAATCTTCCTAATTGTGTCTTAGATTTTCAGCTAATATTTTTTAGGCTGCTGAGCACTATTGTATCAAGTTACTTGAACTTGAATTGTAGGTGCTAAACACATCACAAATGTAATTTTAACAATTCTGGCTGCATTTTTTTCTGGGAAAAATTGATTTCAGCTTTACCTAATTTAGTCAACTCAGATGCAATTAAATTCAATTGAAAGCTAAACTCTGTTTTTAGTTTTCACATCAATTAGCAGATGAAGTAAAAACTGTACCTATGAGCTTATTTTGTCCGGCCAACTCATGTCAAGGTTGCAAACTGTCTGGACTTCAGTGTTACCTTGCGTTATCTAACTTGACTTCATAACTCAATATGAGAACTCAAGTTTTTTCCTTGTGAAGATGAGAGACTAGTACTTCAGTTTCTCAATCTCTAGAGTCTGGTTAGTATTTTGATTTAATTTTGTAAGTGAGAAGTGAAACTAAATTCATTAAGTTTCCTTAACTTTCAGAGCGTTGGTCAAAAGGTGCCATAGAGAAAATCGATAAAGGTAGGTGTTGTTAATAAACTGAATTTCAGCACTAGATGTCTAATACTGTAAGGACAAAACAATTACCATTGTGCTGTACAAATTGTGAGGGCAATTTTGATCTTTTTTTAGATGAGGATCATAGTATTGCAACAGTTTTAGTTTAATTACAATGGCAGATGAACATTGGGGGTTTTTTTAAAAGTAAGTTTCCAGAAAAAAATCCAAAAACTCTTTCTGGGGTTGAAATTTTTCAAGCTTTTTTTTTAATCATCCAGTAAAGTCTGAACCTTTTATTCCTATAAATCCACTATACTGCACAGCTGAACTCTGATATTCTGGTTATTATGGCAGAACATTTCTGTAGGAGTTTCTAAATACTTCTTTGTGAACCAATCAATATAGTTGAAAACCCTACCAAATACTATCTAACAATATTCTTAGTATACTCAAGATCTACTAGTAGATCAAGAGGAGATTGAACTATTTTTTCAACCATTTATCTGCTTGAACCTCTTTCTCCACAAGAATGAGGAAAAGATTCCCTTACCCCTTCCCCTCCCATCTACAGGAGACAGTTCTCCACTAAGAAACAGAAATCTTTGGTAGATTTTTTCACCTACTCTACTGAAGCCAGTATCACACCATGAAAACAACTTTCTGTTTCTAAGTTAGCTGAGATGCAGGCAAATGTTATAGACTGTGCAGTGACTGTCGTTAGCCTTTGTAGATTACAGAATTAAGCTTTAGGGAAGGCTTTGAGAGGATGGCTGTGCTGTGTATCAGACTTAAACCAGTGTAGATAATATAAGCCTTGCAACAAACCCTGAGAAAATGGAATGATGTTACAATAATACAACATCGACTAAAAAGAAGTCTGAGAATTGTTCTTTAATTTGATACTTGTAAATGCGTTGTTATTGCCTTTTTACAATGGGGATGGCATTAATCTAACGAAAGATAGGTTTACATTTGAGCTAGTTACCCTGGTCAGTGGAGAAGCAGTTACTTTTGTCAATATGACCTAGGTATAAATTCATCTTGTTCTCCAGGTAGATAGCTAAAGTAGATCAGAAGACCATCATCGCAAAACACCTCTTAACTCCCTATACAAAGACACTGGAGTGACTTGTTTAGCTGTAAATGTCTACACTGTTGATGTCTGAAGTTAGGTGAGATGAATACCATACATCAAGTCTGAATACAATTTTCTTATTTAGAGGTATTCTCTATTGAAAGTTTAGGACTTTGTATGTGACAATGTATTCCTTATTTTGCAGTCGAATGACACCAAGAGACCAATACATTTTCTAAATGTCCAGAAGAGTGGGAACAGACAAATCCTAAACTCAGTTATAGCAGACAATTTTATGAAGAGTCACACAACTCAGTCACACATCAGGGAAAGGTGGACATTGTCAGTAAAACTATAGATGACTTTACAAGTTCATTATATCAGTAAAATATGCTGGAAATTTTAAAGCATAGATGTGAGCTTGCTCTTTTCTTTAATTTTTGAACTATATATCAAACCCAAGCACAGAAGAAAATTGCTAAGAAAACACACTTATGATTACTCATGCAAGTAAACATCAGTAATATGAAAAAGTTTACCATGGATATTGAAATTTGTATTACTAGAGATATGTAGACACAGAGATAAGTAGAAGTCTTTTTTGCTTCTTCCTTTATATTTATATTTTCTGCAGTTTTACATCTCAAAATAAAGATGCCCCAAATCATTAAAATACAGAGGAAACAATTTTCTATTTGGAAAGTAGAAAGGGAGCAAGATCTCTGGATTAAGTTATCCAGACTGGCCTTCCAAATGGGGCTGTGAACAAGTGATAGAAGGTCAGCCCTCATCAGTCCAGGCTTTACATCAGCACCTATCACAAGGGTATTTGATCACTGCAGTTCCCCACTACTCCCTCCCCAATTCCGTTTAGCAATCTGCACTCCCTCCACTCAAGTTTGTGGGGCAGGGGCAGTACACTTCACATCACTGATGTTCTCACCATGTATCACCTCTAGGTCTCTTTGGCAATGGACAAAAAGAAGTTCTTCTTCAGAAGAAGCAGCAGCTGTAGAATAGCTACAAGCTGGAGATCTCTAATAACTTAGAGAACACCATCTATATTGATTACTGATGAAAGGATCTGGTTTCTTGAATGTATCAGTTAACCTTTGCAGGTAATTTCACTGATTCAGATTGCAGGCATAGAGCCTCGTATGACAAAATAGTTTGGAAGTCAGCATCTGCATGAGCTGTAGCTTTTTGGCTTTAGTAATCTTATAAACTGCTTTTTGTCATTACTGTCATACTGACTCTAATTTTTTAATCTAAAGTGCCTCAAATCCCAGTGTTGCTGGTATTTTGATGAAAAATTTGAAACAGGTTACTGGCATTTGAATCCGATTGCAAAGTTGATATAAGAGCCTTTCCCATGGCTTAGGTCACAGAAAGACCAGTAGCCCTGGGTTATAGTCCCTCTTTTGGCTTCCAGCCAATGCCAGTTTATGGTTTTAGTGTTAATTTTCAAAGCAGTCAGTCTAAGACTTATGCCCCCATCTTCATGAAGGAGGAAGTTTTTCTATTTCAATCTGTTAAATCAGCAGTGTACTATCAGAACAACAAAGAACATGAGACCAGCATCTGAGAGCTGGAAGTAAAGCATTGGCAGCTAGAAAGGTCCAAATAAACTTCCAAGAGATTGGTTGAATGTAGTGGCCTGATCCTTTCTGAGAAATGCTGCGCTCTGAAAAATCCTTTTCAGCAAATGAAAGGCATTCTAAATCTTCAAACTCTGCCAGCTTTCCCCTCAAAAGACAAAACAAACAAAAAAGTTAAATGGCTTTTTTAATTGGCATGGCTTTTTAAAAACTTATCCATTGTTCCCAGACTTGAGCCTTGTCCAAAATGGGATACAAACACTTGTGAAGACTCTGTGACTTTGTTATTGCCATTTAATTTGTTTGGAAAATGTTGAAAATTACAGTGATGCATAGATTTTCAAAATTTCAGTTGAATAAACTAAAAGTAATGAATGACCTGTAGCAATTAGCAGACTGATTGTATGCATTACTTTTCCATAGCATGTTACTGGAAATTGCTTGTAAGTCGCATTTAAAAATAGTTATAATTAATCTATTATGTTTGTCAATTCTGAGTGCACAAATTTTACCTTTCCATGTCACAAGATGGCACTGTGAGAACATACATTGCATTTGCTCACCGAGTGCTTTCATTGCCACAAAATACTGCCAAACTCATCTACATATCCTTCAGATTCTGACAAACAGCCTTATTACAATCTACCTCTCTCACCCCATCTGAATACCTTTGTTTGACTTTCAAGGAATATCCGTTGTCTGAATCCCATGGAAATGACTTAATGATCCTATTTCTCACATATTTTCTTATGTTATTAGGTGAATGTGCACTTTGCACAACTTAATGTTTCTTAAGCAGTACCAACGCATTTTAGAAAATAACAGAAGTGGTGAGTTACAGGACAGAATTACAGAAAATTCCAGGTTGGAATGGACCTCTGGAGATCATCTGGTCCAATCTCCAGCCAAAAGCCAGGCCTTAGATTAGGTTTTTTAGAGTACTGTCTAGCCAAGGAATATTTCCAGCTAAGGAGATTCTACCACTTCTCTGCGCTGCCTATTCCAGTGTTTAACTCTTCTCAGGATGAATAATTTTTTTTTTCTTAAATCCGCATGAAATTTCCCCTGGAACAACTTGTACCTGTTGTCTCTTGTCCTGCTACTGTGCATCCTAGAGAAGAGAGGACCTCCAGCTTCTCTGTAACTTCCTCTAAGGTGTTGGAGGACAGTGGCAAGGTAGAAGCCTGATTTCTGATAGAGGTGGATGCCCACCACCTCTCGGTGATTTCTGTGTGGTTGTGGGCACCCTTTGTTAGCTCTCTCTAGTGATCACATGAAACATTCTGTGCTTCACAAAGCTTTTGTGAATCTATTTCATTTTGTTAAGATTCAGGTAAGAGGATGCTAGAAATGCCTGTAAATGATGGGCTCAAAGCCCACACCTTTTGGTGAGAACTGAATCTAAATCAAAATCTGTATCTTTTTAAGTCCAGGTGTGTATCACAATTTTAAAAGAGATTGGCATTTGAATCACTCCTCTCTCTCTCTGAGATTTGAAATCCTAACATGAGCTGTAAATAGTATGTAATGTTTTCATTGTGAGCACTGGAATATCATTTGATTGCATTTAGTTTTTCCTTATCCTGTCACGGTTGGCTCTGCTTTTTCTGAATGTTTCCAATGTGTCACAGGTCAGTAGTTAAACACAAAAATAAATCAGATCCTTTCTGATCACCTTTTTTTCCTGTGTCTCCCTGTTTTCTGTGGGAAATTGCTATCACTAGTTATGCTGATTAGCTGAGTTGAATTTTTCATACAGCCCTTTTCAAATGAAGAATCGTGTAAAAGCAATAACAGCACTTAAATAACATAACAAATCTGAAGTATAGAAATACAAAGTGAGGCTATCAGCTGGTCAGAGGGAGTCAATATTTCTTTCATAGTTCTCTTTTTTCCCTCTTGTTGGAGCTGGGGTAGTAAGCAGAAAGCATTTATAATCTTGTTGTAATCTAGGCGCTTTCCAACAGAGGCAGGAGTGATACCACCAGATTTTCTGAGGAGCTTCATTGGGGCCATTTATTACAGTCAGATCTTTGACTCAAGTGCAAAAATGTAGAAAACTGTTATATCAGGTCTCCAAGAAGGATTAAAAGCAACCCAAACAGAAAGAGAAAATAACAAAAAAAGAAAAAAAGAAAAAAAAGAAAAAGAAAGAAAACCACTTAATTTTCCTCTCACAAACTGAAACTTTTTCTCAATATGCAGCCAAGGTAAGAATATTTTCTGTGGAGAAAAAGGATAAAAAACAGGATGAAAGATATATGCTGAATCTTATTTTCCCTGAAAATGTGCAATCCAATTTCCTGGTAGTGGTGTTATGAGGTGTGTAGCTGACATATTGATTTAATTTCCACATTCTTTTTGAAAGATGGTATGGTGGAGGGGGGTTGTTTCAGGGGAAGTTTGGGAAAGTAACAAACAGTAATTGGGAATATGAAACACCTACACTATTTCTGAGTGCTCTATTTTTTAGAACTTCTGGAGCCTTGAGACAAAATATCCAACTAACCCCAAACTTTGAGCAAGCATTTCTATGATACAGGCAAGTTATTTCTTCAGTTTAATGCCTACAGATATCCACATTACCTGTAAAGGAATGTTATTATAACCTTGAAGCTAAATCAACTCTAAGAACACAACATGCTCTGTATCTAGGGGTCCTGAGTGTCAGGCTGCTTGTATGAAGGGGACACTTGCTGGTCTGTTTCATAAAATAAAAATATGGTTGATTTTTTATTCAGCAGTTCTTTGCAACACAAATATCAGCTATGGAGACCACTCGATGAAAGCCCCAGAAGCACGAAGACCACACTTAAAGTACCCATTATGTACTTTGCCACTGAGTTGCATGTACAAATCTGATAAAGCATTTTCATTGTTAACCATCGGGACATAGCCACTCTCTCAGTGATGAAGTCTTCACACAGCAAACCATCGTGTTTACTGACTGGTAATTTTTCTAGGACTCAGAGATGCTGAAGAGGGCAAGCAGGGGCGTACATTTGGGAGAACCAAAGGGTAAGGACAGTCCTTAGGTTTTCACAAAGCTCTCAAAACATTGTGTTTTCCTTGCTGGAAACAGGTCTTCCTCTGCTGAAGAAACTCTGTAACTGCGTTTGGGAAAATAGAGTAATACTTAGTGTCTCTTAGTTCACAAGAAGTAAAATCTAAGGCTCAAACTTTTTTTTTTTTGTTACTTACTATATATTCACAGAAAATTCACCAAGTGCAGTGAGTTACAATTTGATATAGTTTCACTGGTGAAAATAGAAAGTACCTTTTCGCGAACCAAGTGCTTGCAAGTAGATACCTGAATTTTCTGAAGGCTGCGGATTTAAGCTGTAGCCACATTAACACGAGCAGAGCCTAGATCAGTGCAAGCTCTAACCAGTAGCTCGCTAAATACTTTCTCTTTTTACAGGTATCCCCTTCAGCTATTAGGCTTGGAATTCTGGCCTTGCTAAAATCAATGACAAAACTCCTGTTAACATCAGCGGGGACATAATGTTATCCAAAGAATCTTTTTCAAACCAGTAAAATCTTTCAAAGTTCAGGAAACTTTTAAAATCTGACCAGCTATGTGGCAGATTTTTGTAAACTTGAGGAGGATTTATAGCAAGAAAAATGTCTGCAAGACTCATGTTAGTGAAACGTGCAGCAGGAGTTCTCAGCATGCAGCAGTGATGTTCATCATAGTCAGACACCTCTTTGAATTCCTGTGCTCCCAACATATTAGTGAGAGCTTGAATCTCAAAAGACAAATCTGACCAGCAATTGAATTAATGGGGAGTTGCATTCCTCATGCATGAGTATATGAAAACCTTCTAAGCACTCGGCTGAACTATTAAGGTCTTTGCAATGGTATGTGTGTGTCCTCCTTATACTGACCTTGTGCCAAACCCCAGATTTTGGGCTTTGTACGTTCACAATAAATTCATAAAGGTTTTGGTCCTGTATGTGCAGGCAAGAAGTACCAGGTATTTTTAGAGAGGAAAGGTGACAAGAACAGATAACTTGTAAAGATTTCCACCAATGTTCAACTCATAGGAGAATAAACTTGTAGTTTTGAGAAACAGTCCTTGTTCTATCTTGATGCCTGGCATGACAAATCCTCTGTGTTGTGTAAAATGTTTTGCTGTCATTTGCTTCTATGTAAACCTGAGGTCGCTTGGTAAAGACACTCCACCATAGGGTCTGCCATAGGGATGTATGAATACTGATGGAATTAGTGGATGTTTGGAAATGTAAAATTCTTAACCTTATTGCAATGGTTATAAATACCATAATTTTTTTTTTTTTTTAGTTTATATAAAGCCATTCTAAAGAACTGTGAAGTTAATGGCACGCTCATATCAGAGCTATTTTTCTAAATGAATACGAAAAAATATTTAAGAGTTCACACAATCCATCTCTAAAAGAGATACTTAGTTAATCTTTCTCATTTAATATGTATACAGAAACCAGACAGGTTTAAACTTGGTTTAATGGGTTTAATGGTTTAATGGGCATGGTGGTGTTGATTGATGGTTGGACTTGATGATCTTACAGGTCTTTTTCAACAGTAGTGATTCTGTGATTCTGTGTAACTTCCTTTACATAAAATGAACAACAGCAACTTTGCCAGTAATCCATTTTATAACTATTCTGCTGAAACATCTTAGAAATCTTCTTTTTCTGGAGCTTTAATGTTCTGGGGTAATAAGCTTCCACCTTGGAAGGAGCTGACAGTCTGTGAACTCAAGTGATCACGACTGCCACATTTTCCAGGAGCCAAATACTTTTAGTAATAATATATCAGGTCAACTCATAAGAAGATTTTGTTTGTGTTTCAAACATTTGCTGCTTGGGAGATTTATTCCAACTGTTTCAGAAGACAGAATACAAACAATGTCCTGTGTGACAATGAGCTGATGTAGGTTAAAACACAGATTTGGTAGTATAAACTCACTTGCTCATATCTTCAGTATTTGGTTTTGTTGGAAGAAGTTTGGTTAATTTTTTTTTCTTCAGTTTCTTCATGATTCTTTAATTCCTGGCTTGAGCCAGTGCAAAAAGCACAATTTTACAGAGAATATAGCAACAGCTATTTTTTGTGGCATTCATGCCCTGATTGCCCTCATTACAATGAAATTTCATGAGAAAAAAAGTGGTTCTAATAATTTTGGACTTTTCCCATCCATACTGCTTCTTCAGAAGATATTTGCTCTCTTCTTCAAACTGTCTTCCTGGCAGAATAAGACATGCTGGTGCAATGTCTCCTCTCCCACTTTGCTCCCTGCCGTGCAGCATTTACTTCACTAAAAATCTCATCTATGTGTTGTCTCAAAATACCTTGCCTTCTGTTGTCTCTGCAAACTCTGGTGTCTGCTTCTTATTGCAGGCTTCTCTGACAGCAACTCTATTGTATCCTGTGTTCCCCTACAATGCTCTTATCAATACTTACATCCTGGGAAACCTGGGATTTATTTTGTTTGTTTGCAGTTTTGAAATAAGAAGTAAGAAAGAAAAAGGGCCTAAAAGCAAATGTATGCTATTCATTACCCTTGTATGTATAAACGCATTCACTAGTGATGGCACTTCGAAGAGCGTTTCTCAGTCCATTGCTTACTGCCAGGCAGTTCAGAGAGACTGGAGGAACTCTGATTGGACTCTCACACTACTATGGTCTATTAGACTCTAGGCAATCTATTATACATAATTTTAGCAATTATTATACCTATACCTATATTTACATATAATTTGGGAAGACAGAAGCCTTACAAACAAATCGGTGAAAACAACATACAGAAAACAATAACATACATGTTCCAATCCTGCAATTATTCCCTCCTGATTCTCAGTGAGCCCTGTGACTTTTGTTGATGAAGACCAAAAGGGCTGCTCATGTTGCACAAGAAGGAAACAGCTTTCTTCTGGGCTTTCAGTGGGTAAGTGCATATGTCTTGAATTATTGTTCCGGAATACATGGGGCATGAAAAAAGAGCCTGGATTTGTCCCAGAGCCTGGGATCTAGTAGGACCTCTTGGGATGAAGAGTCTAAATTTGTAAGCAGAACATTCACTGTTTCCCATCACATCATCAACCAGAATTTACAAGCTGACAAGCACAGTGCTGTATGGCTTCTCCAGGGTGGGAACGGCAAGCTTTAAACACACTGACAGCAAGTGAATCGCTCTGTGTATATTTGAAACACCTGCTCCTGAGCTCAGCCTCACTGTATCTGATAAAAATTTATCCTTTACTCTTCTTTAATGAATCCCTACAAAAAAGTTACTTGAATCCTAGGTGTTTATTTTGTCTTATTAAAAATAAACAAGCTATATAGGCACAAATGAAAAGGGTATTTAAATGGGACATAAGATAAAAGCCAGCAGTACATCTGCATCACCTGAAAAACAGGGAAATTGAGATCTGGAGGTAAAAGTTGTGACTTGGTCTCATCTTTCAGATAAATAGTGCAGTTAGCAGCTGTGTTAATTTTTTTTTTAAATTATTATTAGTGCACAGGTATTGCAATTTTAGGGTGCTGAATTATTCAGTTAATACCCAGCTAGCAAACATGAATATGAGAGTTATGCAATAGAAAATCTTAGTTACTTTAAATGTAAAATCCAATAAAAAATCTAGTAAAGCTATTTTCAGATTCAGAACTACTGCATTATTATGTCCCTCCACCAAAGTATATACAAATCCAGGCACTGGAAATAAACTGAAACAAGCAGAATCTCAGAGCTACAAATTCAGATGTTGTTACATGTGTGAAGGATGTATATTATACTTCAGCATACTAATACCTTAACACTGTCTCTGGAGTATTGCTGCCAAACTTGTTCTAAGGCAGAATATCATAGAATCATAGAATGGTTTGGGTTGGAAGTCACCTTTAAAGGTCATCTAGTCCAACCCCCCTGCAATGAGCAGGGACATCTTCAACTAGGATCAGGTTGCTCAGAGTCCTGTCCAGCCTGACCCTGAATGTTTCCAGGGATGGGGCATCTACCACCGCTCTGGGCAACTGTTCCAGTGATTCACCACCCTCATTCTTCCTTACAGCTAGTGTAAATCTACCCTCTTCTAGTTTAAAACCATTACCCCTTGTCCTGTCGCAACAGGCCCTGCTAAAAAACTTGTCCTCATGTTTCTTATAAGCCCCCTTTAAGTACTGAAAGACTGCAATAAGGTGTCCCCAGAGCCTTCTCTTCTCCAAGCTGAACAACCCCAACTCTCCCAGCCTGTCTTCATAAGACAGGTGTTCCATCCCTCTGATCATTTTTGTGGCCCTCCTCTGGACCAAATATCTATAGATAGAAACAGAAATACTTTACACAAAGACAAAACCACTGATATCTAGAGGATGAAACAAAACACTTTGTTCTTAAAAATGCAGAAATGAAGATTCAATGTCTTTTTAACAGAATCAAAGAACACATAGGACGTAGAAAGATGGAAAGATCACAGAATCACAGAATCAGTACGGTTGGAAAAGACCTGTAAGATCATCGAGTCCAACCTGAAAAAAAAAAAAAAAAAAAACCAACAAAAAAAAACCAACAACACCAAAAAACCCACAAAAAAAAAAAAAACACAAAACCCACGCCACACAACAACAACAACAAGCCACAACCCACCCAACACCACACAGCACCATGTCCATCAAGCTACATCCCACAATGCCACATCCACACGCTCCTTGAATACCTCCAGGGAGGGTGACTCTACCACCTCCCTGGGCAGTCTATTCCAATGTTTCACCACTCTCTCAGTAAAGAACTTTTTCCTAATGTCTAGCCTGAACCTCCCCTGTCGCAACTTGAGGCCATTTCCTCTTGTCCTGTCGCTAGTCACTTGGGAGAAGAGACCAACACCCACCTCTCTGCAACCCCCTTTCAGGTAGTTGTAGAGAGCGATAAGGTCTCCCCTCAGCCTCCTCTTCTCCAGGCTAAACAACCCCAGCTCCCTCAGCCGCTCCTCAGAAGACTTGTGTTCCAGACCCCTCACCAGCTTCGTCGCCCTTCTCTGGACACGCTCCAGCACCTCAATGTCCTTCTTGTAGTGAGGGGCCCAAAACTGAACACAGTATTCGAGGTGCGGCCTCACCAGAGCCGAGTACAGAGGTATGATCACCTCCCTGCTCCTGCTGGCCACACCATTTCTGATACAGGCCAGGATGGCGTTGGCCTTCTTGGCCACCTGGGCACACTGCTGGCTCATATTCAGCCGGCTGTCGATCAACACCCCCAGGTCCTTTTCTGCAGGGGAACTTTCCAGCCACTCGTCCCCAAGCCTGTAGCGTTGCCTGGGGTTGTTGTGGCCAAAGTGTAGAACCCGGCACTTGGCCTTATTGAACTTCATCCGGTTGGCCTCAGCCCATCGATCCAGCCTGTCCAGATCCCTCTGCAGAGCCTTCCTACCCTCGAGCAGATCAACACTCCCTCCCAACTTGGTGTCGTCTGCAAACTTGCTGAGGGAGCACTCTATCCCCTCATCCAGATCATCAATGAAGACATTAAACAAGACCGGTCCCAAAACTGAGCCCTGGGGGACTCCGCTTCTGACCGGCCGCCAGCTGGATTTCACCCCATTCACCACAACCCTCTGGGCTCGGCCATCCAGCCAGTTTTTTACCCAGCGAAGAGTGTACCTGTCTAAACCACGGGCCGCCAGCTTCTCTAGGAGAATACTGTGGGGAACAGTGTCAAAGGCTGATACTTTAGTGTCCCAGTAAGGAAACCTTATGATTAAGCACAGTTGAGTGTAGAGCTTGTGAAAAGCAAAGTTGAGGTAATAGACTGCTTCTCAAAAACATTTCAAGAGTTTCTGAAGCTTGCGACCTGGATAGACAGAATTTACCCCTTCCATTACAGATAAAGAAAAAAAAAAACCAACCAGCTTGAAGACTTATATCCTGACACAAGGACTTGTGTTTTGGCCATCCAGTATTCCTTGTGATCTTGTTCATCCCATTTGCAGGACCTTTTGTGGACTCCTGTTTTGCTCTTTCTGATACAGATAGACCCAGAAGAAAAGGTCTAGAGGAATCTTTTCTTGTATTCAGGGTGTTTACTATATTTGGTGTGGTTTGCTGTGCTGCATTGCTGCATTTAGGTTCTCAGCTAGGTCATATTCATACTATTAAAAGATTTGATTAAATCAATTGAATTATTACTGAAATGGATATTTAGTGTGAATAGTGTGATTAATTTTTTGCCATCTTATTTGACAGTTACTACCATATCTATCCTTTATTTTAAGTATAAATTAATTCCTTCCTTCCAGAAACCCAAAAGAAGTATTTCTCACTTCACATAGTCTTTCTAGGACTTGCGGTACTCCCATGGTTTATGATAACACTGTGTTGAAGTTAAGTCTCTGGGCTGAATCCTTGCCTGTGTTCTGAATTTTGGAAATATTAGTCTGACAGAGAAGCCCCTGGAAAGGGGACTTTGAATGTCTAGGTATGCAATGGTGGTAGTGATAACTGCTGTAGGAATCCTAATCATGGCTCAAGCACTGCATAAAACCAACGCAAAAATGCAGTCATTACCTTACAGCATTGAAAATGCAAAATATTAGACAAGAGGCAAAAGGCTGATTCAGAGCTAAATGGAATTACCCTTAGGAAAAGGTAACTGTCTAGTACTGTGAGGCTCACCTACAGGGACATTTCTACTCTGAACTATTTTACAACCATCCATTCCTAACAGAGAAAGAAGGAACAAGGTGTTAGCTTTCTGTTTCTTCTTTTTGACTATAAATGGTGGTTGTCACTCTTTCGGTAAAATGACTGCTCAGCTAGGGCAATTACTTGTGATAACTTCAGCCTTTTTCTATCTTCTGGGAAAAGTGGACAGCTGAGGTGATGCTGGGATGCTAATTCAAGTTCTTGTTTGAAGCTTAAGCACACCTTGAAATAAAATGAACCGACAAACACGGCCATGGTTAGAAAAATCACTGGTATTTAGTTCTCAGCTGGCTGGGGAAATACAGCTCCATATCCATTCCTACTGGCATATGTTAACTTGTCTTTTCATTTTAAACTGTTTTCATTAGATGAAATAGAGTGTGGCAGGCCTTAAAGCTTCTAGATAATAGGATTTGGCAGTTTGTCATTTAGGACAGAAATAACTACTGCTTCACAGTCAGAGTTCATTACTGTCAGCTACAGTATATCCTGGCTTTGGTTACCATGTACATGTCTGATGATGCAATGTGTCCTCTTTGTATTTGTGACAGGTTGTATGTACGTTATAAATGCACAAGATAAGCACTGCACACCCACTCCCTTCAGGGTTACTACCGAGGGTGAAAAGACATGAAAACTCTGACATGAAGTTTGTGACTGAGGGCTGAAACTTTCATAGTTGCCAGTTTAAACTCAGGCTAATTTCTTTTTCAATCTGTATAGTTACTGAGATGACTAAAGTCTTTGCTTTTCCAGGTATTTAATAAATGAGAGTTAGGATAGGAACCTGTAGATGAACTTGGTCTGTTTTCAAATATGCTTCTGAATTTCACTGGATTTTGAGGTACCTGGTGATTTCAGATAAGGGACATGACCTCAGGTGGTCTATGCCAGTATTTTTCCAGATATTTGTTTGTAAATATACTATCAGTGGAACTGAAAATACCTAATCATCTACTGGAAGCGTAGAAGGTAAGCGTTAATTTATTTTTACCAACCAAATTCATGAATATGATGTACAAGTCTAATATGCTTTGACATCCAGGCCCAGAACAGCCGCCCACAAATATGTCAACATTACATTATAAGGAACAAAACACACTTGTTGAGATCTGATGAGAAATTTTCTCATTAGTGTATTTTATTGAAAGATAACTATTAACAGCCTTGTGCACTGCATGAGCTGTCAGAAGTTCCCATAGCTCTGGGAACTTGAGAAATAATAATAATAGTGTAACATTAGCAAGTTTCACTTATTTATTCAGTCCTGGAATGAGGAGATCAGCTTCCCTGCAATCTGTTGACATCATGGAAAACTAAGCTTAAGTAAGAAAAATGAAGAGGGTATTGAACCTAGTAAGCAAAGGAGGATAATGAAATTCAGGAGCCAGCCAAACACAACATTAACTCCTACAGGCAAGGACAAATCACTTAAGGTGGGAACAAAAGAGGCTGCCCCCAATAGTTCTTGTCTGAAATCCACAAAAGGCTCTAGTAACCGATGTTTCAGAGATCCTCAAATGCATTTTGGACTGCAGAGTCAGACATTTCAGTAACTGCAGAAATTGTCGTCTGGGTAAATAGGTGCCTCGCTCACAGCTAAAACCCTGCTGTGATTCTGGTTGGGAGGTGCCTACATTTTTCCATCAAAGACCAGGTCACTAAGTCTTACTCATAGCATCGTAATACACAGCAGGGTGCCTGAATCCAGTGCAACACATGAAAGCTCCTGCTGATTTCTCTCCACAGGAGGTGCAGAGGAGACACCTCTGCCTGCCTTTTCATAATGACCTTGTGGGTTTGCAGTGCCACAAACCAACCACACAAGCTGAAACGCCAGCCTTTCCCCATGCGGTGGGGATTGTAGGAGCCTGCCCGAATCACCAAGTTATGGAAGAAGCTTCACAAGACAACTTCCCCATTAAAATTGAGCCATGGTGTAACCTCAAACACAAGAAATGTGCAGTAAAAGGAGAAAAATGAATGAACTGACTCTAGCCTCCTTTTGAGGGAATGTTTTCCCTTACAGTTCTTCTTGCAATAGTTATTTTTGTGTTTCTTAGTCACCATATTTTTTATATAATGCTGATTGCATGTAAAATGCATGAGCTAAGATGCTGGCAGTGAGTAGGGCCCAAGCGTTCTCTCTCTGACGAGGCTGCTTCTGGCTTCCTATTGAGCTTTAGAGTCTGATGAGATTACACGTGGATTAATTAGCCCTTATTAATATTTCTTGTTTGTCTCTCCCCAAACTGAGATAAAAGGAAGTCACGACCATGCTTAGAAAACATGTGGCAGAGTGAGCATTAGTTATTACTAAAACAGGCAAAGCATTTTTTGCTAAGCAAACCTTGGCAGTGGCTACCATCCCTCTTAAGCATTCCACCTATTTGACAGAGCAAGATGATGAACAGACATAATATCTACCAGTTTGGTGAAAGCTCTAAAAAAACCCAAACCTATATTTAATCCAAACCATTTCATGTACGTATTTATATATTGCACAGGACACATGGAATAGTTTTGCTTTTATTTTCCAATTGCATTTTGCTGTATTTCTAACATAATTTAGGTCTTGATGAGTTTACAAAGCTTTTCGGACTTTGATAATAGCTTTTCAAAATGCTGTGCTCTAATAAAAGTCTTCCTGAAACTTCCTGATCCCCCAAGTTAAGGTATAGTGCTGTAACCAACGATTCTTTCTTCGTTGAAAGCAATTCCTACTTCTGTTACATGTATCTAGACCATGCAGAAGCCAAATTATTTCCTAGCTACACTTCCCCAGTCAACACAAACTTTGCACTCTCTATACCATTTTTCTTCTGATTTCTTTCAAGCGTTTCCTATTTTCTAGCTGTAAGCAGTTTTTGTGGACACCCCTTAGAGGAGCCTAATTCTTTTCATTCATCGAACATTGGCCTTTGGAAGGACTTGACTCTTCCCATTGACTGTACAGAGCAGCCTTTGGCTCTCTTCAGTTATCCGAATTTTTAGGCACTATAATGCCCAAATTGGAAGCGTATAACCTTCCAAGAGTCTTCTTGTCCTTAATATCTATAAGGTGGTGACCATTTACCTGTGTAATTTTAAGGGCTGTTAAAATGCTAACTCGTTTATAATGTTAATGTTAACGTGTTAATGTTTACAAAGTGCTTGCAGATATGTAAGAATAGATACAGAGGGCTCTGCTATATACTGTGAGAATTTTGCAGCAAATTATTTAGCATTAAAATATTATATTGAACAATCTAGGTCATGGAAAGCAAGTCTCTGTAATGGAGAGAGCTATTAATTCAAATTGTATTTTCCAAGCTGAATAAAAGTTGCACAACTTTTTTACTATTTACTTCAGACACTCAGTGAAGGAGGAAAAATCTGAAGATGGAGTGTTTACTACTAGAGTGAAACACTCTGACAAGACATTTGCTTTTAGAAGCTAAGTTAGTGTGCTTTTTCGTGGTTTATACTTGGCTGAAGCAAGTAAGCAGAAGCCATTTAGTCCTGAGTAATGCACATATATCTCTGTGATTCTGGTCTCATTTTTTGCTTTGTAACTATGCAGAAGTTTTAGTTATGTGGGAAGCTGTGAGAAAAAACAGCTGTCTGGCACACATGATGGCTTATCTTAAAGTGGGTGAATCAAAGTAAAACTTGCAGTGTTTGACATACAGATGTATTAAGGCTGCTGTTATCCAGAGGTCAGAAAGATATTTATAGATGAACTGGTGTTAAAGAAAATATTAACTATTTACAAACTCAGGATACACTCAGGGGAAAAAACCCCACACTTCTGTAGCTTATTTCTAAGGCATTATTTTATCCTTTGTTTAATAAAAAGACATAAGTTTACTTTTCCCTCTTTTGTTATTTTCAATAGAAAGACAAAATATGCAATTACTCAGAATACTAGTGTTTATGCGAGTGTGAAATCTCCACACACTGATTCTTCAAACGCAGTGTTTAAAAGCTATCATACACTACATTAACACTCCTTCAGCATTATCAAAAGATGTATTGGTTTTGTTTCCTGCTAATTATGGGGAAAACTATAGCAACTTGAATGCCAATGTACAGGAATTCATGAGAGATGATGACTTTTAAATAATTTTGTAATAAATACAATTTTAATAAAATTTTATTATCCTTTTTAGGCCTTTACTAGAGGAGTAAGAATTTGCAGAACATCTTTGAGTCAGGAGCTAGATGGATAATTCCTTGTTTAACTAGTTGTAAAGTCAAAAGATCCTCTATTTGAACTAGCTGTATTGTATATGTCTTACATTTGATGTATTTTGTCAGTAGCATAATCACAGGGAGATAGGATTAAATAAGCTAAACTGAAAGGAGCGTATTTTAGAGCATGTTCATATAACATCCCCTTAGTCTCTGGTGGCCTGTGAAAAAGGACCAGCTCTGGAGACACGGATAGTCCCTGAGAACAAGCAGAAACCAGCCCAGAGGGTTTCAGCTCCAGGGCTTCCTTAGAATAAACACCCAGAATATCACAATTATCCCAAACAGTGTTGTATTCCAATAAAACACCTCTGCAGGAAAGTGACTGGTTTTTTAGGTTTGGTGGGTTTTTTTTTTAATAATTTAATTTAATTTAATTTAATGTTTTTATTTTACTTTATTATTTTATTTTCTTTATTTTTATATTTTATTTTATGTATTTTATTTTTTTATTTTATGGACATGCATTGAACTTTTAAATAGCAAAAGAGCTGAAGGTGTGGAGAAGTATTATGGATTTCATGCATCTTGCCAGACAGTTTTGAAGTGAAAAGGCAGCTACACCAGTTTGCCCAAGGTACCTGGGAGGCACAGGGACATCCTTTTCTAACAGCTGCTGTATTTCTGCACTTCAGTAATATCCGCATGATGGCAGAAGAGAACAGACAGTTGCAGGCACAACCTGACAGCCTGGGTCAAGAAAAACAGCAAGTTAACTTCTGATATTTTTGTAAAGTACTTTCTATGTTTATCTATTAAACTGTATAAACATCTGGAAGTATTTAAATATAGATATATAGCACAAGTACATAGGTACATAGTGTGTATACATAGTATGCATTTATAAAAATATATATTTCTGGTAAGTAAGAGGAAAACAAATATGGTTTTAGTTTTGGATTGGCCCTACAGTTCCTAGGAATCAGAGAATAACAGAGATATAAAAATAATTGACTCAAATCCCTCTCTCACTTTCATTAATAGAAGCTGGCGGTAGTTCGTTTCATCTTTACTGTTACAGGTAAAACACTATGATGAAGTAAGACTAGGATCAGACTCTGAAAGGGAGAAAACCATATCATTTTAAGGACTTCCATGATCAGAGAAACTCCCATTTTACTAACTTGGAGCATGCTGTGCTGAGTAACTGGAAGAAGCAACAAGATACAATCACATCAAGCGAGAGGAAAAAAAGTGAACTTTGTTGCTACCAATCTACATAGTTATACTGAATACACTGCGCATACCAATGTTTAAAATCTCCCAGCCTCACTAATTCAATGTGATCTCAGACATACAATGTATTTTTATAGGCAGCCTTGTAAAAATAATTTTTCTTGGTTGTATGTCTGGAAAGTGTCAACTACATTGCAGGCAGTCCATCAGCTGATAGTAATTACTGGGGGGAAAAAAAAGGAAAATAATTGGGAGCAAAATTAGCAAATTAATTACATGTGGAAAGTTAACAGAAAATGTGAATTGAGCAAAGGCTAAGAACCACTTCCCCAGAAATCATACTCCCAGCTCTGCCATCTGATTCATTGTACAACCACCAATACATCTAACCTTTCTGTTTCTCACTGTTATGAGGATTAATTAGTGAGTGGTTGCACAACACTTACTTAGTGAAAAAAAACAAACCAAAAAAACCCAGAAAATGCTGAGCATTGTTATGATGAGTTTGCACAAGTGGATGGCCTTTTAATTGCAAACTACGTGTAAGTGATACTTTCACAGTGGTTGACTTCTGATTGCAATTGTGTATCTAAACTAAGGAAAAAAACAGTAATTCATTTTTAAAATTAAATTGTAATTAAAAGTAAGATGCACAGGTTGCAACAGTTAGTCATCTTCTGTTGCTTTGCGGAGCATGTTACTATTTTCGAGTGTGTTACTGCAAGGCAGCTGCAACAGAAAGGGCAAGAACTCATTCATGTATTTTAGATACGACAGTACCTATACTACGGGCTTGTGGTTGGATCACCACAAATGCTTAATTATGCAAAAGAAGGAGGAAGAATATGGTGTGAACATCAGCAGCCTGATGGTAAGTTGTGTTTTCTGCAGTGCTTTTTGAGAGAAAGACTAGCATCATATGGTTGTGCTCCCCCTTTGGTATGCGGTAATGTGTCTGAGCCTCCAGCCTGGGGGACACACGGAGCCGCAGTGTTGTGCCCCAGCCCCATGCCTCTCCTTGTCCCCTGGTTTCCATGGGCAGAAAACAAGGACTTATGGCTGGCTCCAGTAATATACAGACCAGGGAACTGGGATTGCAGGGGGGAAGCTCTAAAACATCCCTACGTTGAACCTCGATGTAGCCTGCAGTATTCAAAGCAATCCACCAACCAAACAGTTTGCTTTTACCTTTTTTCTAAGTTCCACTGTTCATAAGAAGCATAAACAAAACATTGCTTGAGCCAGTTTTGCCAGAGACTAGCAGCCTTATGCAAGAAATGCATGTTTCCCTCCCTCTTACTTTCTGCTCCAAGTGCTTTCACACGTCCATACACTCATCTGTTGCTACCTTATATATTTGTCAGAGTTAAGAAGCAGATTTACATGCTTTGGTACTGGGAACGTGTGTTACAACATAATATGGGGATTTCTTTCTGACTCCCTGACCCAACATAGAGATTGAGGAAGTCGAGGACAGTGCCAGAGCACTGAGCCCATCCTTCTTGCAGCACCCCGACTGTGGCAGAAGGTGAGCAGCCCTTGCATCATCCTGGATGCAGGATGGTACTCGTGTACCAAAAGGTGGCTGTTTAGAAGCAGAGGAAAGAGCAGCATGTGAAAAAGGGCAAAGGAGAGAAAAAGAGTATTAGGTGTAGCATATGTTGGCATGAAATTAAGAAATAAATCTGTTTTATCATGAAAAGAAAATGAGATAAGTACATCCAGTGGTATGTCACATCAGGACTTGTTCTGAAAGATCCATGTGTTGTGTCAAATAGGAGCTAATGACAAAGATTATCTAGAAAGGACCTTTTTTTTGCCTTGATGTCTCCAAGCTGCTTTATATCATACCCACTTCTGCCATGATGACTCTGCTACATGATGATGGGACTCCTAAAGTCATGATGTGTAATCCAGTGCTGCCATTCCTTCTCCTGCCCTCCTGAGAAATTCTAGGCTGAGATTAATGAGCAAAACCTCATGCAAATGGCCCCACCAAAACCTGCACAACTGTTTTTGTGAATAAGTGGTCACCTTTGTTAGTTAGAAGCTCACAGTCTGGTCTCTACCTACTCTGTACCATGGGATAGTATTGCTGGTGCTGTGGCTTTGATTTCCACTGTAGTCTTTAAGGAAGACTACCGAATTGGAAGAAAAAACATGATTTCCAGAAATGCCTGAGATCAATTGCCATGCAGCCTCTGTCTAAATTAATCTCTCACAAACTCACTGGAGCGCCTAACTACAGTACTGGTATAAATACTGTTTCTTCATTCTAAAAAATCTGTAATAAATACTAATTTTCCAACTTTAATTTGCCATTGGAGAGTGATTACTTACACTCTGGCTTCATTAAAGCTAAATTTTGTGGTTCCAGCTCCCTGCACACCACCACCTCATCTGTGGCTAAGTAGGATTTGCCTCAGTGGAATCAGGGACAAGAGTTATTTTGTAATCTGATTGTTTAACACTAGCTGAAAAGTAGTATCCAACTGGATTTTTCTTTTTAAAGAATCCGATTCCCAGGACAAATCTAATCACCTATGGGGGAAAACCCACATGTTTTAGTTGCATGGTATCTGTTCTTTAAAATAGCAACTACCTGTGGCACCACTGGCAAACTCGACACAGCTGCTCCTTTTGGCAAATTTTTTTTTGGAAGTCAATCAGCAGCATTGAATTGCTTTAATTTTATGCAGCAAGAGATGTTCTGTGCCAAATTCCAGCATTACCTGAGCATTTAATGATCTTAGTAACAAAAATGTTGGTGTTTGTAATGTAAGAGCTCTTACTAAAATAGGATTGTAACATATAGTCTTAACAAGTTTATGAAACAACACAGAATAAGGGAAAGTTGGATGCTGGAAGGCTACTTTAATTCATGTAGCAACCTAAATGATTCTGTGATTCTATGATTCTAAGAAGCTTTAATCAATTGCCAAGGTAGCTAGAAATCTTTAAGTTGTGAGATGACTGAGTAGGCAAAAGAATATGATTTGGGTTCTAAGTCTGATATTACTTCTACGCTAGGAGACATATGACAAGACTGGGTAGGGAAGATTTGTCTCTAAAATTAATTAAAATTAATTAGTCAATCCCTAAAAGGAAATATGCTGTGAATTGCTTGGTTCTTTGCTGCTTTGTTTAAAAACGAGCCATACTTCTGATGCTCATCAGTACAATAGTATTCTTAATTAAAAGTGACATTCTGAATTCATTGGCTGGTCATATGAATATATTGTGCACATTGAGGAAAATTATGGAAAAAAAAATTAGGATAGAAGTGGTTTTCTGAAATTTGATGGCAGAAATCACATTTAACCTGGACAGTGTTTCTTTCCTGCTAACATGGGATGTGGTAGTTACTTTCTTTCCGATGGCACAAGATTAAAGAAAGCATTCACTATTGCTGACCGAAATATTAAGTTTGATCCCCTGTCAGAACCTCTCAGTAACTGGGGAAGATATTCTAGGGCACAAACCAGTAAGTATAAGAAAGACAAAAAAGACAGAAAGTGGTAAACACAAAGTTGAAAGCAGGCTCAGTCCTGACATCTAGAAGACTGTCTCTATGGACGGTCTTATTGCAGTTATGCCTGAGCACAATTTATCTGCCTGTTAAAAGCAGGCATTGTTTTTGACAACTTTAATATCTACATAGATAGTCAGATTAAGTTGTATTTTCTGTCTTTCCAAGGACTTATTTAACATATTTAGCTGTTTCTCAATGTTTCTATGCATTTGTTTTCTTCCATTAGTAAAATGATATAGTCTCTACATTTAATTTGATTTTATAGCCCTCCTAACTTTCAGCTAATGCTACTATTTTATTTTTTTAATAAACCCAAATTTGGTTTAGAGGAATCTATTTTTTGCTCAAAATTGATAAGTTTTATATAAATGTTCTATGAAACTTAGTTTCCATCTACAAAGATCTTGAAGAACAACTCACAGTCATACTCTTGCTGGCGGAGTCCGGCAGTGGTGGGAAAGCCAACTGTTCAGAGCATGGATTTTGGTACATACTTCTGGATATGTGCTCAACTCTGGAGACTGAAGTGTTTCCCTAGGTGTCTGTCCTTCTTGCTTCAGTTGGACTGGAACTTCGAAAGCATCCAACGGTGTGCATTGTCATACCATTTTGCATCTTTGAAATACAATCAAATTCAGCTTTCCATGTAATCAGCCTTGGAATCCAAAGGAGGAAATAAGAACTTAAGACACAGACAACAGCTAATTCTTGAAGCCAGTTCTTCTTCTCCATTTCCCACCCCTGCAAAGGCAGAGGGTAGACTCCCAGAGGGGTCATAACCCTCCTGGAAAGCAGGAAGCTGTTCAGAGATGTGTGCCTGCTAGCAAGTGTGTTTTACACCCAACAAAATGCCTGTGCTGGTGCATAAATCTGGGTCAGTTTGGCCTTTACTGATTTTTTTGCTGATTGTGGGCCGAATGTTACTCTTGGTTGCAATTAAGAATTAAGTAACCTGGCTTGTGAGGCCAGTGGAGCTGCTCCCAAGTCACAGTTCATGAGGGAGACCGGAGGTTGGACCTCTAATTTTTAAAAGATTTAACTTTTGTTATTTGAAAAGTGCTCAGGACAGACTGATATTGGTAAAACAGTATTTTTTGCAAAAGTGTCATGAGAAGAATGACTGACTGAAATGAAGATGTTCACTGCTAGGCTGGAAGTTCAGGGAATTTTTTAGTGTTACTTTGTATTACCTTTTGCTTGAATAAGCAGTTGTGCATGATGGATTTTGACAGAACCAGGGAGGATATTCTGAAAGGCAAAAATTATTTACATTTCACAGCTGACTGACTAATGGTCTGTGTCTCTATGCTGAATTTGGCAGTGTGAGTTCTCTCTCCTGTGCTTCTCATCTAGCTGGGAATCAAAACAACAACGTGACTTTCCAGCCCAAGTGATTTGGGCAGGGAGCTCTTTGCAGGGCTTTCTGTGGGAAATCCATGCCACCTCAGCAAGCCTATTCGGCAGAAGTCAACTCAGTGCCATGCTCTACTCTTTCTGCTGTTCCACCATGCCGTGAAAGGGCGGTTTCGGGAATGTCACTTTTGAAGACAACGTGGATGTAATCTTCTTAATAAAGAAAGTAAGGTGATACTTTTAGTGCCATTTTTAAGATACAGTATGCCAGCATTTTCATATAAAGCTTCCAGTTAAGCTGGAAACTTTAAAATCCAGGTCAGTGAAGTTACATAAATCTGAGTGTCTGGCACTACTACTTCCCAAGAAGATAACTGTTGATACCGCTGCAAAACTGTTGCACTAGTTTCTTGGTGAAGTAGGCATCCTGGGGTGGAATATCCTAGTTATTCTACCGCTGTAAATGTTGGATGCCTGAAGTTACTTTCTTATGCCTCTGCAGGGCATTAATTTAGAGGAGTCTACTGCATAGAATATTATACCTTTACAAAACGAGTTTAATCAACGTAGAGAGGTTAAAAAAAAAGGGGGGGGGGGTAGGGCTTCTTTTAATCATTCCATATGAAGTTTGTTGACATTTCAAATTGAAAATTAATCTTCTAAAGGCAACCACTGTGACCCCCCTAAAATCACAGTGTGACTTCTTTTCACTTTTACCACCTCAGAAATACACTAACATGTACCTGACACGATTACCCACAGAGCAGAATCAAATCTGGCTGCCCTGGAACAGTATAGCTATAGTAAGAGAGAACTACTTTTACATAGCCTCTAATAGCCAATCTAATAGCCAATAAAAACTACTTAATTGTATTATCTATTTTAAATACGTAAGTGTATCTGCCTAAGAAAGAAAACCAGCTGACATTCCTCCCATAAATCCATTACTGTATTCTATGAATTGTCTTTATTCATAGCAACCTGAGATCACTTTGTTTGCATATGATTTAAATGAAAAGAAATGCCTAAATGTAGCCCTTGGAGCGAGCCCAGACTGACACTTTCAGTGTGGTATCATTTTTGAGATCCAGTTTTATGGGATGTATGATTATAGCCAGGAAAGAGACAGCAGTTTGGCCACAATTTTTCAAAGGCAGTCAGTGATGTGAGATTTTTCAGGGCATGAGCAATCTCATGTTGCTTTAATGGGACCCGCTTTTTCAGGGCTTGTGTTTGGTTGTCTTCAGTGAAGCCCAGCTCCTCATTTCCAAAATTCTGCATACTCCTCAACATTTTTCAGACTGCCTAAATGATGGAAGAACTTGGACCTTGTTTTCAAACCTTAAGTTGCCTTGAAGATGAAACTTGAGCTCCTAAGCCACACAGTGATTTTGAAAATTTTCAAACCCTGCGCTTCCTCCGAGGAAGTGGACCAATGGAGGCATGTCACTGTGGATTGAAATTTATCTCCCTACAGAGGAAGGCATGCGTCTGAGCCTTGCTTGCACTGATCTGGCTTGCGCTGAAGACTGCTTCCCGAATAACCACTGTAAATTGCTTTTAGTTATTGGGGCTGGAGAGGTCCTCCATATGGCATTTGCTAGTTGCATCATTTTCTTGTGCTCCGCTGGCTGTTGGGATGTTGCGGCACCGCAGCACTTAGGTGACGCTCTGACCTTTTAATGACATTCTGCATTGTACATGGTGTTTCCTTCATCTTTCTCATTTGTTTCAGGCTGTCAAAGCCCCACAGGAGGAAGCTGGAGGAAACAAAGCTTTTGAGACTTGGGTCTAATGCACTTGGTTTCTCCTTCTGAAAAGTAAATATTTGTGTAATAATCTACAGAACCCCTAAAGTAGCTGTGAAATTATCTAGCCATAAGATCTTGTGAATGGATCTGGGATGTAGGAAAACAGCCAGCAAGATCTTGTTTACTCTGCTTTGAGAATACTAGAACTGGAATTAGGGATAAAACATCTGTCTGAGAGGATACTGCCAAGTCTGAAATGTAGCTGTAGAGTATATAGCTGTACCTGTTGTGCTGGTGGTAAGAAGAGGCTTTCCAAGGGACAGAGTGACCAGAGGGATGCTGGGGAGCTGCCGTTCTCCCTCCTGTGAACAGCTCATTCCTGATGCCAGTGTTGTTCTCCTGTGGTTACACAAATTCAGCTCTCCCTTGTTTGCAAAATCTGGCCTTTTCTCAGCCTTGACCCTGCCCTTGGATGGCTCCCACTGGTTTCTGACCTCCAGCTACCTTTTCCATGCTATTTATAGCATTACAGCTGGGGAACATTAACGTACATATCTGTTGTATTTATATTTTGAAGAGTGACTTTGGTTTTTACATTTATGCTAGTTCAGTAAGTCGTCTTGCATCATTTGGACTTTTCTAGTCAGGCTCCATTTGCACTGCATTTATCATATTGCCTACTCCAGTTTTGTTTTCCTTTTTCTTTCCCCTGCCATCACTGATTCACTCTGTTCTCCAGCTTTCCATTCAGCTGTCTCCTTTGTTTGGAAAAATGTAACCCAGGGTATATTTTTTCTTTCTTAAAAGCGTCATTTGTTACTAGGAAATAAGCATACAGATCAGTTGGAAAGTAGACCCCAAGTCTCAGTATGCTGTGTGGTATCTTGTTTCAACACCTCGATCATTGTGCACTTTGTTCATCCCCAATTCATTTCCATCCAAGCTGTTCTGCTTTGTTTCATGTGTCTGCATCTCTTGCGCTTTCAGCTGCCCTTTCAGATACAGCCTTTCAGTTATATCAGATTTTATCTTTTGGCTATTCCAACTTCTCAGACATAAGCTCCTGTAATCTGGGTCCAGACTGTGAATATTGTGTGTATAGGTGGGGAACTACTCAAAGGAGTAGGTGATCTGCAAAGGGAGCGAAGGACTTAGGCTCTAGCTCAGTTATTCATTTTTACTTTTTTTTTTCTGCTTAGCAATAAAGGAGAAAGTATAATACTGTACATGCATATAGTGTTAATAACTGTATGTCATTATTATCTCAAGTGTTACTGTGCCATTATAAAAGCATATACGATTCCACTCTGACATGAGGCAGTATAATAGATTCCATATTCAGTTCTTATTTTATAGGGCCTGTGGATAGTACATAACACCTCTCTTCACAGATAGATGCATTCTGCGAGCATTTAAGTGTTTGACTGGCAGATTCACTTGTACCATGCACAGACAGTATCCTGTTCGTGCAGAAATAAAACTCGGTGATGCATTTGCCTCTATTTAGAAACACAAGAGAATATTTAACCACTATGACTGGCCTTACTTTTATAGCTGAAACTCCTTGATATTTAACGAAAATATTTTTCTTCATTCAGCTTACAACTAATTTATGAAACTCTCAGTTGTGTTTCTCCTACTGACCCAAAGAATCTGCTACCAACCACTGCAGCCACTGAAACGAAGGTTACTTACAGGGTGCCTTCTCTGATCTCCTCTGGGGACTTCCAAATGCCCTAAAAGTCTAAACCCCAAGATTTGTCATTTCAGATGCTCATAAATGATACTGATGATCATTAATGATTCCCTTACTGTCCATTTAGGAGGTTTTAAGCATTTTTGACTACTATTCGGTGGAAATGTTTGAGTAATGAAGAAATAGAATGGTGAGTACCTGAAGCTCTGTGTTTTTTGCACAACTTCAGACTCCTGTATCACGTTTTTCTGCAGAAATGAAATATTGCACCATGAGGGTAATCCATATATGCCTCACAGATATGGCAGCACTGGACATCATAAATAATACTGTACATATACAACCAGGGTATCTGACTAAGCCAAATCTGGCTCAGTCAATTGGAATGTTAAGGTTAAATTTTTGGCAATTTGATGGTTGGACGTAATGCCAAATCTATTGCTTCAGGCTAAAAAAAGCATAAACAATACAAAACCCACTATGAATATCAAAGGATTGGATTTTCTTTAGATGTGTTATAGTACAATGCTCGTGGCTTTCTTCTTTCTGAAATTTCAAAATAGCATGCCAAAATTCTGCTTTGCTTCTTTAGTCTACTGTTCTTCAAAATGTTAAAAAGACCCTAATATCTAGGCTATAGACAGAAAGCACTATAGGGTAGTCTACACCAGCAAGTAGGGCAGATGCTGGGAGCAGATACGTGTAAAATTCGGTGTTAGTGTCTATTCCATACACACTTCAGTGGGTTTTACTTTGGGTTAGCTGTAGGTGGGCCCCCTGGACTGAACTGCCCCTTTCATTTGGAGCCCATGAGGAATGTGCTTGGAGTTGTTACCCTCTGGTTTCATACAAAGAAAACTCTTTACGCTGTCTGAGACCTCCCCATGAAGTGAATCAAATCGTGGGAAATAGGAACAAAGCACCCTCCTGATTTGAACTAAAAGACTAATGTAGGCATGATCTTAGATTAAGTCACAGAAATTCACTGGACCTTCTTGTAAAATAAATCATCATAGAATATTCTTGATGCAGTTTGGCCTATTTTCTCTCAAAACACAGTATTTTGCTATTTAGTAGCTTGACCAGAAACTCTTACCTTCGTGAATTTAAGTTACTGTTTTGTAGAAGACATCAAATTTGCATGTTTTGTTCCATCCCCTCCCTCAGTCTAAGTTTTAAAAGTTTACTTTCCTCGTGCAAGAAAGAGGAATGCTAGCTGAAGGGTTTTCCTTCAGCTATGAAAAATATTACTGAGTCTTCTTCAAAGTTTGTGGAATCCATATAGTCCTGTCAGCAGTAATTCCTGGGATATCAGTCTTCCAAGCTTAGGAGAATACAAACGTGCACACTTATTATATCTGTATTAATACATCCTACGGTGTGTTACATCCGTATTTGCTCTTCTGGCTCATCTGTCTTCCTTTCATCACCTCTTCCCCACCGCAGGACTCCACTCTCTCCTTCAGATTTCAACCCACCGCAGGAATGTTTTTCCATCATTGCAACCACCATTTTGAGGTGTATCGACCTCGGCACAGACTCTCCTGCATGGGGCAACCATGGTCCAGACACGAAGATGGGTGTGAGCTGGCGTGAGCGGAGGAGCACACAGCCGTGCCGCAGGGTAGTGTGAACACAGAGGGCACTCCTTTGCCTGGCAGGGCTACTGCAACGTACCACATGAAATTACCGTCCAGGAGCAGACTGTAATTACTGGCTGCAATGTTCATGCCTGCCAGGGAGCTGTGTTTTCTACCCAGCAGTTCCTTCACAAGGAGGGGAGATGGGGCAGGAGAAGAGAGAACATAGGCTTGCACCTGCACCAGTGGTGATAATCTCTTCTCTCATCTCCCTTTGGCTGGGAACTGAACGGCTGCAAGCTTTTCTTAGCAGAACTTAATCTTCTTTAGATATTGTGGTAGCTTCCTCAGCGGTTGTACCTCGGGGCATGAAAAACACTGATCTACACCACTGGTTATTTATTTAGTAGAAAACCCCTCCTTCCACCATGGAGTCTGTCTTTTCCCTCTTACCTCAGAAAGAAAAGGAGATCAGGAAAATCCAGGAAAATAAAATGTGACTGAAATTTCCCAGATTTTCTGGGAAAAATAGATACAATTCCAGGCTCTGTTTGACATATTATTTATCTCTCTAGAAATCTGAATTTGATGAACTCTCATGTTCCATCGTCCTTAAAGTGTGTTGCTCAATTCCCCAGAGCTGACAGAAAATGGACAGAACATGAGGCGTGTTGAAAAGCTAGCAGAGCTTGTGTACTTCTTGAAGAGTACATAAAGTGCCCAATGCTCACTGCTTCAGAGGAGAAAACTGTCCTCCTTTTTAATCATGTCACATTCCTGACTTGCTGGAAGTTTCTTGGAAAGCAAGAGGGCAACATTTCCAGTTCTGTTTGTTCATAAAAGCCATCATTATGCAACATTCTGGCAATAGCATTTATAACCCATTTCTTTAATATTTTTCTCTCCATACTGTTTTCTCTATTACCCTTTCTTTGGTTGTTTTACTTTTTCCTCATCCTTCCAAATGAGGACATATGGTTCTTAGTTTTCTTTTGAGTGTATTTACTTATGTTCTCCTTATGGGAAGTGTGACTGTTATTCCAGTTTGTTTTTCTGACAAGCTAAAGTAGTGTTTCTGTACATCTTCACTGCTATGCGTTAAAATAATTGTCTGCATTAAAATAATTTTCTTCTATTTTATGCCTTGATTTGTGTTTCATATCTAACACTAGAGACTACTTTTATCTCATTATAGGACTTCTGCAGCTTCAGTTAAACCCAATTCTAATGACTAAAATGCAGTTTTTGTTAGTTGTTTTTTTTCTCTTCATTTTCTCCTTTCATTTCGCTCAGCACATGCCCCACAACTGACTTGTGGCATCTGTTATTCCTGTCTTCTGCTGTATCTGAACTGAGGTGACAGCTCCTCCCAAATGGTACAGTTTTATTTTCCAAGGGAACATGTTCTAGAGTGAACTAAATTTTTCTTTTCTTTTCACTTCTGCTTGAATCTTAATTTTGATTCACGGAGGTCTATAGCTAACTCCCAGGGCTATCAATGTGAGGTGTAGCTACCTCACATGTGCAGGATTACTTCAGTATTTTAATTCTTCACCTGTGGCAAAATAAATGTGTTTATGTAAAGCTGAAATATCTTCTCTGATTGGTTGGTTGTTTCCCCCTGCCCCGTCAGGTCCAAGTGGTTGATTGTTTTGGCTGAGATAGTGGTGCTTCAACTTGGTTTGGGGCTGATTCACAATCAAATGTTCTTGACAAACTCTTTGGGGGAAGTGTCAGACCAATTTACAATCAGTTGCTACAGACAGTAGAAACATCTGCTCCATCCTCTTCCTTTCATTCACCGTGAGACAATTTTGGCTGAAGTGGAAGAAATTGTAGGATGCCCATTAACATGCGTTACTTTATTTAGCATCTGCATTTTACTCCTCTTTCATTTGTTTCTAAACTAATCTTCATCTGCTGAGCCAAGAACAAATGACAAAAGTACAAAATCTGGCAAGGCAGCGAAGATCAGCAAGTGACTGCAGGAGACAAGAGAAGGAATTAGTTTCCCTAAGATTTTCAGTTGACATCAGACAAAGCCTCCAAGACTCTCAGTGGACCATTAGGCCCATGCCTAAATGGTGTTTGTGAGATCTGGATTGCCCCAGCTAAGGCAACGCACAACCCTGCACCGCTCTCTCGGCTGGCTCTCAAGGTCAAGAGGCTCCCATCATGTGCGCTATATGATGTATGTAGCTACACATTGCAGCTGTGTCCTGAACTGAGACTAGGAAAAACGTAATCAGGCACAGGGTTGGGGAGTTTTTTTTCCAGCATTAGAAGACTTAGTGCAACACTGGTGCTGCTCAGGAGCACTTTGGCCCAGAGATTGTCAAAGCCACCCATCGCATTCAATTAAAATTGTCCTAAAGGCTATAAGGCCTGACTGTGTCCATATCCTCCTCTGCATAAAGCAGCACGGTCCCTCCTATAGGACTTTCTCTGGGATTGTGGTCATCAGCACCTCCCTAGTGGACATGGTGACTTTTTTGGAGATCACCCCTCTGTCCCCCTCTTCCTCGTCATTTATGAATTAACTGTGTTAACAGGAACATTAGGAATGTATCCTAGGGAAAACTTTAAGAGTGATACTTTTACTTGCAATATGAAGTGAAAAGATGAAAAAATTGTGCCTTTTCTCTCTGTCACAAGCATCCAAAGTTTTAAGAATCATCTATTCTGTGTTCCTATGTCCTGCACAGCTAAAAGAGGATTTTCAAAGACATACAAAACCCTCGTCATGAACCAAATCCTCCTCCTCTTTCTGGCTGATGAAAAGGTGAGTTTGTTCATTCTTCCACAATTACATTACATAAGGATTACACTGAATTTGATCCGTTTTCAAAGCGCATGTCAATATTGGCCTCTGATATTTGAAATTGCTAGCATTCTTTCCAAAGAGGTTTAGGTCTATGAATGATTTCTTGTAATAACAACCAGAAATAGCTACATTTCCTTTGAAGTTAACACAGAGCCCCCCAAACTGCAGGGTGAATCTCCCTCACTTGACTAACAAATGTCCACATTTTCAGCTGGAGTTCAATGTATACATTTGTTAGGCTGACTATTTTCTAGACCACACAATTTTATTATTGATCAAAACTTAGAATCTAGGTTTATTTTAGTCTTTCACATAAATGGGCTAAAAGGTTTAGATCATTAGTTCTTTCTGCTTTTATTTACTGGAAAATATTTCATACCACTTTTAGAGATTAAGATTTGGAAACACTTTATTTTAGCTGTCTTATTATTTTAATTTATGTGGTCTCAGGAATAGCAAAGATCATAACAAATTCCTTTGGTATTAAAGAGGGTGGTATGTGTACACTGATGGAGAGTCAGCTACAGACATTTTTATTACTTTCGTTTTGAATCTTTTACACTGATTTTGAAGACTCAGATAAGAAACGAAGCCATTTTTTTAATAAGAATTTTTTTGAAAAGCTGAAATGGGAGCAAGTTTGAGGTCTAAGGGTAAATAAAATATTGGCAGGATGCTGATTCTCAAGCTATCGTGAGAAATACAGGTCATGCATAAGTATCAAATGACTTGTCATTTTCTTTAATCTCCATGGTCTTCATATAGGCTGGCAATGAGTCTGTGACTGAGTCTGTATAGTAAGTCTACACCAGCAGACAGATTGAACATAGTCTGATGTTTAGAAGAGTTGTAGACTGATTTTTCAAAGGAGGCGGTAAGAATGAGATGCTCAGTTTTCCATGAATTTCAGTGATATCTGTCATGAGCCAAGTTTCTCTGATCTGAGTGGGTCTTCAGGAGGCTTACAAAGCCTCCTGTTTTGCTGAATACCTACCCTATCAACAGTAACAGTTCAACAAGCAGGAGGAAAGAAAGAAAGGAAAATGTTCTTCTCTAAATGAGAAAAATAAGGGGAGAAAGTCTACCCTGAGGTTAAATACTAGAGGAGTTCTGAATCTCTGACCTAAAAGGAGAGGTAAAAAAAGAAAGAAAAATTGGCTAAAAATATCACAGGAATCCTTGTCTAAGCAACCTGTTACATAATCATAAATCCTGGCAATGAATAGCGAGTGAGCACAATGTACTGCTAAAGCACTGGAATCAGCCTGAGTATAAAGAGTAACCTAGTTCCATTTATGTCCAGGTGTAATATTGTCATCCTTGATACCAGAAACTGAAATTAATGAGATTTATACTGCATTTACCTGAACTTCCATGAGTTAATGGCAATTCACAGGAACTGAGGGAATTTCTTCAGGAATCATTCCTTACTTTAATAGTGGATCACTGTAATTTAAGACGAGCTCTATCCTTGCTATATTTTTCACAATGTGATGATCCAGGGATTGATATAAAGTCTTTTCTGGGACTGTGAATGTTGGGTATGGTGAGTTATTGCTGGAGGGCAATGGGAGTCACCTGGGATGTACTTGCATGATAGGAGACTCTCTGGAGACACAAACTAGTTACTTCCAGATTGATCTTGAGTGCAAGTTCTCAATCTGGAAGTAACCATGGGGTTTTTTTCCCTGTCCTCTCTCTGAGGTGTAGACTGTCCACAGGATCATTTAAGCAGATCTAATCTAGTTGGTTCCCTTCCACTGTGGGCATTTGGGTGTCCCCTGTTATCTCTGTGCCATGCCATTTATGTAAAGTTGATTTCAGCCCTCAGTAGGTCAAGTCTTTAGAGAAAGGCACTATGCAAGGTCAGATTAACAGATGCCATAGCTTCTTCCAGTGTGAAATTGCATTAAATTTTCTGAGATTTTAAAGGTTAAACTGAAGAATAAGCAGCACAGTTAGCACTCTTCAGAGTCCTCCCTGAGACTTCATTTGGTCTATGTGAAAGGACAGATAATGTTCAAACATAACTCAGTATCATGTAACACAGGGAATTCACTGTGGATTAAAACTTAATCCTTTTAATAGAAACTTTTCCTCTTAGCCACATGTTAGTCATGTCTAGTCCAAGGTGGTTGGAATGGGCACAGAGAAGCAATACTGCTCATTCAGATGAGCAACAAAACCACAGCAACAACAAAAAATGGGTGCTCCTGATCCATATTTAGGCAGCTAAATAAGTGGCTTCACTCAGAGCTGTGCTTCACACTTGAAGATGTGCCCAGTAATGTAGGACCCACAACAGATGCTGATTATTAATGACATTTGCTTTTAGCCAAACACAAACAACCCAGCTGACAGCTGCACTGGCAATTTGCTGTTAGCCTCAGAGAGGTCATGGGGCTATATAAAATGTAGTAACCACCCCCTTTCTTGATCTGGCACATAGCCAAGGGAAGATATACAGTCCAATATACAATCATCACAGAGAGAACGGTAGGGTCACAGAATCAAAATGGATGATAAAGGCTCCGGCGGACGGTCTGGTTAGGTCATGTTTTTGTATTAGAGAAGCTGATGACTGCAGGAGGACTAATTATGGGACTCCTGGTCACGGCATCCTGTAAGAAAACTACAATTTCTCTTGGGAAAAAGAATCAAAAATCCAATGAAATATTCAGTGCTGCAACTCCTAAATGTTAGCTGTCTGGCACTAAGAATTCACAATGCTTTGATGGACACCTAAATTGCTATGCCCTAAGTAAGAATTAAGTGGGGCAAAGAAAGGAATTTAGAGTAACCGTAAGCTAAATCAGCTGGTAGAAAAAGCTAAACTCAGGGCTGCAGATGAAATTATTTTTCCCTCACACACAGGTTCCCAATTCAAGACTTTTCTCAGTTACCTCTGAGTACTTTTATATTGCACAGTGCATGTTTACCTTCTGCTCACTGAAGTTTGGGCTTCCCATACCCTGTGTCCTGAATCAGTTTTGCATGGCAATTTTTTTTTTTATTCTAAACAATGGACCTGTAATGACTCAGACTCCAATAAATGCTATATGCAGGCATCCTCATCAGGAGAACTGGGGTCCAGAGTGCACTCTGAGGAGATACATTTTCAGACCAATGGGCAAATTCTTTGCTTGGGACTGATAGACCTCAACATGTTTTATATAGATAGATATACACCTTTGCTGTAAATGCAACTATCTAGACAAAAATAAAGTGCTTTTCCTTTTTATTTCAAAGGTGATCTGAGTTTTGATGCTTTATTAATAGGTGGCTTATAACACCAAACTAGTGCCAGGCTATCTTGTTTTGTTCTTGCAACCTAGAAAGATTCAAAAGTTAGCTCCATTTATAACACTACCACACTACACAATTTGATCATTTCCCTCTTTTAGGAAATAGGTGTATGGGTTCAGCTTGGTGAGACTCATGATGCTGTCATCAGTCATTTATGTAACTACCTAGAAAATAATTGTGTCCTGCATCCAAATGGAGTGGCTACTTGGCAAAAGCGGCAACATTTGCTAATGGAGTAAGTAACTAGTTTGAAAGAGTAGCAGCAATGCACTAGAAATTCAGGAATTCTGAGTTCTTTTGGAAAGGGCAATGAGAGGTAAGTAGTTCTGGCTGAAAATCGTGAAATGTGCGTAATAAATAGTGAAAGCTGGTAGAAACATAGCATGGGCAGGAACTACAGACCTCTTGAGTCTTCTCGACCTTAGAAATTGCTACTAGGAAAACTGCAGAGGTGAGGCCTGTGAAGGTGTCATACCTGCTCCATGACATAGATGTAGCAAGTAAGTTGTATTTTTATCATTAAAAAGAAAAACAGCTAAGTTATCGCTTTGACTATCAAGTACTGGATTATTGCAGTGATAGGTGAAAGAAAAACAAGAAAATGTCTGCAGTCAATGGAATAGGACAAACCCACAGGTTTAAAACCAACATGTGGACAGAGATTTCTTGACATTTCTACTCCCTGATCTCTATCCTGGAAAATATATCTACAGATATATTGGGAGAACTAGTTTCTGTTGTTTATGTTAGCAGGTAAGTACATTTTATTCCAATTGCGTGTTCCAAGATAAGGCATTACAGTGGTACATACAAATCTGATGTTTAGAGACTGAATTTTCTTCATCCTGCCTAGAGCATTTTCATATTGAGACTCAGAAGCATGATAATAATTAAAAAAGCATGTTTGTGAGGTCAAAATAGACATAACTGAAAAAAAGGAACAGTGAACAGCCTTAGGGACAGATGCCTCCGTGTGCTTAACAGAGTAACCCCAGTTAATAGTTTGTGTTATGATTTGTGAAGTGCTTCAGGATCCTTCAGAACTTGAAGGCAAACTGCCATTAAACAGAGTTATGACAAAGCTAGCAAGGCAAAGCCTAAAATATTATAAAATGGATAGCTTAGTTTCTTTGGCTAGAAGGGGCTTAAATAATAGAGGCAGAGGGCATGGAGGAGGATTTATTGGCTTTCTTCTGCACCTGAGTTGAAGATTTGACCGTTTCAGACATTCGGAGCATTGGCAGGCCCATAGCAAGCCAGCATTTTGTTGCTCTGCATGACCTGAATAATACTGGGCATTGCTCTTGCATGCCTGACTCTACTTCCATGCCCAAACACTTAGGTGTCCAACAGGTCCAACAGAATTAAAATTTAACCTAATATGACACTTGACCAACAGTAACTGTAATGCCTGTGGTCCACAGTGAGAACATAACACTAGAACTGTAATAAACTAACTAAACCAGAACTGCATTATTGAAGAAACTCAACCTTTTGGCTGATTCTTGCCAGTCATGTTGACAAAGGAAAAAGGCAGGAGAAACTTGCCTTTGAGAGAGAAAGAAAACCGTGACTGTTGGATTTGTTTGCACATGTTGTTAGCAGAAACTTTCAGCAGTATGAAGTACTTATCAGGAATAAAAATGTTTTCCCAATGATTAATATTTTTATACAGGAAATCCTTTCACCTCCATAAAATAACACTGAATGAATTAAAATAAATACATTCAAGTTCCATAATTTGTTCTTGTCCAATGTATATCTTTGTTTTGTGATGAGAAAATGATCCATTTCTCCCTGAGAGTTGCAAATGTGGTCACTTTATATAGCTGACAGCATTTATTATACAATATGATGAATCACTGCAGTACTACATGACTGTGATGAATTTCTCCAGCTCTGAAGCGTGTTCAGGGGTGGCAATTACCAGAAGCTTTATTATGTGGGCCTGACTGTATCATTTTTTTCTTTTGCTCTCCTTCATTTGCCACCTCTCCCTATCCCATCCTTTTCTGCTTGACCCATGCCCTCAAAGGCTGTTCATCCCACTAATGCCATTCATCCCAGTACTCACAGCCATCTCATTGCCCCTCTTCAAATCGCTTCTGCTCCCCAGATCTCTCACCAGTGCTGAAACAGTGGGTCCTAGCAGGGCTGGTGCTCCTACGCTACCAAGTCCTCAGCAGGCTTTTAGCTTGCAATCCCCATTCCACCCCCTGGCTTCTTATGGTCAGGAGTCATCGTGCATCTCACTACTGGGCTTATCAATGTCAGAGGTCCCTGTGACTACTGAGGAAGAAACACCAAAAATAGTGAAATACTCGTATCTTGGTGCAAACTGACCTAGGAGAAAAGAAAAACATCCACAGGCAGACAGATGAATGTGTGAAAAATATTCTCGGTGCAGTTACTAAAGAAATAAGGTTAAAAAAGAAAGAAGAAAAAGAAAGAAAGCATGAATAAGTGAAATAAATAGGGTTAGATTCACTGAAGGCCAATGTTCCTAGTATAAAGCTACAGTTCTATTTCCTCATTTTACAGCAAGTTGCATCTCTCTGCTGCCACTACCTTCGTCTACTGAGAGATCCATCTAC
The DNA here is from genome assembly GCF_030936135.1 of Gavia stellata. Taxonomy (NCBI): domain Eukaryota; kingdom Metazoa; phylum Chordata; class Aves; order Gaviiformes; family Gaviidae; genus Gavia; species Gavia stellata. The sequence goes on along the minus strand of NC_082599.1, from coordinate 11,628,162 downwards.
AAGCTTGACTAACCAATTTTCTCCCACACTGAGTTTTCTGGTGGACATAAATTAAATGTGTAAATTCACTATATTGCCAATGGAGAGAGGAAGATGCCTCTAAAGCCTGCAGAAGGAGACCCCATGTGCCTGACTTGCTTGCATGCATATTGTCTACGGAGGGCAGCTTGCACAGAGCCCTGGACAGGCAGTGCAGCCTGTCTCGAGAAAACAGTGCTGCATCCACTCCACGTACCATTAGCCTGAGTCTCCTTCGGGCCCCATCTGACACACTGTTCTCCTGGAGCAGGGTTGGTTTTGTCATGATTTTTCAGTTCAGAGTACTAAAAATAGTGAGAGGGACATCTAAATAGGAGTCTCACCCACTTTTGTCCTCAAATCATCATGCTACACTGAATATTTTATACTGATGGTGAGGTTACTTTATAATCTAAATAATATACCAAATGTATCACCACGTGCTTATGAGAAGAAACTAATTTCTCACTGTGTCTGAAAGGCTTTTTTATACTTTTATATGTAACTGTAAGTACATATATACGTATTTCTGTATATGCAATTAGGCCTAAATATAAGCATTTGAATTAGGCAAGTCTGATGTCCTTCTGGAGGCTTAAAAAGTGTCTATCTTGCTCCTGGTATGGAAGACAATGTGGGACACAGTGTGTCTGATGTACAAATCCAAAGGACTGTGCTTATCATGGGTCACGAGCTACTTATTGCACATAGCTTACCCTTGTAAGCCTAAAATATCCAGATAAAAAGAGAGAAAGATCCTTTGATTCTTAAATACCAGTTGCAATAAACATGCAGAATCCTTCAGCCTTTCCCCTTCTTAAGCTCTGTGATGGTGTGGTTCCCCTGCCCCAACCTGACCTTTATCAAGCAATAACTACCAGTGGTGGTCCTGATGGCTGTACCCTGCCCAAAGTGGATTCAGATGAGACAGATAACAACACAATAGCCAAGTGCTAATTTGAGCAATCCACCCACCTAACCACAGTGCTGGTCAATGTGTATGCAAACATGACTGGGAGTCAATCAAGAGAGCAGTCCAAGAGCCCTTTTAGTGCCTCTGCATGGCAATGGACTGTATGCCGGGATCTCCCCTGGAGTAGGAATGCATCTCAAGGTTACTCCTCAAGGTTGAGAGACTCCTTGCTGCAACAGATTGTCAGTAAGTGACTAATAGCATGCTGAAACTTTGAAACCTTACCTAAGTAATATAAAGGATTGATTGTGCGTATACAATCCTTTAGACATAAACTGTTGACCAAGTCTGGGACTAAGTCTGGATCCAGATGCACCTAGACTCTGCTCTGAGGAGGAGTTTAGAATGCAAGGGGGTCCTTTCTGAATCTCATGACTTACTGGGAGGGTCTCCCTGACAGTTTTGTCTGACCCTGTCCTCTATGCAATAAATAATCCAAGTGTACCTTACCATTGAATCTTGTTAAACCATTGTCGCATTTACCATTGAACTTTGTTAACTCAGTATTTCATATCAATAAAATATACTGTTGCTTCTCTCTTAAGAGTGAAGTGCGCACTCTCTCTATCACTCCATCTGTGACAAACTCACACCTGCAAAACTCGGCTGATGTACAGATGCGAAACAAACACCTCTGAGTTTTAAAAAATACTGTAGTGAGGAGGCTGAAATCCTGGTGTAGGCAGCTGTGTGTGAAGAGTCAAGCTCTGCTAATGCAGGAAGGTGTAAAGCTAAAGAAGGCTGCAGAGACAAGGCGTGGTGATATCTATTATTTAAAAATTGCATGATTATTTTGTCAGTGGGGACACACCATCACTAGTACCAGCTTGATCCATCAAATCATTACTAGCAAACACTATTTGTAGGGTGGAAGGGCTAGCAATCTTGGACTTTATTTTGCATAGTGCTTGTAGTTCTCCTTCTAAAGCAAAAAATAAAAAAGTAAGTTTTGTATGAAAGAAAGACAATCTGTCTTATGTTATTTAATAAGTTCCCGCAAACCCATGAGCTCAATTCTTGTTCAGCTTTCAAACAGATGTTATCTTCTTTAAAAATGATCACATCCCAAATGCAGTAATTTTAAGTGCACATTCACTGTGCAGTCCAACACTTCTTGGATTTAAAAACACATTTTATTACAAGCCAGAACATCAGTATCTTGAAACAGAATGTCTACATATCCTTTGGAGCAGAGACTGAATACCAGATACCCTTTGTCCCAGATGAACTGTGAGGATGAAAAGTAATTTTCCTGTTCTCTCTTTCCCCTTTTCTTTATCACATATGTGATGCATATTTAATTTTCCCATGCAACAAAGCACTCCTTCCACAGGACAGGTCACAAACCCAGTCTATCTTCCAACCTGGTGAATTAGGACTATAAATTGGAAGAGATGGAATCAGATGTCCTGGCAGAGAAGTGCTCCTTCACCTCACATCCCACAACGCGGCCATCCCTTCCCTCCAGCTGAGTGCTGCATGAGTCCAGCCAGGTCAGGGTTTTCAGAACAGGACTTCCAAATCAGACCTCGGAAGGGTTTCTGGATATTTTCAAAACTTTAGGATCAGCTAAATGCCTAATTGCTCGGGACTATTGAGACATATTGTTCTGGGCATGGCCAAAGAACATGTGGGTTTTGAGGCTATGGAGCTTTTGGAAACTAGGAAATTTAGTTCCAAAAGTTTCCTCATTTGGAAGTAGGAAACTCAAGGAACATGTTGCCTCTTTGCGGATGTGGCATCTGAACAGATACATAAATGCTTTCCATTTCAGCAAGTGGACTGATCCTTTTTATAGACCTGCCTGAGAGGCTTAAGTATGGCATTGGAATTTAAGTCGTGCATAGGGCTTGAAAGTAACAGTAGCTCCTTCCTTGAAGTGCCCCGTCCCAAGGTAGCAGCTTCATTGCCAGGAACAAGTCTCTCTTGTACAGGTGGAGTGAGCCTCACCGTGAGATAATTTGGTGCGGCTGTAAGCATGGAGAGGAGCAGGTTCTCTTTCCCTTTCTCTCTCTGTCCTTTTTTTTTCCTTTTCTTTGACTTTGTCATTCATGACTGATAAATCTGGCAGACAGGGAAGAAACTGAGTTTTTTGTTATTATCAGCCTGAAAGAATATAAACTTTCGCAATTCATTTTTGTTTATGCTGCGCAGCTGTTTGATGGTCTGACTGTAAAGGACCAAGAAGATATTTTAAAGCTTGGACTTTTTCAGACAATATAATCCTGATTGCTTTTCAGTCAGCTCAGAAGCAGCCTGGTTGCAGAGATGGGCTGATTCTGCCATTCAGACTGCTTTAAACTGAGACACAATAATCAATGCAGAATGGAAGTCAGCGTTTCGTGAAGAACCCAAGTGTAAGGAGAGGACTCAGAAGCACCAGGAGGTTTACCTTCATGCTGTGGGTTGCTAGAAAGGGGGTAGGATCATGGGGTAAAATCTCTCAGACTCCACAGCAGTAACACAAATGAAGAAAAAAAACCCAAACAAAACCAAAAGCACAAACAAGATCAACTTTAGAAATACTGTAAGGAACAAGGCACTGCTTGCCAAGTATGAAGCCACCTGAATGAGTTTAAAGTCCTTGTATAGTGTTGGAAACTTTTAAATTCATAATTACAGCATAAAAGTTGGTGAAGAAGTCTTTTTTTAAATAAAAGATGGTGAGGCTGTGAAAAGAGTTGAATGGAGAAAAGAGCCAAGTACTCCAGTCTGGACTAGCAAGCGACAGAAAGGTCACACCTCACTGGGATTAAAAAATGCATTTTAAATAGGGTTTTCAGGCTTTACTATAGAGTTAGATGAGATTTAGAAAATTTTCCTGGATGAAATTACCTAGAACCTTTTTCATCCTTCTTGAATACACTGGTAGGTTTTGCTACCCTCATGTTTCTTAGATGGTATTCACGGGTTTTCCCTGTCCTAAGGCTGGGGCCAGGTAGACAGCCCTCACCTGTTTCCCACCCAAATAATCCAAAGAGTCCAACTGTATTTCTCATCTGTGAGAAACCTTCAGTTCAGAGCATACAGCTATCTCCTACATTCCCAGCAACGAGTTGTATTACAGATACAGTCAGCGTTAACTTAAGAGCTTTTTGGATTGTTAGAGGAAATGCTGATAAGCAAATGGAGGATGTTGCTGTGAGTAGGGAGAATGACATTTATTTAAAAAGAGCATGATTTGTTTAAGTGGATTTACCTCTTGAGTTCATCTGTCAGATTTTAAAAATACCATTTGCAAATTCTTCAAATGATACTTTTGAAGCATAAATACTGTTGCTCTGAGTTTATTACCACTGTGTAGGGAATTAAACAAGCCCTTTGATTTTCATCAGTTTGCCTGGCCTGATCTTTCTCTAAACCCTATCCCTGACAAAATGCTGCAAAGGAAAATGCTGAAGTTCTGACATTAAAAATTAAACAAAAATCCTATTATATTTTATTTATTTTAAATTGGAGGTGAGACGATGGGGACTGCTGCACATTGTGCCCCATGCTAACAGTGTCAGAAGAATTATGTCACTTTTCAGCAAAGCAGAATTATTTGGTTCCAAAGTGCCAGTTGTAATTAGACCTTTCCTTTTAAAAGAAATTCCCAGTGTGTGTAGGCAAGATCAGCTGCTTGCTTTGTGTGAATTCTCAGATTGCAGAGTTACTTTCCCTTCGTCTGATTTCCTTTGAAATGGCCTATTTCTTTGGACTGAATTCATCCATTTTCATTGTAAATGTAGTACAAAACATAATTACTTTATAAGAGCTGGAAACTCAGAATGGCCTTATTTAGAAGGCAAAAGTCTTGGGATAGTTGTCAGTTTGTAAAAGGTTATGACTATGTTGCTGTAATCTGTCAGGCTAGAAAATATGAATATTATTACACATGTTTTAAAAAATAACCATGAGAATCTAAGCCCGGATTACCATAGAGCTCATGGGTCCCAAATTAAATCAGTAAAAGTGGCTTAATCTTTCCTCTTCATTTTCAGAAGTGATAAAAGTATTTAAAAGTTTTCTATCTATTAGTTTTCAGTGGTGGAGGATAATGTGATGCAGGTGAGGTGAAAGGGGGCTTCTGTTTGTTGTTTTGAATTAGCAAGAATGGCAAGTAAAGGATAGATTTTAAGGATGATAGAAATAGCTGTGGGGGTTCTTGGAAGAGGAAAAAGAAGAGACAAAGTCAGAGGGTGATCTGAAGGACTAGAGACAGAGGGGAAAACATAGACACAGCAGTGAGAAGAAATTGAGGAAGCAGCCAGGGAGGTGGAATATAATTAGAGGCAAAGAATGAGAGCCTTTGCATGCGTTTTCTCAACAGAGGGAAAAACATTAAAATAATTGGAAAAAAGGGGGCAAAAAAGTAATGCAAATCAAAGTGTGAAGATGGCAAATCAAGGGAATGATAGCTGCATCCCACAGATAGCAAAAGATTTTGTCGGAGAAAGGGACCTCAGTTTGCTGGCAGAAAATCTGCAGAGGCGAGAGGAACTGCATAGGAGCCAGAGCAAAAGGAAGAACGATGGGAGTTGAAGACAGAGCTGAGCGACAGCCAGTGAGGACTTGGCAAGAACAAATAATGCCGGACCTTTCGCATTTCCTTCTGCAGCTCTGTGAATGAGAGAGGAGCAGAAGATACCTGTGTGGTGTCTGTAATAAGGCTTTTCAAATTACTTTATAGAGCATTCTCACAAGCAGGCTTTGAAAATGCATTTCTAAATGGAACTACAACAGGCTGAGATATAAAACAAGCTGGAAATATGCACTCTGTAGTGATAATCAAGGGGGATGCTTCAAGGCCTGTTTTCATTAACAATGTAAGGATAGAAAAGGAGAATGTTCATTAAACACACAGAGGACGTGCAACTGTGAGGAGCTACCAGGAGATTGTATAATATGATCAGAATCACAGAATAAAAAAGGAGAGAAAAAGGTATCATGGAAGAAAAAGCCTAAAAATTAGGACACATTTCAATGAGAATAAATCCCGTTGCACACTTTTTAGGTGGGTATAATGAGCAACCATGTAGGAGAGATCTGATGTTCAGAGAGAATCTCAATCTTCTGAATGGTTCTTGCTAGTAAAAATCTTCAATAAGTTTCTATAACGAGAAAATGTAGAGATCAAGCCAGTTTTCCTCTCTCTTTCTTTTCCCAAAATAGACTCCCTTCTACTTTTACTCCTTGATTTTCACCACCGTTTTTTAAATACAATGGTTTTATCGTCTATTGATGTGACCTGATATGACCTTGTCTTTCCCTTACCATACTAGAGCTAGAAGATCTGAAAGCAAGTTTCAACTATTTGCTCTTGCAAAACTAATTTCCTCTGGAAAACAAGAAAATTAATCATTAGCAATCCAAGAAGCAGCAAGGTCAAACTGTATCCTTAAGAAAATTCATTTAATAGTTTAAGGGGTTTTGTACATCAGACTGACAGCTTGACTCTGTCGTTTTTCTTAAAAGTCCAGTCACTTTTTACGTGTTAATTTCTGTGTAAAAGATCAATTACTGTAATCATCAGAAGGTACCTCACCCTCTTTTTCCTAACAGAAATTTGTAATGCCTTTCTAACACTTCTTTAAGTCCTGCTGATCTGTGTTGGAAAAGTAAGTTTAACTGGTGCCAGTTTAACTACTATTCACATATAATGGTGGACTTTACTCTCCAAGGACAAGATTTTTGATTGGATGATCTTTCCATAGAAAAACTCTGCCCAGAAACCCTGGGAAGCTTTGCAGACTCCTCTCAAACCAGCTCATTCCCCAAGATCTCACATCTCGCTGCTGAGATAAGGTTTGACTGGGATTAAAAATGCGGCCACTTCCCTCTTGCAGCCTTGACAAGGTTTTGGTTGCCAATGGGAATGGGGATCCAGGTGCCACAGCCAGAGCCCATCCTGGATCCTTGAGAGTCAGCAGGGGCTGATAATAACATTTGGTTTGTGTATTAGTTGCAGATAGGTATTTGCATTAAAGAACAACAAACTCAAATCATTTTAAGCTACCAAAAATCATTAGGTTCTGCACATGCCAAGCTCACCTAAGGCATGCATCTTTAGTATTATTGCCATAGTGGGGAAATCATTGTTCCTAAATTTAACATCCCATCTTTTAAACATGTACCTAAGTTAGTTAATGTAATGTATGTCCAGAGGGCAATTGATCTGAGGGTCTCCAAGGCCCATCCATTTGCTGCAGCTTGCCTTTAACTTCTGCAGAGTCTCTACAGTTTCCATTTTGCCTTGGGCTCCTGGGAAGTCTCTGAACATTTTCATAGATGCCATTGAAGTATGAAAGTAAGTTGGTATTTCCCTGGCAGTTGGTTATTCCACAAAAAAAATAAAAACAGAAAAATCCATAAGTAACTATCACGAGGTTTCATGCCAGCATTTGGCATTTGCCACTGGAAGAGAGAGGAAAGCATACTTAATGAACCACTAGTCTTACGTGATAGACCCGCTGTTATGTATCCTTATTTTCTGCATGAATGGAACCAGGGAACAAAGATTTAAAAAAAAAAAAAACAAAAAAAAAAACAAAAAAACCCACTGAGTTATTTCCTTCCTGCTGATAGTTCTGTAAATCTTCTGATTTAAGTGATGTTCATGGAGCTATAGGTTGAGGTTTTTTTCCTTGCATCTTGGTAGATAATTCTATTTAAGCTTTTAAATAAAACTTAAAAATAGATGCATAAAGATTAATGTATGCACTCAGAAACATGAAGTTCGTTAGGAAAAGTGCAAGTAAGAATACTTCAAATAATCTGCTTGTTTGTTTCTACAAACCTTTTTACATTGTGTTCCCCTAATGACTGCTAAAGAGAAGTTGCTTTAAAAGCAGGAGCAGTAGGGGAAGGCGGATGAGCTCCCACATGTAGATTGCACATTCCTCATATGGGGGATTTACAGTTTACAAAGAACAGTGCAAAAAGCACCACTGGGTACAGATGCATGTGTATTAAATCCAAAATCTTTGTTAACAAAATGACTATTTAAAGCCCTTTCTTTCCACCGGGTTTTTACCGAACAAAAACCAGTTGACAACTGTGGACAAAAGGCCCTGAGCGCTTTATGTTTGTCAAATTGCCTCTTTAGTGGCTGCATTAGGAAATCAGAAGCACAAGAAAAAATCAAATTGCTTCAGGCTTTTGTGTTGAAACTTCTTTAACCAGAGGCCTTGTTTGACCTTCACAAACAATCTTTCATTAACCTGATGATCTGAAGACATACTGTCAGGTTTGTTTTAGGACAAAGAAACAATAAGAGGAAGGAATTAAGGCCACATAACCCATTAAGACTCATCTCTTATTAGACCTCTTATCTCTCTAGGTAACATTTAACTGTTTCTGCAGTGACTCATCCCCCGTATTTTCACAACTGTACAAAATTATATTCTCTGTCCAACTTTAATATAGTATCTGTATAGATGGCTTTCTTCTTCTGGTTGTTCTTTATTTTCTCAAAATCCATTACCCGAGGGGCTAAGTTAATAGAAACATTGGTCAAATTCCAGGTTACAATTTAAATCTGTAAGTGAAATGGATGTGATTGAAAAATCTGTAGCGAATAAGCCCTTTTCTGTTTATTCTTTGGGAATTCACTTGTCATTCATGAGAGTCGCAGATGGCTCCTGGACTAGAGGCACTGGTCTAAATACAATATGTTTGAAAGAAATTAATGGGTAAAAGAAAAGCACTTCACTAAGTCATTTAATCATATGTCGGGGATGAAACCCAGGGTTTTCAGCTCCTGCAGAAAAAAATATAAGCTTCTTAATTTGGGCACTGATCTCCATGTTATGGTAGGCCAAGAATCCAGAAACGTTAGTTCATTTTTTCCTTTGTATGAATAAAAGCTGGAGCAGTGAACAGAAGTTGACCCCTATTCCTTCCTCTATCATCAGGAGTCTTTTTGAACCAAGCTTCTTTAATCTTACAGACAACAGGGGGGAAAGTTCATTGTCAGCCCTGAGAAAGACAAATGTATAATGCTATACACAGTATTGCTATAATATAATATTGTATAGCACACATATTATGCATGGTATACATACATATGTAAATGCTAAGATATATATAGTGTAATACTACATATAAAAAGAAAGGTTCTCTTGTTTGATATAAAGAACTTACATTGGTTTTCATCCAACAAATGAATGAATGTGTAGAAAACAAAACGTGGGTGTGAGCAAAGGGCCATGAAACACATACAAGACACAACAGTACAATGCCATACTGCTGTCTGGCCATAAAAATTAAGACGAAATTTTCACAGGCATTTGAGGGCACAAGAAGTAAGGCTAATCTTACCAAATTTAGAATAAAGATATGAGTTACTCATTTATATTCACTAGATAGTGGAGAGAAGGTGGCATATTTTAACTTGTCCCGGTGAAGGAATCTTACTTAGGTGGCATTAAATGCTTCGCAATAGTGCCTGTTTCTTTCCGTTGCCTATACAGAGTTATCGGGTGATCAGATCAGAAACAGATCTGTAGAGGCATGTGACCACAGCCAGTGAGACGAAGCCCACCAGAGGAGTCATAGCTCCTCTGGGGCTGTGGTTATGCTGCTATCAGTAGGTGAGGTTGGGAAGCAATGCTGATGGCTCATCTAATGATGTGTATCTTTGAGTGCCCTTAAAAATGTTAGTTTTATAATGAGTGGGATTTGAAGGCTCACTTGACAGCTTTCAGAAAAACTACAAATCAAGAAAGAGATGTTAACACAGTTTTTCTCTTCTTCAGTGTCATTCCTGAGAATTACAGCTGTTGAGGTCTTTTTGGCATTTGAGCTGTTGCCTCAGGCACATGGACAGTCCCAGTCTGAAAAGGATATAGAAATGTGATGGCTGTTCAGAGGTGTGGAATGGCCTAAGTATAAGGAGTAAGTAAATAAACTCATCAGTTTGGAAAAGCCTTTCTAAAAAAAGTCTATGAAATCAAAAAGATCGTGTAGATAAATAGGAATTTCTTTCTCACTGTTCTTCTTAGTGTCATTAATGCTCCCTAATTCTTGTACTATGAGGTGACAGATTCAAATGTACAATGTAGGTATTGGGGTTTTTTAATACATAATACGACTGTCACAAGACTATGGATGCTTAAAGAACAAAAATCAATGAAACCAATACCTGGAATGCATATCTGGCAATGCCTGTTGATCACATGGAAAACATCTCTGGGTCAGTAAGTTCCAAAATTGCAGAGTACTGGAAGACAGGAGAGCACATCACAGGAGCAGGCACTTTATGCCTGCCCCATTCTTATAATCTTTCCTTGGCATCTGCTATCAACAGCTATCGGCATCAAGGTGCGAGGTAAACAGGTCAATGGAGATATGCTTAAGAAAGAAAGTATTTTCTGAGCCATTACTGGAACTTTGCAGTAAATCAGATTCTCCAAGATAAAACTTTTTATGTCAGGATTTATTTACTCGGAGTTCCCTGTACTTGAAGCACGCATCATCATGGACAGGAGCTCTTGAAGCAGGTGTACTGTGAGCAGTTGGAAATAAGAAGCTATTTTATTGAAGTGCCACACAAGCATCTCAGTTCAAGTATGTCTAAAGTTAATTAAAGTTTAAAGTTTAAGATACAATAAAGTATCCAACTCCTTGTGCAGGCCACGTGGGAATCACAATAAAGCTTGCTCAGCTCTGGACTAGGGTAAGAGAACATGAACATCAGCAGCATTGCTCTGTAAAACTCCTATGGCAATTTCAAAACGAGCACTGATTGAAGCTGAGAAGAAAGGCATCCAGCATTCCTCTCTATCAGTGTGACTGCCTTGCACACTGCCTTAAAATGGATGGGAGAGACTGTGTTCAAAACCAGCGTCATTCCTTTGAGGCAAAGGGCAGGAGGGTTCAAAAGAGGGTAGGCTCTTTGTCAGCACTTGCAGCATCGCGTTTTCAGAAGTTACCGCTGTCAGCTGGAAGTGACTGCCCTGCAGCTCAGGCATGAAGACTGGCGGTGTGGAAACTAAGCCCGTTGCAGTGGGAAGTAAACCAATTTTACTGACCATCTTCACTGATGTACTGTAACCTTCTGCAACGGTTTAAGCAAGAGCATTTAGTTCACATTATGAAAAAACAAGGAGCATGTGCAATTACCCCAGCTGAGCTGAGAGAGGCTAACGTCACCAAATGTGCCACTTGGTTTCTTGCAGTTGTATTATCCTTAGAGGTCTCAGTTTTACTTAGTTCTGGGTCAACAGCAAGCTTTTAACTCCTTGGAAAAGGGACCAGGAGAAAAATTACTGGGAAGAAAATTACCTGGTGGTTACCTGTACTAGAGTTTCTCTGAGCCTTCTGGCAGGTACCAGCTACTGGGGCACATAATGCTGTAACCTAGGGTATAGTGCTGGGGTTTATAGACCTTTATTCTTCTTGAAAATCATTATTTATAGTAATTTAAAATTCAATTGAAAGTCCAATGAAAACATTTTTGTAGAAAGCAGATAACTAAGCAATCTTCTTTCTCAAGGTTGCATCTTAAGCCTTTTGCCCATTTATTTTCTCTTTGAACAGCTGCGCGCAGGCTGAAGGAAACCCTGATAGCTTGGACTGGCTGTTTGAGCCATGGTGAGTGCAAGGCGTCTCAGGGGAAGGCAGATCAGGTCGGGGTCTGCAGTGCTGAAACCAAGAGATTGTCTGTCTGGTTTGTGAGACGAAGGGAGAGAGCAGACAGAGGTTTGTTGTCTGTAAGCAGAGAAATGGCAGAAAAAGACAGGTCTTCATGGCCTACTCAGTATTTTTGATCTGTGCAATAACTTGAGCATCGTTTTCTGGTGTGTTAATTGTGAAAGTGCCTAAGCTCGCTTCGGGTCTGGGTTGCAAGAGGCTCAGCAGTGTAGCAGCCATGTTGCAGTGCATTTTCTGATGCTGACCCACAGCCAGACCCTGCTCTGGCTGGGCAGGCTCAGGGGGGGCTATGCTTGCACCACTTTAACCTCCCAGAAATATCCATTGTCTGAGTCCTTCCTGTCCCAGGAGGGCTATAGACACAGCTGGGCACAAGCCAGGAGATGATGCGGCAACCAGGTCTGTGCTCTTCTGCCTCTTCTTTATGGCCCTATATATTTGCAGTGAGTTGGATCCATGATAGGGACTGAATCACCAGCACTAAAACCTGTGGCAGAAGACAGGCTAGCTTCAGGGCCAGCTACAGAAGGTATCCGAATTCAAGATAGCAGCAAACCCATGTCACCGAGCAGGGAAGAAGGCTGTGACTGGCACCTGGTGTCCTGGGCTTGCCTGCAGCTGGGAGAACTGGAGTTCCCATAGTCCTCAGCCTGTCCCAGCCTCAGGCAGTGGTGCGATAAACCTCTCCCAGTGGGTCACATTTGGTTCAACGTCTACTGCTGTGGGCAGAGACTTTAAGTGGGATATACCCACATAAGAGGACAGAGCATTATCTGTTGGCTGATGCACACAACAAAAGGACAGAACTTATAACCTACTAGGCTAGGCATTAATACATCTCACCGTCTTTAGTGAGAAAACCTGCAAACCTTTACTGGCAGCGCTGACGTCAGCCCTGGGGGAAGGTTTGGCCTCTGCTGATCCTTGCGCTGCTGAGCTGCCATCTTCCTATACCCTGCTTTTCCCCCTCAGGTTTTATACCTTGTCACATCAGTACTAGTACTAGTGTCTTGGCAATGGCACCTCTCTGTTCTTGCTTTTCTTACCTTGCGTGGATTCAGCTCACAGCCCTGCTCACACCTCAGTAACCCTTTTCTTGGTTAAACTGAGCCGAGGTCTCACGGCTGTGTTGTGCCAAGTGAGGCTGCGAGTCCCAGGCAGCTCATGCCAGTGTTGAGGGTTGTGGGGGTTTAACTCTCAGAAGGAGAGGGTGGTGTCAGAAGGAGAGGGTGGCGTTTAGGTGTCCCTAAGCGCCCCATCCACATGTCTTTTAAAAACCTCCAGGGATGGTGACTCCATCACCTCCCTGGGCAGCCTGTTCCAGTGTCTCACCACTCTCTCAGTAAAGACATTTTTCCTAATATCCAGCCTGAACCTCCCCTGGCACAACCTGAGGCCATTTCCTCTTGTCCTATCACTTGTCACTTGGGAAAAGAGACCAACACCCACCTCTCTGCAACCCCCTTTCAGGTAATTGTAGAGAGCGAGAAGGTCTCCCCTCAGCCTCCTCTTCTCCAGACTGAACAACCCCAGTTCCCTCAGCCGCTCCTCATCAGACTTGTGCTCCAGACCCCTCACCAGCTTCGTCGCCCTTCTCTGGACACACTCCAGCACCTCAATGTCCTTCTTGTAGTGAGGGGCCCAAAAATGAACACAGGATTCGAGGTGCTGAACACAGCATTCAAGTACATAGGTACTACTAGGAGGTATTACTAGCAGTGAATTTAGCATAGCATAGGTACTAGCAGTAGCATAGGTACTATTAGCAGGTACTACTAGCAGTGAATTTAAAACAGTTTTTCCAACGGTTAGTTGGTAAGTAACATATAATCTCTTGTATGTACGTAAGCCATACATACATACACTGATAGATATTCAGCAAAATACTCATTAGAGAATCTTGGTTACAAGACGATAGGTAAAAATCTAAACCTGTTTGGAAATAATTTACCAAAACAGTGCAGTGCCTCTAAGGAAAGAGTGAGAGTGCAGTTAATCACCAGTATCGCTGCTGTCTGCTACATCTTTCATAGCTAACACAGGTTTTAAAAGTCTGAAATAGGAATGTTTAGTAGTATTCCAAGATCAGTTTAACACTAAAGGCTTTTTTTAACCTCTTCTTTCTTCTAACACTAGGTAATCTTCAGTGCAGCCCAGAGCAGGTGCCAGAGGACACGATCACTTCCCACGGCGTGTGCTGGCAGGTGGCACGGTGTGGCAGGACAGCGATACTCACAAATCTGAAGCGGTGACCAGTGGTGAGAGCACTATAACAGGGAAACAGAGAAAATCATGGGTTTGCTAATGGATGCGGCTGTGGCTGTGCTTTGACAGTATAAAAGATCTCATTTAACAGAAACCAGGCATACCAGTATCATTCCCCAGATGTAAGAAAAATATGTTTATCTGAGGATTCCCACAGCACTGAGAAGTCATCACTTCCCATGCTACACCAGAAAAGACTTTCTCACTTTCTGGGGTGAGAAAATCCTGAAGCCCAAGCCTGGTCTGATGAGATGAACAATTAAATGAAATTACTCTGATAATTAAGTTCATACAGCAACTGCTAAGCATGATCCTGTGCCCAGCAAGCAAAGAATTTGTGGTTTAGTGACACTTACTACAAATTCAAATAGCCCATCTAGACTATAAGCTAATTTATACTGCTATTTATTAGAGGAACGTTCATCCTTTTAGACAGCGAATGTTTAAGAGCAGCTGTTTGATTTAGTCTTGGAGAAAGGTTTTCATGGATCAGAGAGTAATGTTCAGCCCCTCTGTAAAGGGCTTTCCAGGCCCATGTATTTAAGTCATTTTACTTAAAAAGTATATATTTTTCAAGCCTCTCTGAACAAAAGTCCAGCCTGTGTAAACTGAGGAAACATTTCTGACTTCAGTGGGGTTATGACAATTTACCAGGGCTGGTCCTTGGTCTCCAGGCTAATGCTAGACATAAGTCCCATGGTCATGACCTTTTTCCTGATCTTCTAAGAGGCATCCAATTTGCCCTTTTTCAGGATGAATCTCTTTGTACTGTTATCAGGACAGCAGATGAAATCCACCTCTTTGATCCTTTTGAAAACAACCCACAAGAAACAGGCATCACCTCTGTACAAACTTGTGTCGGGTTTTGGGTTTTTTTAATTTAAATTCCTAAAGGAAAATATATCCTTATTTGCAGAGTTATTTCTGCATAGCCACCAAACAAAAGTAAAATGCAAAAACCCCACAATCCATATCATATCTGCTTTTTATCATCCTCTCTCCCCTTTAGCTCGTTTTCTGAATGGGAACCAGCAGAATGGAAATCAAATGTAAAAGAATATATATAAATGCAGCATGGGAAAAAAAAAATCTTTCACAAATATTTAGAATCATGTTTATTTTATGGCTTTAATACTTGGTAAAAATAGCCCCCAAAACTGAGCGCATGTGGAAAAAATGCAAACTGTGCTCTGCGTCTTCAAAATGCAATTGTGTTAATGCCACATACAAAGCCAAATGAATTTCCATGTGTAATCAGAGTGGGTAGCACAAGCCTATTCTTTGACCCTTTACCATAGAGTAAATGTTGTCATGTCAGGTCCTATTTTCACAGTCTCCTAACACCACAGCATGCTCAACAGTTGTCTGTTGTGTTTGCCTACTGATACTATGTTCTCAATTACAGACTATTTATCACTTCTGCTATTACCAGGGTAATATATTTTGTGAAAAGCTGCCTTAGATTCTGTTTGTCAAGGCTTCCATATAAACACAAGCATCCACTTAGCTTTTTTCACTCAACTATATCTCTAAAAATAACGGCAAGCTAAACATCTCCTTGGAAGAGCTCTCGGATTTGAGAGGCTTTGGAGCTGTGAGGGGGGATATGCTGCGAAGGCAGGATCTGGTTGGAATTACAGTAGCAATCGTCTATCACTTGTGTAAGTAGGCAATAACCATCTTTTTCTCTTTGGTTAACATAATTCTAAGCGTATGGAGGAGGCCTTAGGAAATGAAAAAAAGCGATCTTCAAAATAACTTGCAAAATAAATACATTGGTGTGTAATGAGGAGGGAGGAGATGCCTTCAGCAAAGTGAGCTCTCCCTAACTTGCCTATGGTAAGACCTGTAACTATTGACACATGGGAAACATTTTCAAAGGGAAGAGAAACATGCCAACGTTCACTGAAATATTGGTTATGTTCTGTTTAATCCTTTCATCGTTCTTTTTTTTGACCTTTCTTTTTTCCTTTGCTGCTTTTCCATGGAAACATAACACAGTCTATTGTTTTGTTTAATTTTTGTCATTTGCTTTTCTTCTATTGAACTCCTCTAATATGTGTCTGATTCTATTTTTTTTCAGACAAGTTAATGATTCAGGAAGAGGAAAGACATTTTCAGGGCAGCTTGAATACAAATGATAAACTGTAAGTCACATTTGTTTGCACATGGATAGTATTTGTGGTTTCACACTGTTCCAAAGCAGAGGCTCTGCTTCCAAGAACTGGCTGGGTAGTTTGCCTGTTATTTATCACACTGTCCCAAGCAGATGATTTCTGGATGATTAACAGAGCTGTCATTGCACTCTTACATGCAGGCCAAACTGATCTTGCTGCTTTTGAAATACTTGGTAGATGTCAGAAAGAAAGAAAAAAAAAAAAAAAAAAGCCCAGAAATACTCATCTGCTAACCTTGTTAAATGTCTTCTAAATGCTAGCAGTATTTTTTCTGTAATTAAAGCCTAGATGAACTTTCCCAGTCTTCCCATTCTCCATGGTTTGCAAGCAGTTGCAATCCCAAACTTTCTTTAGATCACAGTGAGGAGATTACACTAATGATTATTGACTTCTCAAAGTGGGAAAGGATCTCAGAGACAATACTGTCTTCCGAAGAGCATAAGGCAGTTTACTTCAGCATCCCAATGGGATTAATTCAAACAGTAGCCTAAACTCCAAAATATTCCAGGTGGTTTTTCCTCCTTCATTTTAGAAACTAGATAAGCAGGGCCCCAAGGTGGGGACAACGCTACCAAGGAGGTACTTTCTATGTGCCTGGAGAGCATCTGCCAGCCCTCCTCTTCAGTTTATGGAAGTGAAAGACAAAATCTGAGGCTGTCCTTGGAAATGCAAATTCATCCTAAAAACCACTGAGTTGTGTGCCTTCTTACTGCATGGGTTTAACACACCCAAATTACAGCCATTTCTCTGTAGTATGTTGGGGGAGTTATCTGTGGTCTATTTAGGAACATTTTATGATTAAAGGATAGGAAATGATTATTTTTACTTCAGTCAGTTAAACTGCTCACATTGCACTGTGGTAGCAAAGTCTGTGACCTGAGAAAGTTTGCCAAGTTCCATGACACATCTCTCAGTACAAGAAAATTGTATATAAACCCATCTTGGGTTACTTTATTTTCCTTTTCTGGGCTGTGGGAAGCTAAAAGAGAGTCCATGAGTGTTATTATTATCATTACATTCACTTGTTTCATATCACTGAGCCTGAGCATCAGCCCTGTGGAAATAGAAAAGAGTCAAAAATATTCTTTAAGTTTCTTGCCATGGATTCTAAGCTGCATTTACCTCTATATTTCCTCTTTATTTATGTGATTAATCTATATAGATATTTTAGAGAGGATTCAATCCCAGAGTATGCGGAGAATTATGTTCAAATATAGTTAAGTTCCTAAAGATGAACTGGAAACACGATGCGTTATTCAAAAGCAACTAAGCTGCTTGTCTCTCAATTTCTTCAAGGCTTTTTATTGTCTATAAGAAATGTGGGTGCTAGCCTGATGGAGAATGGTAAAGAAAAAAGGCTTAATTTTACAAAGAGGTGAACTGGCCCAGGTTAGCCCTCTGCCCCTGCGCTAACAGGCTTTTGCCAAGATGAAAGTGCCATGTTTTAACTGTGTTTTTTATCTTTGAATACCTCATATGCACTCATCAACCCAAAACAGAGGAAAAAAAAGGCTTGTTTTGCACAATGAAGACAATCCTTTTGACTCCTTATTAAATTTGAAATCTAGTTCTTTTAGAAAAGTGTTTCATCCAGTTTCTGCTACACAGAAAAATAAACCCAGTAATTTCCCCCTTCTTTATCTAGATATAGCAGTAACTTTAGAAATGTAGGGAATGATACTTCCTTGTATTTCTTCTGTGATGGGGGGCTATTTTGATTCCGTTTTCATCAGAACAAGACTCCTAACCCAACCTGCAGCATTTTTTTCCCTTTTTTTGCTCTGTTTTCCAGATGCTATCTTCTACCCTGGCAGTATGGCCATTTTCTGTCATAGAAGCACAGCAAAAGGAGGAAAACAAATGCAAAATTTCCTATTGAATGATTCAATTCACCTGAAATAACATTTGAAATAATAAGAGCAGTCTTCCATTAGCAAAGTCCTGTGCACAGTATTTAAATTAAAATATGTGCTGTGGAATTGCAGTCCTGTCTGCTTGGAAACGCAATTTTTCCAGAAAAATTGGTTTTCCTGCCTAGAGGGCACTGAATGAAAAAAAAAAACCAACACCACTCAAAATACCATAGGGATTTATAACACTCATGTCCAGTACAAGAAAGGACTACTTTAAAGGTTATTAATCAGAAAATTTTGCAACAGTTTCAGTGCCCACTCTTATTGCATTATGCAGTGTCCTGTTTCCCAGGGCCCTGTCACCATCTCTAGATGGTAATAAATTTGGAATTATTTTGGAAAGTTATATTGAATCCTGCGATTTCCATCTGATTCCCAAAAGCACTTAAGTTGCCATATTAGCTTGTAAAGATCAATGTCCTGAATCAGGTCTTACTGAATACTCAGTTTCCTCCTGAATCACTGATTTATGTTCCAAAATTTAAGTGGTCATAAGCACATTATTTGGTCAAATATTGTAAGGTCAGTTACGTATGCTGGCCTGAAAGATAGCAAAGATGGTGAATGTGCATTCATTCCCACTCTTTTTTCATATAGATGGTCTCAAATAGTCATTCTCATAGGTTTAGTTCAGCCAATGGTCCCACTGCAACCAGTGGATTAGCTGGTTTAAAATGGTTATGTGCATGACAAGAATCTGATCACCAAAAGATAGTGAATCTTACCTCTGCGATTCACAATGCTCTCCACTTTACTCTGTTAATGTAAAGTGGTGCAAACGTCCTTCATGAGGCCTTGAGAGAGCACTCAAGACAGCAAGAGGAACGCCGAGCAAAGATGTGTCTGTTTACAAGTGTTCTGACGAAAACTGAGTGATGCCTTTCTGGCTCTGAAGGCTCGTTGCAAAGGAGGACATGTGTTTCTGGAGTCCTATGATTTTAAAACTATTCTGGAGTAAGCCTGGTCCTCTAGATTATCACATATGGGACTAGCTGTCTAGTGTTGGAGCCAGAATGTGTGAAAAAGAGCTTTGCAAACTGATGAGAGGGAGCACCAGGATGTTCAGCGCTGAGCCAACATTTCTCGGGGTTGCTGTAGTCCCTGCTCTGAGCTGAGGAAAGGATGGGTTTGTGGTGGAGGGCTCCAGCCCACCCCTGCTGTGCTCTCTGTGCTGATGAGCCCAAGCTATATCTTCATGATTCTGATCCTGTGATTCTGGTAGGACAGAAAAGGTATGGCTATTACTGCTCATTAATTTTGTCCTCTTTATGACATTGAGAATTAGAGTATGCCTGACTTCCTAGAGACATTTTTCTTTTTTTTCCCTTTTTTGTTTCAGTGAGAACAGATAAACTGCTGGATTATTCTAGAGAAAACTTAGTGGTATAGAGACACCACTAGTTCTCTTTCTAGTGTTGAATTTAATGTGGTATATTTCAACACTGCTACACTGAAAAAAATATTTCATATGTATAATGAAAGAATCTTTTGTGTCTGTGGTACGTATGTTAATGCAGAAATAGTTGGCAGGTGCCAGGCTGATTTTGGAATAGACAGTGGGAAGCAGGGTTAGAGCTGTATAATTAGGATGAACCTTAAGAAAACTCTACCATATATCAAGAGTAAGCTCAGTCCTTAGCTAGCCCCACAATTCCAGTTGAGACCTTGGGGAATATGAAGTTTACCTGACATTTCTTTCCCTCAGAAAAACACTACCGAGCTCTGCCTAGCAGCCCAGCTATAGTTTTTACTGTCTGGCAGCACCTGGGGTGTTTGAAGATCAGCTCAGAAAGAGTCATTCAGGTGTAACTTAGTAATCCTTAAAACTTGAAAGGGATGTGTCTCCATGACAGTTCAGGAGACTTGTACTGGGTAATAAGGAGGTTATCAGCTTGGTTTATGCAGAGCACTGTGAACCCTGGCTGCTGTGTACCACCGTGGGAGACCATAGCTGAGAAAAGCCCGTAAGCTGGTTTTCCAGGAGCTCCTTGGAAAGGATTTTGTTATGCTCCAACTTTCTGCTGTTCCGAACGGATTGAATTGAAATGAAATTCAGGATGGGACTCAGCCATAATGAGAGAGAATTTTTGTTGTCTGGTGACTGTAGAACTTGCAGTTAGCTGTAATTAGTTCTATTGTTCCCCAATTAGCAATTGCTGGCCTTCTGCCACTCTGCTTCATAATGATAATATTAAAGAGCTGAATTCACATGTAGCCTGCTACCATGTCAGGGATGCCAGTGTGGGCTCTGCTCAGAAACTGCTTGTCTATGTTTTTGTAAAAAAGTAACATCTACATTAAGTAAGAACAGCTGAAAGAATGGGGCACAACAAACTGAGACTTGCCGCCTGCTACATCTTACTGTTATATTTTGGTATACTTCTATAGTTTCAGGCTCTGCTTTTGCATACTAGGAAGGTTTCCACCACTTAGATCTGTCGCTGGGGACTTGGCAGTTGGCATTTCATCTAGGCATCATTTCATCTTTTGGCTCCTTGCTTCAGTGACAACGTATGTCCAAAAGGAGCTTAGGCGCAATTCATGCGTCTACGCGTTACTGGGTGGTGCACCAAGAAACCATCTAACTCCTCAGTCCTTTTGGCTCCTGAAGGCGTCCTTAATTTTTGCCTGCACACGTAAAGGTGTCTTTGCCACAGGAAAGACAAATGGGTGTGTAGGTCTTTCTCTGCTGGGTGCCTGTCTAATCCTCAGGCACCTGGCACACAGACATCTAGGCACCAGGGGACTTTTGTAGATAGCCCCCTCCTGCCTAATTCCCTCAAATTAACGTGAACTTGATCCTGACCTGCAGGAACAAAAACAGAGTTAGGGCTCAAGCTTACAATTTGAATCCCGGCAATCTCCTTGGCTCTAATTTTTCCAAAGGGCTGCAGTGCCGATACACAAGACGATAAATAGCAATAGCCAAGCGGCATTTGCACAGACGGTCAGAAGAGTGTAAGTTACGTTTTCTCTTCATGATTGAGATGTCCTCAAGTTACTGCTGCACTGTGTGGCTCTCACCAGTACCTCTGCATAGTCACTATTTAACATCTCCCCAGCTGCTTTTGCAACTCAGCTCAGAGCTGGGCTGACGTCTCCAGATTCAAACTGGTTCTCAGCATCCAGGGAATTTAGTTAGATTTCAGTACTTGTACATGAACAACAAGAACAACAAGAAGAATAGTAAGAAAAAAGTGTGGGATAGTAATTACACTATTTTACAAAAATTAAATTAAATCTCAGCCTTTCTTTCTGAGCTACTAGGTTCAGAAAGTGGCCTTCCATTTCAAATAGTTGTAACTGATTCCCCTCTTTGAAAATCATTGTCCTTCTATTCATATCAGAACCAAATTCACCTTTCCATTCAGTTCTCTTTGAACTTGTACATCATGCACTTTTTTTTACATCTCTTGTAAGACTCTTAAAGCACTGATGCTCGCATTATTACTCATGTCCAAACTACACTTTAAGTGATGCTAAATTTGAGAACATGGACCTTGTACATGTGACAAGAACATTTATCACTATTTAGCTAGGCTTTAAAAGCTCAGAAAGGTAAGAATTACTGCGAGGAAAAATCCAGACAATTTAAATCTGAAAACAGCATCTAGCATACCAGGGCAACTGTAAACCTATGCCACTGTGACAACCTGCAATAACCCTATTCCATGACTAAAGCATTTTATTATTCTTACTTGTAAATTAGCTTAAACATTTAAAAAAGAGTAGATATTTCCTCTTTGTGATTTCCCTCCCAGGCACACATATGGTTATTTTAGTTCTTCATTTTGCTGCCTTACGTTTGCTGCCTTAACATGTTTTGATTTCTTTTAAGAGGAACTTTATTTAAATGTTTCTATATAGCAGCCTTCATCTTATAATCACCTCAGTTTATCAACTGTTTTTCATTTGTGGAGGAGACCAAGATGCCCCTTTCTTTTGAATTCATCTTGTTTTGAATAAGTCTTGTGATAAAGTGGAAGTAATGAGGTTGAAAGCATCATTGTACCTGTATAGACATGTTGCGGAACCAAAGGAAAGAGAAATCATTAACAAATACAGTCTACTCGGTCATCAGGTCTTTCCAGGTAGCACAGGAGGAGAAATACACCTGAGTTAAGAGGGCATAGCACTTTTGAATTAAAGAGGAGGGAATGAAGCACAGTGTCTCCCTTGTGCCAATACAACGCTGACTTACTTTTAGTCTCCTACTAATTTTTTTTGATTGTTTGAACCAGTGCTTTTAATAGTTGTAGCTAGCTAAGCAACACATAGTTGATTTTTTTTACATCGTTTGGTTCACCTTTAATTAGCACATTTTACTGACCTTTTCAGAAATTATTGTTAACTACTTATGTAGCACCTTAACGATCTTGTGTGAGGACTTTATGTATTTCAGCACTAATTGCTGCCTTACAACAGAAGAGGAAAGTGGGACTCCAGCTCCCCAAGGTAGGGTTAAATGACAGCTTTTGCACAGCTTCTGATAACTAACACTTTGAGTCTCTGTTGTGTTACAAAGGCCATTTGTCCACTTAAGAAACACTTTAAGAGCATCTGTCACTCTTTGCTTTGCTTGAGTGCACTATGCACTAAAAGCATTATTTCCACAAAGGAAATTAGAAAATCACCTGCAAAATTATCCCTATACCTCCAAGCTAGCTGGAGTATATTCATAGTGGCTTCGTGTTGTTATTGGATTTGGTTAATCAAGAACATAAAATAAATCAAAGTAAAAATAATTAAATAAACTTGTGGGGTGTCCTTTCCTTTCTCTGTGCTTGACAGTTGCATTAACACTTAAACCTCCTTTCCCTTAATGCCTATTGCCTTAGGACAAATCCGTTACACTTTTATAACTGTGCTCTAAATTGACAGTCTCTTATGCTCTGTAACTGCAACTGATTTTCTGCTGGGAAAAGAAATACATATAGATAAACCAATTCTGGCATAGTGTGGATACTTCATGAACGTGGTCAAAATCCTCATGTCTGTTGGAACTATCCGGTATGAAAATTTTCTGAAATCTGGCACATTTGCTGAGCTAGAGGAGATAACGTGGTCTACTTGAACACATGTGCTGGGACCTTGGTGTTTTAGGAGCTGTACAGAAAACAGAACAAAAACATGGTCAAAGCCCTGAGAACTTGAAGCCAAATGTGCAAGAAGAGGCAGCAGATCAATAAAAGTCACGTAAGTACTTGTCAACAGGAGAGAAGACAGTTGTCACAGGAAACTACCAAACTAGCCAAAGGGCTGCTGAAGCATTATGGAAAAGGGAAGTTGAGGAAAGAGTTTAAAGACAGACTGGGAAATTTTGCACATATTTGTAAGAGGTTGCTCTCAAACATTAGCAGTGGCTGGAAAGAAAGGAAGAAGCTGCTTTTTGAAAATCGAGCCAGGTACAAACTAGCCACATGCTCTGAATAAAGCCTGAAGCTGGCTTCAGAGCCAAATCAGAAGAAAAAAAAGCTGTTGTTGGCTGGGAGGGTCCTCAAAAGCCTTTCTTTGATATGAAAGAGAGGAGGAACCTCAGAGAGAGAGAAAGAGACTAATGGCATGGATAAAGTAACAGACTTGGAAATTTATCATTGCAAAGGTCTTCTGGGTATATAGGGGAGACATAAGGATTTACTCAGGCCCAAGAAAGCAGGCCATGTGCATGAGATGAGAGCCTGGATAACAGTTTGAGCTGAGTGAATGAATCAGAAACAGTGTATTTTAGAGATGTCAGATAGAAAGATGCTGTAGGAATGAGTGTGAGAACTTCAAGAACATGAAGGTCAGGTTATGGTCCTGTGTGATCAGATGCTTGATAGTAGAATATTAGTTTTATATTAGCTATGTTGAGCCTGTAAGTCTACAAAGAAGTGTTAGAGAGAGACTAGGATTTTAGTTTCAAGAAAAGAGTAGGATTTATCCCACCTAACTTTATATAGCTACAATGTAGATATTACCCTTTACAGAGAAAGGAAAGAAGAACAGTTAGATCAGCATTCAGCTGCCTTATTTTAGAGATGTTCTTTAGCAGTTGGATTAATTGCACCTTACAGTTCTTTAAATACTGTTGGCTTGATTTTCAGACTACACAGAGAGCCTACAATGGGTGGTTCAGAAATAAGTATCTATGTTCAGACATATGAATCCCATCCACAGGGACAGAATACAAGGTAGAAATGGAGGGAGAGTTTATGTTTGTAGATGACATTTACGTAGAAGAGATGTACACAGAAAAGACAGAGCTGTAGGAGATCCCCAAAGAGGGATCGAAAAAGACAATGACTCACTGAGGAACACACAGAAGGAACTGTTAGAGAGATAGGAGGGTTTATTTACTGAGGTCAGTAACTAGAGACTGGGGAGAAACACAGGAAAGAGGGCTAAAGATGGTGAGTTGAGCATACATGGCAAAACATACCAGAATTTGTCAGTTTTCTCTTAGGATAAACAAATGAGGTTTTTTGGAAGTGAGAAGCAGAGGCAGACATAAGGAAGATTTTGAGGAATCGGTCAAGTTTGTGAGCAAATTCTTCATTTTTTTCCAGAAGTCAGTCTCCATACCTGTAAAATGGGAGCACAGCAAATACTGCATCCTGAATCATCATGCAGAGCATGGAGATATGCTTCCTGGAGGCAAACAACAGCAGGAGCGAGAGCCACTCTGGGTCCTTAGCAGAACTTTCTAATTCCTTTTGCTTCTCACTGCGCTGGCCCAGCTGCTCTGTTACGATGAATCAATGTACTGTTTCCTCCAAGGTCACACTTTGTAGAGTGTGGTGCTTCTTGATGAAGTATAATACAGCAAGGCAAAATTTGATTCATTCACTTGATGCCATAGTTCACGCATGGTGCACATGAGCAATCATGTTGCTGTGAAGGCTCTCCTCACTGTGTTTCTTTTCCATCCTCCCAGTCACTCATATCTTCCATCTCTGTCTCTAGGGCAACAGCCTAGAAAGGAAAAATTGCAAAATATGCTATTGCTTAACTATTCATTGGATGCAGTTAAAAAATCCTGCAAAGGGTGAGCTGGATGGTATTACAGATACATGAGGAATAAAACTGGTTAGGGCAAATTGTTGCCCATGTATTACTGTTCTGGAACATAGACGTCACAAGCAATGAGGAAAGATTTTCCAGTAGGAAAAAGTAAGCTGCTCAGCTTGAAACAGGCAGCACAGATTACAAGTCAGGATTCTCTCTTTTCAGCATAATAATTAATAAATTGAAATTAAGTTTTACAGCAATCACAGTTGCTGATTCAAAGCAATATCCCACCACTAATGGCTGAGTTTATCTGGGGTGGGAGGGATTGATTGTTTTGTTTGATTTTAACACACAGCACTAGTGTTGCATAAGACTGTCATCTTCATCACTGCAAGAGGATTAAACCTTTTTGTTTCAGTTTGATCCAGGCACTTAAGCAAACCGGTCTTTTTGTACTATAGGAAGAATGAAACATCAAGGGCAAAACTACAGGTACTCCTCATCTTGGGGAAAACTCAGACTTGTGTTGGTTCTTCTCTGCTAAAAATAATATGTAGATGGCTGTAAGCCTACTTGGCAGGGGACTTGGGAAGGTTTTCAGGTTTGGAACTCTGCTTCAGGTGTTGATTATCACCTGCTACCCTTTTGGCAAAAATTATACAGGGAACTTGGATTTTAGGCTAAAAAGATTTGACGGAATTGCAATAACAGTAAATTTACTTGTACATGCAGCTCCACTGAAACTTCAGAAAATGGTTTAAAAGACTCCTGCCACTTCAGGGGTTATATTTCCAGTGTATTTTAATTCCAACGAGGTTCATGTGTCTCTTAAAATAGAAATACTTGTTTTTCTTCTTTAGTTCAACAGTGAACTCTCTAGTTGGATTACTGCTAGTAACAGACCCGGATAAGACAGTTTTCAGGCAATGTTAAGACCCAGAGTTTTAGATTTTCTCCTAAAATGGACTAATCAGGATACAAAAACTTTCAAGGTTTTTTAAAATGTCAGTGAAAACAGTAATATTTTTTGAAATTAAACCTCTTTCTGCCATGCTGGATACACACATACCTCAGAGTATCACACAAGTGCAGAGAACTACAGACTGACTTACATCACTTTGTGTTCTAAGATGAGGGCGTAATTTGCTTAAAAATCCAAAATGCATCATGACTGCTCATGATATAAAGGAAGCTAATTTCAAAATATTTTCCTAAAAGGAAAATGTGTTCCTAAAGGAACAGATCATTTTGCTGCATAATAATAGCACTTTCCTCCAAAATTTTTATGCACGCTGTTATATAA
The DNA here is from genome assembly GCF_030936135.1 of Gavia stellata. Taxonomy (NCBI): domain Eukaryota; kingdom Metazoa; phylum Chordata; class Aves; order Gaviiformes; family Gaviidae; genus Gavia; species Gavia stellata. The sequence continues at coordinate 11,601,888 of NC_082599.1, read as the reverse complement.
CACTGAATTACTTATATTTCCAAGAAAAATGTTTGAACACCTTTGAATCCAGGTCTGTGGATTTGGAATGCTAATATTTAGGACAGTCATTTTTTTTTCCATATCTTGCAGTTTACTTAGATTAATATGCTTTTGTGGGATTATAAATGCATTATGTTATTACATGTACAATAATGTGTGAGGATAAAACACCATAATAAATTGCACATTGTGACTTTTGCTATAAATAACGTTCCTTGTTTTACTCTCTTGTGCTCAGTTTTCACGGTTAATCTGCTTTGGAGTTCTGTCGGTTGGCTGCAGTCACCACTGTGGTCCTCAGGTTTTTAACTGCTTTTTTTCAGTGCTGAAGTAGCGAATTTGGGAGCAGAGCTGATACAACAGCAACGTGCACTGTATGTAGATAATACGGATAACACAAACTAGTTCACTGGCTGTTGCTGCTTATCTCCTCTTTGCACTGAAATAAAAAGAAATCTGGCTAAATTAGTTGATCACAGAATGACCTTGATCCATTGTTATGGCATGCCCATCAGAAATGAAAGGCAGTAGTAGGATTGCTGTAGGCTGGGTACCTTCTTTAGAGACAGACATTGTGCAAGGCACGGCTGGGACCCTACTGGAATATTGCACGCGAACTTCGTCACCCATGTTCTAGTCTCTGTGAAAAAAATGCAGGCAACTAACAGGGAGAAAAGAGTCTAAAAGATTAACCTTCTTTAACTAAGCAAAGCAGTGGCTGAGAGGGAATATCATGATTTTGGAAATATATCAGAGCTGATAAAAAACAAAGTTCTGTAAGTACTACTTAATCTAATTGACAAGGCAGATAATGGATCCAGACTGTCTAGAAGTACAGGTAGGCTGGAAGTCATGATGAGTTTTATCCATCAAAGCAGTGTGGTCTGGAACAACTTTCCAGTGTAATAAATATAGCAAAAACCATGTACAGTTTAGATCTTGATCACTTTTTAAAAAATCATTGTATATTCTGAGGTCCCCAAGTGATGTTTTATACAAACATATGAATCTTGAAAATGTGAGCTGAGGCTGCTACACAACTGTCATTGCAGACAATGTTTACTAAATGTTTATGAGTTGGAAGAAGCATCACTGTTTAATCTCAGGCTCAGAAAGCCTGTTCTTTCCAAGGATTAGGAGAAAATGAAATCTTACCACAAGCTAAACTACTTAAGAACAATAACTGTGTATCAGAAAGTAGAAGGTTTGGTACAATCCTATGGCTACACATGCTTATCGTACCACAGGATTCATAAACATGTTGTGTTAATTTGTTCAGTTACTGAGGCAGTTACTCCATTTATGACATTTATAACTTCATTTATAATTTGAAAGCCTTTGCCAAACAAATGACTTCTGAAATCATCTGTGTTACTAGAAGTCTCTAAGATTTCTTTTTCATTTTTGTGGAATACTAGCTTCTAAGTATAATCCATAAATCCTTTCTTCTAACATTTCTTTCTACTCTCAGTATCCAAATGTGTATCACTGTTGACATCTTTTTAAAATTTTACTTTTATGCCAAGATGTACCTGCCATGAAGATGGATAGAATGTACAAACAGAGCTGAAATCAAGGTCTCTGAATAAATAGTATGTTTGATGCTATGGTCCACTGAAACTACATGGAGACATCAGCAAACCAACTTATCAACGGCACAAGTGGGATTTTTTGGGGGTTGAAAGGACCTCTGAGGAGTGTCCCATAAATGATTTCAAGTGAAAGGACGAAGACGCTCTATTAGTGAATACATTCATGCATACATACTGAAACAGCAAACAGCATTTGCATCACACATGTAATTTTAAAGGAGAAATGGAGAATAGTGCAGTCAAAACTGCAGTTATCAATAGATCTGTAAAAGCACAAAGTTCCACCACAAAAGAAGTGATTGAAACTTCAATGGATTCAGCCTCTCTTCCACTCCTCCTTTTCCTGAGGATCAAAGATGCTGGCCCAGACTAGTCAGCAAAGATACCAGCCGAAGCACTTCATTATTTGCTGGAAATATATTAGAAAACAGGTTTCTAGAGCTTTCTCTGTTTTCTGGCTAGTGCAGAGCTGGGCAGCTGAGGAAGTAACTCAGAGAGCCGTGGGAAGCAGCTGAGCCTGGCCAGCAAAACAGCTGCGACTCGCAGGGAAATGAGCTGCCCGAAAGAGGAGACTGCTTGGGTTTGCCATTGCCCTTGTGCTCTTAGGCTGATACCAGGTCTGCAGTTCAGAGTATGCATACAGCATAAAACCAGGAGGAGGCAACCTGAAAGCAACATTTTTTTCTTGGCTTATACCCTGCTGAGACTGTGATAATTTTTAGCGTAAATTACATTGCACTTTCCTCTTAAAGCTTAACAGATATTTAATGCCTGTAGAAGCATGCATCACTGTACAGCTTTCAGGTACTCCACAATTTGGGTGTTTTAGGACATCTAATTTATTTCTTTTGATTCTTCTCGATACGCTGTCAAATTTTCCGAGCAGATTAGAGCTCTAGTAGGGAATGTCCTAGAATAAAATTCAGGACTTCTTGTTCAACTTAAAATCACAAATTTGCATCATATTGCTTTGTGTGTATTTTCTGTTCATGATTGTATAAGTATAGATTTTGTTACAGGAAGACATCCTAAAGAAAGCAAACAGCTAGGGAGTATTTCTTTGAGTGAGTTAATATGCAGTTTTTCCTTAAGTAGTTAATTTTCTTTAAAAAGTGTAAAATTTTGTCACCTTAGTAAAGAGGAGAAACTACTGCATGTGTCTTAACTGATCAATTTTCAGATAGCTAGAATTAGTTCCTGTAGAATCTAATCTATTTGTGCAGAGTGTTGGGTAACCTGAATTACGAATTACCTTCTTAAGAAATTTGCCACTTAACTGTATGAGATTGATTCAGTGCAATGGCATTTAAAGCTTCGGAGCTCACTAGGAAAATTAAATCCTGTCAGATGCAGACAGTTTGTGCAAGGTGGGTTTGGAAGAGGGTGGGCTGAGCAGGATACTCCTTGTCCTCTTGCCCGCAGGACACACGGGGCAGATGGAGGGCTCATGTCACCCAAGAGCCAGGGGCTTAATGCAGGGGCTGTGCATTGGGTAGCTCTGTGCCCCAGTGTCCAACTCCTCTCCTGGCAGCAAAGGCAGACATGGAGGCTCCTGAGTCTTTTAAAGACGTTCACAGTGGCTGAAACACGCTGCTTCTGGGGGTTTTGTAGTTTCTGGAATGAGCAGTCTGCATTATAATTTTGAATATAACCAACTTGATTCTGCCCAGGTGCCTCTCTCACTATAGAGACTTTGCCACGACACTCTGTGTAGCTGTAGTCCCAAACCACCCTCACATATTTTGCAGTTAGGATGATATGTCTTCAACATAGCGAAACTGAGTTTCTCAAGTATGCTTTGCAGCTGATTAAGCCTTTGACATGATGCTGTCAATACTTTCTGGACCGACTGCTTTAAAACAGGTTACTTTAATTTCTTGATGAGTTTTTCTAAACTAATTTTCCCTGCATTACAACTGCATAATAGTCTCAGATCGAACTCTTGTTAAACTTGCTGGAGCTTTAATTTGAAATAAATAGTTTTTATTTACAACTTTCAATTCCTTAATTTATTTTATCTCAGGGGAATCAGTTATTCTTGGGCATTGATTCATATTTAAATTATCCACAAAAAATGCATTATTGAATATTAGGATAATAACACAATAATACTCTGACTAAGGTGGTAGTTTTAAATCACAAATATAAATTTTGGCTTCACCCTTAGGTTCCATAGGTTAATTTTTGGGAGAATATGTACTTAGCACAGCCAGATTGGCTCCTTAACAAAAAATGTTATTAGCATATAAAATGTAAAGTGAAAGTTCTAAGTATTTTATAAATAGTATTGATGTGGTTTTGCATCCAAGAAAGATCATAATGTTAGATATATTAAGTCTTTACGTTCACTAATGTGTGTGATTAGACACAAATATCTGCTTATAATAGACTCTTACTGGAGAGCTGGGAAATTGTGTTTGTCTGGATGCACAACTGTTTAAATAATTCAAGGACAGAGGAAAATTTAGTTACTTGAATAATAGATAAATCAGCAGACTGCAAGGAAGAGATCTAAAATAAAGTGGCAGGGAGATAGTTCTGATGACTCAGAGGTTGTCTATCTTCAGAGATTAAGTGAAATAGCTGTCTCAGACTATAGTGGCCGTTTGAGGATTTGCAATGAAACAGTTATTCTGGCTATTTCACCACATTTTCAAATGTAAACAAGTCTTGACTGCTGACATATTTATGAGTTTAGCTGCTGGTGTTTGTTTTAAGTTGATGTTTGCAAAAGTTGGCTGACTTAAATGATAAATAGTACAGTCAGCGATTTGTAACTACAGCCATCCCAAATGTTTCTATGATGTAGTCCATTTACTTTATTAGCACTGTGCTTTCCACAGTTGAGGTGTCAGCATGGGAGACTAGATAGTAAAAATATTCTTGTTATAAAGAAGGTGAAAGAAAATAATTACCTTTTTCTATCATAGACATTACTAGAGGGAGTCTAATTTAATCACGCATATTAACACAGCGGAATGAAGTTGCCGCTATATATCGCCCTACCAGATGATGGAGAAGGATTTTGTGTATTCTTCAATGCGTGGCTGGATACCAGCCCAGGGACCTAGAGCGCTGGGCTGTCTGTTATGTTGCTACTTAGTATGGTTGATATTAAAGGAAATACTGGGAAACATAGGTCTGAATGTGAGAAAACTGGGAGTGAAGGATTTTTGGATTCTCCATCCAATAAACCTAAGTCCCAGTTCTTAAAGCTATTATCCTAATTCTGCTGGAAGGAGACATGTAAAATCAGGCTTGTCTGCAAAAAAGGTTCCACTGACAGGTAAAAGCCCAAAGTGTTTGGGTTGTGAAAGCTGGAAAATTTGGTCACGTATTTTCATAAGCACCTCCACACTCCCCATCCCCCCTCACAGCAGTTAGTACGGTGATACATATTAGTTATTTTCTTCTTTAGTGAAGCAGTCCAAACTGTTCTCTGTTCTAAGTGTATCTTTAATAACTCATTATTCGTAATAGAATTTTGTAGATATATTTATCCAAACTTTAAACAGGTAGCCCAACACTGTATCTTGTGAGAGATCACCAGTCAATTTCTCTCTCCTTAATGAATTATTTATAATTTTCCATTGTCAGTAGCTCACAAGCTAGCTTTTGATTGAACTAATTGTATTGTTGTCTAAGCCAAATTGATTTAATTTTCTCCCTAGACTATCATATGCCTCCTTATCAAATGCCTGTCTAAAATCCAAGTATATCCATGGCACTCCCTCACTTTGGTTTTCTGCCTAAAAACTATCAAGCTTGTCTGGCCAGCTTTATTTTTAGTATTTCCATGTAGTTTTGTTTCCATGACAACAGTCCCATCCATGGACTAGATAGTGACAGCCTGTCAACTGTCACACAGGGACTACGAGGACTCTGGGACACCTCATGATGTTTCTGAGCCTCACCTAGATGTTCACCCAGACCGTGAGAGTGGGCTCAAGGACTGCTCTTCCCACAGTCCTCTGAAAGAGAAGGGCCAAGAATAAACAAAAAGCAGCGTTGGCTATGGCCCACACTCCAGCTATCAATTCTAAACGGACAGCAAATTGTTCCACTGAAACAGGCACAAAAAGGCATTCTCACCAAACATGGGGAAAGCAGTGAGAGAATTAGGACTGGGAATGTCAGAGGCACAAGGTACCCACCCGGCACGTACCACCCAGCACATTGCTGCTGTCAGGAGCTAAGGGATCCCCTGGGGATAGGACACAACCCATAGCAAGGCAAGTTGTGTTAGTTCTGCTGCAATCCAAAGTGATCTCATCGTGTGGTGTTTGCTTCAAGATGATCTGAAACTTTACCTGAACCCCAGGATGCATGGTGAGGCTGGAGGATTTTAATGTGGTCTTTCAAGGAATTCAGGTTTGGTTTGAGGTGAAGCAAAGGTTCCTTCATGAAATGTTATGCATGTGGGAAAAATACTGAATACATTTGTGGTACATTTGCTATCATGATTGCTAAAATACAATAAACTGTCACTCTGTAGTAAGGGAGGATTTGTTTATCAGATTAGTACAAAGTAATTTAAAATTGCATTCTAGTATATTTTCTGAGTTTCAAATCTGGCTCAGTCTTTCTGACAAAGTCTTTTAAAAAGGAACCATACATTGCATGAATGACATTCAAAGAGTGCGTTATGTGTGTTGAAGCATATTACAACTGTCTGTGTTAACTGATTAGATATAATGAACTATCTGTCCTGTAAAAATTACTTGTTTTCTTCTCTGAAAGAACTTCAAATTTTCCCTTTACCTGTCCCATCAACATCATTCTAAAAGTGTCAAACACACATACTGATAGGAAATTTAAAATAACAACAATAAATAAATAAAATATAAGATGTTTTTAAAACAGCTTGAAGGGCTCCTGCTATATAACCCAAGAAAGAATGAAGGGAGATTTCTTACCATGGATTAGGCAAATACACTTTTCTCTTGAGCACAGACCCTTAATGCCCAAGTCTAGCCATATGAGCATGGACCATTACATTTTAGTAGTTTCTTTTCAAGTTGTTGAGGCCTTAAGGAAGTTTAGATGCAATATTGACTTAATTTGAGTATTTCATAGTCATATGCCACCTGGTATGCAATAAGGCCAACTCTACCAGTGTGGTAGACAAGGTAGCTTACCTGTTCAGTGAAAGGACAAATTATAAGAGGAAAAAAAGTTTGGGCCCGGTACAGTCTCTTAAACCTTTAGTAGCAACAGCATTGTAAAGTGGGGGAGGAAAAAGTCCCAGGAGGGCAAAAGTAGTAAGATCAGTGGTTTTTAACCCAAAGTGAAGCAGAAACCTACTCCTGTGTCTTTTGGCCCACATGTGTCTTGACCCTCCGTGGTTTTCAGATGCTCTCTGACCAGCACATTCAGCAGTCATTTAGGTGTTTTACATTAGAACAGTTTCAGTGGGACAGAGCCAAATGTTTATGGTACACACCTGCAAGGTGGGAGATGTTAGTTCAAGCTTCTATTCCAGCCAAGCAAAGGGAAACAGTTAACACAGGTCTCCAGTTTCTAGATAGAGTATCCGTCCCACCATCATCAGGTGAGTGTCTGTCTTATGAGAAAGAAAGGATACAGATGGTTAACTGTAGGAGACAGATGCTGGCTGTGAAGCACAAAGTAGCTGTGATGCTTCACACCATTGGGGAACAGCACAGGCCAACTGCTCCACACAGGAGCTTTGTCTGTGCATTATATAGGGGATCCTAAATTTTGAAATCCTCTGTAATCAGGGTCCTTGCAAGATTAATTCTCTGTTGTTTGTCATAGCTGAATAATGGATAAACAAGTAACATCAGTTTTGTTACCTCCATGTAGTATCTCATCGTACACTTCCATGCTGCTGTTTATACAACTCTACTTCATCATCTTCATGTTTTAGAAGAAGGCAATATTTGTACTAGAAGATATATTCTCTTGGATATGTCCAAACAGTAACACTGAGCATTCTTACATGTCTACCAGTAGGTTTCTTTGGCTGGACTACTGTTTTCTGCTGGCCTCCACTCAATGGGAAGGTCTGCTCTCTTGACATTTCATCTATCATCTCATTACTTTGTTCCAAAGTTGTAATACTTGAATAGCAGAGGCAAACGTGAATTACGTTAAATTTCTTATCTTCCACCAAGACACCTGAGATACATCAGACTTTTATGCAAATGAAATATTTGATGTGCAGAATAATCTAGCAAGAGTTAACTTACATGACATGTTCACAAGAATAATTTCTACTGAAGAGTAATCAGGTATGCTTTCATAATCCTCCTCTAACTCAGCTTCTATTTAACAAATCTGTTGTGTCCAAGTTGTGTCTTTTTACCTGTACTTGCTGCTATTAGCTCTGCTATGACTTCTACCTTTTTATTATGTTTGAAAGCTACTTTTTCCAGACTACTAGTTAGAAGCCATGGGTCAGACACATTTATATATAAACCCACCATGTGTGGGATGGATAATGGCAATGAAATTACCATAAAAATAATTTAGTCTGAAAGAGTGAAATTGCATCTATTGTGCTCCCAAGGAGACAATACATGAAGTGCTAAGGGAAGGGTTATAATCAGATACTTTGATTAAGCTTATCAAGAGAAACTCAAAAAGCTGCTATTATGAGTACCCATTCCCACAGTCATTGGCAATTTTCATATTTAAGTTTTCAAACAAACAAACAAAACAAAATAGCCAACCCCCCAAATTCCTCCCCTAAATTATGAGAACAAGTAATACCAGTTTAGGTCAAAGATAATGTTTGTTTCCAGTACTTGTAGTGAGTTAGGTATCAAAATTTTGGCTGTTAATTTTGGCTTAGGCTAAGCACCCAAAATCTCTGTGGCTTTACTGAACTTCTTCAATCTTTAAAGCAGATCTGGAAAGACTGAAAGAAAATGAAGGTATTCATGTTTTTCTTTTTTTCAGACCTGCAATTCTGTCTCTCTCTAGTCTAGTCTCTCTCTACAGTCATAGACTGTAGCTATGTCAAATAGATTTATCTAACTCTTCGGCTATCTGTACCTTTTCCTTTTCTGTTTTCATGTGGAAGACCTTCTTACTCCCAAAGTGCCACTGAGTTATTTCAAAAACAAAACCTCTTTTTCCTGAAAACTATTTTCTCCCAAAAGGTATGAAGCTGTGTTGTCTCTTCTGCCCATTAAATCTCTTTCTGGATGAAAGCTCAGGAAGTAAGTCAAGACAGACTTTTATGTCCTCTGCATTTTTTCTACATGTCCAGAGAACGAGTACAGCTTGATGGTCCCAGTGAAAGTGGCAGTACTCATTCCCGGAGCACAGCAGGCTCTCTTCTGAACATTGTGGAACATGGGAAACCTCTGCTTTGCACAGAAGAATCAAATTTACCTTGAAATTGAAAAGTTGGAGCCAAGCAGCCAAGACCAAAGGGGAGTTGCATGCTGAATTATGTAGTTTTAAGAATTATTGGAGTGGTATATTACAAATGGATTGCATTTCCCTCCTAAATTCTACTTTGGTGTCTGACTACTAAGTAAACAACTATGTAATTCATCTGATGCTGTGATAATCCAGCCTTACGATCCCCCCTAATCTGGAAAAGTCAAGTCTCCCAGATAAGCTGTCTTGAAGATAAAATGAGAAAGTACAAACTTTCTAGTATCTTCTACTGTTGTATTTTGTATGCTACTTTTGTATAACTCAGAAAAAGTGAAGTTTTCTGCTTTTGTGCTGTATAGAATAAAACCACTTGCCAGTTTATTGCAGGTCTGACTCTAGCCTTTTCTGTAATCAGAATTCTTTTGTATTATTTTATTTTATTTCTTCTATGTTTAATACCCAGGTGATCTCAGTAAAGCTGTTTTCTAGGTAATTCAAATAAAATGCAGTTCCCCTTGTTCTGCCTTTTAGAAGAACAAACCTATACTAGCAATTGTAAGGTACAATTACATGGAATAGGTTGATTGCAAAGAGACTGTCAGTCCACTGCTGTCTGTTTTATGAGGCCTCTTACTGCTGGGAGCCCATAAACAAATTTACATGTTTAAAATGTTGGGTAAGTAACAGATGAAATTTCAGCAACTGTGGGCTGTTTCTTCCTTTGCAGGTCCTTCCACTCTGCAAATGGAAAAGTTATTTAGCAATATATAGATAACATTCTTACATACATTATGCTACAACTAAGGCCTGCTTGGCCTAGATGTTTGATGCAATAAAGTAATTTGGCTTAATATAGAACTAATCAAGGCTCTGTCTTGACGTGACCCAGGAAAATAACTATCTTCTAACAATCAACTCCACTAGCAGTAGACAATTATGTTTTCTCTTTTCCAAAAATGTGTATTTATAGTGTAGCAGATAACTGTGCACTGGATATATTCTTGGAAGCCAAGATAAAGCCCTTACTTTTCTGCACAAATAATCTGCTTTTGAAAAGCATGCTAATGTAAAAATGATGTTAATAAGTATGCTGCAGTAACCTCCAGTGGCAATACCATTGAAATATATCAAGTAGGAGTTTAAAATGCCTACATCTTCATTTCTGTGATTTTCAAAAGGTCCATTTTGACCTCAAAGTGTTACTCTTGACTAAAATAACAACCTAGCCTTGAGTTTTGCTGAGTCTTCAGAAACTGATGAAAATTTTCATCTGAACTGAGAGAGCCTTCTCAAGCCATGCATCTGGTTTGTCTGTCCATTCCCTATAAACAGTGTAGCTCATGCAAAGGCAGTTCATCATCTAGACTGGAAACCAAAATGTCCATAGGCTCTGAAGTTGTTGATTTCAGCTGCCAGGAGATCAAAAGAACTGAAAAGTTTGCTGCTTTAAGAGTTTTATTCCTTTTGAGGCTTCTTTAAAGAATAAACTGTTACAAAATCTTCTTGCCAGTAGAAAAAAATATTTAATCCATGAATTTTTATTTTTCATACTGTATTATAGTGTTGTGACATTCAGGAGCTAACTATGGTTATATATGCTACTAAGCCCTCATTCATATGAACAATATAGTATTCAAAACTATAAAATGTGTGAAAATGACATGGTTATGGCAATGGTTTTGTTCTTCTTCCTGACAGTGAAACTATCCTTTTCTTAAAAGCTTTAATTTCTTATGCAGGAGGGAATTTCTCCAGGGAAAATCAAACACATTAGTTAGAGGGAAGGAAAAAATTGTACTCATAAATTTTAATGTTTAATTTATTTGCTTGTTTCTGTGAATTAGTCTGAAGAAATATGTGAAGGGCAAAAGCCAGCATGGCTTGATTAATGGTCCAAAAGGCCTTTCAGGGATTAGGAATCTGGATGAATTGTTTAAAAACATCTAGAGTTTTAAGAAGGCCCTTCTAAATGTTTTAACTTAAACCAATACCTTTGTAAATTGCATAATGTAATTCTTACCATATGGTGAACATAACTGTATTCAAAAGGCCTCATTCCAATTTCACTTGCTCTGGTTTAACTCTTTATTCAATACAAGGCAGTATATTCTTGTCATGTACAGCAGTAGATGAAATACAAATTGGTCACTAGAGAAACAAAACACGTGCTACTAACCACTAGTTCATATCAACAATACAGTACTAAAAAAAAAAGGTATAAAATATTTAAAATTAACATGGTTATGGTAATGGCACCTCTGCTATCTACCTCTATAACAACTAGCTAGGTCCCTAAGAGGTCACTAGCTAGAAGGAAAGTAAGATCTACCTCTCAATTCAAATCAAAGAATACATTTTAGTTAAAGAATTGGCAGCATTGGTTACTCCTACCAAGTAGAGATTAAAGGCATAAGCACAGCTCGATAGAGTGAGAATATCCAGTGAAGCTCTATTGGAAACAAACCCCAGATAGTTGGTACACCTAACCAGGCATGCCACCTATTACTAGCACTAGTATTGTGATATGGGGACCCCGATTACAAAAATTTTTTTTCCAATTACATTTTTAAAAATGCTATAGATAAATAAACACGTACTGTTAAAGACATTGTGAGACAATAATTAATTTAAAGAAATATTTACTGACTGACTGTGTCTCATTCCATTCCTGTAATAGCATCTAAATCTAACTGTGGGGAGCATTTTTTAGGTTAGGAAAAAAATAATTAACAAACAAATGAAAAGAGAGAAAAAACACATCTGGACTAAATGAAAAATCTAGGCAAGAACTTTTCCAGTTTTCACATAGACTTCACCCCACCTTATTTAGATAAGCTTACAGCAAACAGGTTAATGAGGAACTTCAGACCCAGTGGCTGGGAAAACAACTCAGAATAAATGTACAAATATAGCATGAGTTTCCAAACTAGAATGATGCATAGATGTCTGAATTGTTTCTGGCACAGGAGCTCATGAATTATATTTCCTCATGAAGAAATCCATGAAGTAATTTGGAATTCTCCCAACAGAGCTATCAGGTACCATATATGTATTGGAAAAAACTTACATGAATATCTGGATATGCCACAATCCTAATCCTCAGAACCAAGGATAACAAACTATATGTGATAAGAAAGCAGATGAAACATGAGAAAACAAACCTCTGAAAAATAAAAGAGAAAGTTGACCACACCAGGCTAAGAGTAGTGCCATTTACTGCAGCATTTTCAAACTGAAGTAAAGGTTTCACACGCGGCAAGGCTTGACTCATCACAGGACATCAACATGGACATCGTGAAGCCCTTTCTGTATGACAGTATCATAACTCCTGGAAAAATTACAGTTTCCAGAGAAGCACTCCTTCTGCATGAGTAAATGAGAAAATACAGAGCTCTATCAACAAAAGGAAATAATCCAAAATAAACTTTCACTTCTCAAAAACATTTTCAAAAATTCCAACAAGCCCACAACTCTTCCATGTGAAGCAAAATCAAGAAAAATCACATCAATAAAAGCAGTACAGAAAAATCCAAGAGGATTTATATGAATAATAAGGAAACTGATACAACTGTTGAAAGAGGTGATAGTAAATCCCAAGGACAACTACATTAATCTATAATATTCTTAAATTATAACGGCTAAATAAATTATGACGTTTAACCTGAGAAAAGTTCAACAACAGAATTAATAAGCCAAGTATGCTACAAAAGCATCTTAAAGAAAATAAAGACAAAGCTTAGCAAGAGCAGGGAAGATCTTAACCAGTCTTGAACCACATTTTCAGCCATGGAAGACCAACCAAAGATGCATCAAACAACAACACATACTTAAAATATGCACTACAGATTTTAAGAAAGTATTATTTGATAGCCTTCTTCTTGGAATACTATATAAGCAAAAAGAAAATAAATATGATAGGATGGTTTTATATCAGGTATAGCTTGCACAGATGAAGTAGACACCAACAATGACAGATGACATTAGCATTGATATCAGGGAGGTTCTCTCAACATGGTGTTTGGCACTGAATTTATAAGTTTTTAAGACAAAGTGGGCCAGATAAAGTGGGAACAGAGTGGTCCCACAGCAGAACATTGCTTGGGTTTTGCTAACAATACAGCTCTTACATAAGACAATCAGCTAACAGGCAAACAAAACAGAAATGTTCAGCACTGTAAAAAAAGGTGGGTTAATAAGCAATACTGAGCACCCAATATTTTTGAATTTCTGCATTGTATTAGAGGGCAATGACTATTAAGACAACTTGCTTTCCATGTACCTTAGTAGTAATATGCCAATCTGAGAAATAATCAGATGGAAACTATATTATGAATTGGGAAGTCACTTTTATCATTCATTAAATCAAAGGAAATTTGGTCACTGCAAATTTAGGAACTCAAGACCAAACCAATCTTTTTTTAAAATATAATTTCCAAATTCACATCTGAATGTCTACATAATTTTAAAAGCAAGTGCCTCAGGAAAATAGTAAATATTGAGCAGAAATTAATTTATAAAAAATGCATAGATTTTTCCTCGCATTCAATAATTCCAGTACGTGCTAAGAACGAAGCTACAGGGTGTATCACTGCCTGACAGGAAAATATGGAAAAGGCCAATGGAAGTAACTTGTGGTGCAAGGTTTGGGGAAACTTAGAGAATAAAAATGTGTTGAAGAAATGGTAATAGAAAAGTTCTTTTGGTTTTTTTTTTCCCTAGGTCTTGTTTGACTGTATGAGAGAATCCAGATTCAGACAAAACCAAAACTATTGACTATTTTGACACTCAGATCTCTGCACTGTTATTGTTACCTTTCACGCCTTGGGGAAAACTCATTTTTGAAAGAAACTGTTACCTCTCACAAAATCCCTCATTACAGCTCCGAAGTTACTGCTGTTTCTCATGAATGCAGTTTCCTTTCACATTTATAACTCAGAAATATTGACCTTGGGTATTTTGAACCTGCATTTATAAAGCTGATGATGCTGACAGAATGAATCACACACACTTGCATTTCCATTTCATTCATATGTCTTTTGAATTGGGTCTTTTTTATACATCATATCCTGAATTTAGACCTTGGAAAATTGAATTGCTAGTTGAATTATAGTGCTAAGTGGCACTTTGGAATGCTTATTGAAAGTTCTTAGTTGTTTTTATTTGCCATATGCAGTACTAATTTTTGAAAGTCATTAGGGTTAGCTCATTCTTCTGAAGAACTCTTTTTGGAAATGGAGAACTCATCCTCCCTCCCCTCTCCCTGCAGCCCAGAAGAGTTGGTTTTGCTGGTGAAGCTATAGATGCCGAGCACAGGAGTGCCCGAGCCCCGCAGTGGTGCTCGGCCGGTGGATGGGATCAGTCAGGGAATGCAGATCAGTTCATTGCAGAACTGGCCTTGCAGGTAACCTGCTGGGCAGGGTAATTTCTAGGCACGGGTGAAGCAAACAGTTCTCTAAAGCCACTGTGGGCCCACAACTTACTTCTTTCGCCTTTGAGTCCTGAATAGCTACAGCCATTGCTGCATTGACAGGAGCCCGCTGGGTAGATGCGGGGGGGGGGTTGCTGGTAAGCCCTTCTCCTTCCATCAGAAGCAGAGCGAATGCTCTCACCTTCTCTGACTGGCAGGCAACTCTTTGTGGCTCTTCTTTAGCTCACCCCTGATCTCTGGCTTGGATTTTATCATGCTTCCTTCCCTTTTTTTTTCAGCAGGAATGGACAGGTCCAAGTCCTGGTTCCTCAGTCTTGGAGCAGGAAAATGAAAATGAAATGGTATGTACACTGCTGAGAGACCCTGAGCTGGCACTGTGGACTGAAAGTATGTCCGTGCACGTAATCCAGACGAGCTCAGGCCTGCCTTTGGTCAGTATGGGCCAGCGACGTTAAAGGCCTGCTGGAGTATGCGCTCCCAAAATTATTTCCAGCCTGGAGGAAGTTTATGTCCAGCCAGGTCAGAGCAGCAACAGAGGAGCTTCAGGAAGTCCAATTCGCCTATACCAGCGTGCTGCTATATGATGAAGTAGTTGTACTGTATTTCTCACAAAGTAGGCGAGCACAAGCTTGCTTTTAATTCTGTTGGAGTAAGTCCAAGATGCATCCACAGTCCGTTCTGAAGCCACTCAAGCGTTATGCCTGTGTAAGACCTGTGCCTAGAGCTGCGACTCAATCACTTGAGCATGCTGACTAGAAAGCTGGAGATCGTGTTTCCACTTTCTTTTGGGGCCTTCTCTCTCTATATTACTGCTGCCAGCCCTAAGTGCATCAGTTCTTGTTTTGCTAATAAAGAATATAGTCTAGTGTTTCACTTAGTATTGGAAGATTCCATGGAATATCTATAAATAGATATATCCTGTTCCAGGGCTAAGTCCCTTCTGAATGTGATTAGCCTTGAAAAATGTGGAAATTCCCAGTGCTTTTAGACCATAGATCTGTCAGGATGCATCCTTTTTCTCACCTTGTGCTATATGGCTTGAATAAGAAAGGATTAGTTTTTCATTCTGCCTTTTTCCAATCTGGAAAGACATGATATGTATTTATTTATTTATTTGAGTGAATAGTCATTTTCCCATTCTCGCTACGACTGTTTATTTTCTCATTGATGCCAAGGGCACCTTTGAAATGTTTTTCTTTCTTCCTGATAGCTTTTTGATTTTTTTTTCCCTGTGAAAATACTACTTTTTAGTGGAGTGAATTCTGTTATTTCTATTGGCTTTTCCATTAAGCTTTCTTAAAGTGAAGTGAGGGAGAAGAAATTGGAAGGAAGAATGGCAGTTCAGCCAGGAAAAAAAATTTCAGAAGTGCTGTTGAGCTACCATGGCTCTATCTACCATATTTCTATTGTAATCTGTTTAAAATTTCATGATCAGCCCGTGCAGTTCTCTGAAGGTTGTGGCCTTAAATGGGTATGGCCTGGGTCAGGTATGGTCCTTAGAGATAAACAAGTCAATCTTTTTCCCTCAGCTGCAACCTGTTCATTCTGTTTGCTCATGTGTTAGTTTAGATATTATAGATCAGAAAAAGGAGAAAGGAGATACCTTGCTTCAGATAAATTACCTTTAAGGACAGATCTAAGTTACAATTCCAGGAAAAAAACACTTTTTTTCAATGTTAGAGCAGGTATTCTAGATCTATATGAAGGAATTAAAATAAAGTCTTTTTTTTTTTTTAATGAGATTAATCAATACTAGAATATCTCATCCAAAACTTCTCTACATGCTCCAAAACTGAAGGTTCACAGATGATCAGAAACACGTTTGTGTTTGTGTTGCTTTGCAATATCAAGTCGCTTGGGCCATTTCTAATGTATATCATACAGAGCTTCCTTTTTTGGCAAAAAATCTGCAAAAGGATTTTGTCATACAAATTAACAACCTAGGCTTTCTGAAAGCAAAAACCTTTTTTCTTAAAAAAAAAAAAAATAAAAAGCATCTAAATCAAATCCAAACAAAAGAAAGTATGTGTATGTAATAGATTATTGGTACAATATTTTTATGTATAGACTTTAGTACATAGGACAAAGGAATCTTGATGACGTTCTGAACCATTTACTTAGCTCGGGAAATCGGTGAGGTCCCAGTCAACAAAACAAACCATGCTGGTGGGATCTCATGAGTTGGTATAGGATCTTCTTGTTGCAGCTCTCTGAAGGAACTTGACCATAATAAGTATATGATGAAGTTCAGGGTAGTTCTCACATCCAAGCAAATAGCAAACATTTGGGAAAAGAAAAAATCAGCGTAACAAGTATCTGCTTCCTAAATTGCTGACTAGATACGCTTTAAGCATATTCTCATATCAATCTTCTATTTTGGTGGGGAGACTAGCCCATCTCCTGTGTAATATGATTTTGAAAATAATAGATGAGACTAAACAATAACAAAAGAAATGGGGAAGTAAATATTTTCAGACGTGCCAGCTCTGGAGTCACCATGGAGCATTTGTCGTGATGAATTGGTTAAATGGGCACAAAAAAGCAACTAAACAAGCTAAAGTTAGTAATAGGCAGCTGCAAGCTGAAAACTTGCCCAGTTTCTGAAGAGTGGAAAGATGAAAGATAGTAGAAACTTTATTCATGTTCTGTGTGTTTGTGGTATGAAGAGTGTTAAGAGGAAGAAATATGGTCATACATCCTATATTGTCCACAATTCTGTTGAATTCTGGACAGTTGGCAGAAGTCAAGAGCTTTAGGGGTTTATTCTGTCTTCTGTGTGTCCCAGAACTCTGACTTTCTGTATTTGCACCAATATGGCAAAATCTGTGATCTCTTATAAACCTTCTTCAAACAAAATTTTGGTTATGCATCTCAAAACATAACACCCAAATGATGTGCAAGAAAACTTTCTACATGCTCTCTTTGATTTACATCAGGGTAATTCAGAGCAGAATTTAGCCAATGTTTTGGGTACTTATTTTGCTTATTTTTCCTGCTTTTTGGCAAGGTACCTCATAGTCTGTTTAGTTAATGCAGTCTTGGTAACAGAAGATCTGGCTTCATCCATTTGCTGTTGAAGGTTGGTGGTGTTCAGGGATTTGAACGTTGCTGGATTTACTATGAAGCATTAACAGATTTGTAAAACAGCAAAATCAGAACTGGCTACCCTGCTTCTCCAGTAATGATTGCCAAGAGTTTTAACAACCTCTTGAAAAATAATGAAAATCCACTGTAGTGGTTCTTCCCTAATAGCAAAGATCTGAGTTATATCATTGCTTGCCTGGTCGGAGATTTTGTGAGTCCCAGGGCACACAGCCCCATATACTGGAAAATGTACCACAAGGGGAATGTAGCAGCACAAAACGTCCACAATCTTCGTGCTCACAAAATAGAGGCAAAAATTTAAATTTAAAAAAAGAGACGTGTTCAGGGTTTTGCTTCAGTCACTGAATTTCCCATGTAATCAGAATGTTCAGAAACTCTTCCCAGGGGTATTCAGGCTGCTTCTTCCTTCCTCACACAGGGCCTAAGTAGCAGCGTAGCTGTGGTTTGGTGCATGGGTAACAGAGTAATTTGTATTAATGCCATTGTTGTAGATTGTGATTGGAATCCGTTTGCTTTTTTGTCTTTTGCAGATAGGAAGTTTGCTCCCCTAAATGCAACCGAAGAAGAAAATGAAAACACTCTCTCTCCTGCAACACAGAGTGAGGTCCCAGAATGTCAGTGCTGAGGTCTGTGTGTAGATAGAGTCCAGTCCTCTTGCCATTGCAGAACTGCTCAGATTTACATTAGCATTGTCACTGGAGAAGTTTTTGGGGTGGTTAGGAAATCTCCTACTTTTTTTAAAACTAGTTTTGGTCAAATAGAGGGCCAGTTACGCTTAACACAGGATTTTTTTTTCATTTTCCATTGCCTGGAATAGAATTCTGCTTCATTTACTTGCATGTCTGCTCCTTGCTATGTCCCACATTTGGGGTACTACTCCTATGTAGACAAAAATTCTGTTGTTATCCAAAACACATAGATTTCTGCATAGGCATTTTCACATTTAAAAATAGAGGAATAGAGCACGCTACTTTGACAGCACTGTGAATGGGAATTGAGCACAATTAATGCTCAGAACCAAAACCTAGACAACGACTGCATAGACTGTTGGTATTCTTGTTATATGTTTGTGCAACTAAATTGAAGTCACCACACAAACCCATTATTTTCATTAGCTCTGTAAATGACTGGGTTTTTTCCTTACTTTAAAATACTTTTGTTACAAAAATTGAGTTCTTAGATGCAAGATTTTCTGTTAAAAAAGTAGGTTGCATCTTTGTAATCAGAAGCTAAATGTGATTTTGCTATTGGTCAGAATACTACCTAGAATGTGTGAAGTGTTTTTGTAAATTGACAGTCTAGAATTCATCTTACTTAGTAATCACCATTTAAAAGGTAGGCATGACATCTGAGCACCCTCCACCTCCGTGATGGGATACCTCATGAAGAGAAACAGACACCCAGACTGTTGGGATGAATCACTTCTTCCCAAATGCCTGTTTCTATAAATTGCTGGTAGAAGGTGACCAGTAGTTTCACTCAAATACTTTCCTCTTAGGTGAAGTGAATCACATCTAAGATTAATAAATTCAGAGAAATATTGAAGGGGAAAAAACCCAAACCAGACGTTCTGCAATGCAGGGCATTTGTATGCCTTCCCACAAGTAAAATTATGCTTTGGATAAAAAATGTGCCTATAAATATCAGGTAGCTATGGGAATTTTTAAAGATTGTGTGTTGCTGGAAGGATAAATAGAGACTGACTGCCAGTGCTAGCAGGGTGGTAATCTGTCTCTCAACAAAAAACTTGTAAGTTGCTATTCACATGTGAAACGTTGTAGAGGACAACATTTAAGAATCAAATATAATAGAAACTGGATTGAAGTGATACGCTTAACACACTGGGTAGATTTCAGCAGTGAACAAAAACTAGAGCCCACCAGACCCTGGGAATTCCTGAATGTTCTGTAATAAAGTTCTTTTTCACCACAGGGCAAATTATTACAACCTTAAAAGGCAATTTAATTTTTACCTCAGTCTCAAATGACCCTTTTCCTCCCAACTAGCCTGTTGGCTAGCCTTACTTAGTCACACCTTCTGGGATAAGTAAATATGCAGAAACTGAAGCTTTAGGGATACATCCAAAGATTTAGGAACTTAATAATTAGACGCTTTAATGTCAAACCGCTAAAGCCTGGTCCCTGAACAGAGACCACTGCACTCATCCTCATGCTCCACCTGAGGATGGATTCCCAGCTTTTGTCACACTCACCATACAGACCCCTTGAGCAAACCAAGAGTAAGCTCTGAGGTTACACATGAAACACAGCTGCACTTTTCGCAGGGCTGTACAGAAGCACTGCTATATACTCAAGTTCTATAATCTGTAACCGTTCATTGAAGAAGTATGTATAGTTCTCTCTTCCTTTTTTCTGCCTGAGTAAAACTTCTTTCCTCTCAAAACATAGGTAATTTCCCTACTTTTACACCTTTGTACTATAGAGCATACAGCCCTAAGTGAGAGAAAGAAATTCAAGTATGTCTTCAGCTTAACAGCTCTGCACCCATCTTTTAGGAAAATGCCCTCACCACAAAGCTGCGAGCTGCTCAGGAGAAGAGGAGTGCAGCAAACTGCTCTGGCTGAATCTGTTCCAATGTGCAGAAGGCAGGTAATTAGGAAATATTACATACATTTATTTGCTCAAACTATATACCTGGAAAAAATTACAGACTTTGAGGCTCAAGATGGCTTCATCAAGGCTACCAAGACAGAAAAAAAAAGGTAATTGTAGTAAGATTAAATTAAATTAAACACACTTACATTTCACTTGTTTTGATACAGTTTAATGGTATTGGATTGTCTTGCCTTTTTTGCTAACAAGAAACCTGTTCCCCAAACTTGTCTGTTTTCCCACCTATATTAACTTGCCTCATGGAAGACACCTTCTTCTGCTTCCAAACCTTGTCTTCGATACCTTCAATACACTCAGAGAAAAAGGAAGGCAAAGTTATTTGAGCTACAAATTGCACAGAAGCATCTCTGTAACCACAGGGGTGATGTGTGTGGTCTGGCCCTGCCTGCCAGGAGTGTGTACGTATTAAAAGATCTAGGTTGAAAAGATATAGATATATAAGATATTTTACATCAAAAGATATTTATATCAATGCCTAAACTTGTATGTTGTATTACTATTTTGAAGCTCTGGCGAACTTTGCATCCCATTAAATAAAACTTTAATAAATACTTTGTTACTAAAAGACTGAGAAAGTATCATCAGATGTTAAAGAATCTCCTCAACAATTACTTGTAGATATTGCTACCATTCTCCTAAACTCATGCAGTGTGACTTAGAAGTCCTTATGCCAAGTGATCTTACCTCTTTCCTTACCAGAAAACTTCTGTATTTTTACAGAGGAAAGGAAAGATAAATAGCATTTTCCCTCCCTTTCCTTTGTGAGCATGAAGCTTATCAAGGGACCCGACGGAATATTAAAAGAGGACTATTGTCCCAGTGTTTGCTGTGTGTTATTGGCAGCTAAATGAGGGGAACAGGAATAACCTATGTACTCAGGAAAAAACCCACTGCTTTGATACTCTACTCTCCTAAGGCATATATTCAAGAGGATTGCTTCTCTCCAGGAAGGATTACAATTTTTTCATTCACATTCCCTGATTCCTAAGAGTTGCTCAAGCTAGGGCTATAGTGAGACATCTCAGTCCCTGAGGGCAAGCCCTGTGTTCAGTGAGATGATGATTTCTTTTTCCCCTCGCTCTGATCTATGACATGCAAGTGCAATATCAAGTGTGTCGCTCTAAATTTTCAGTTACACAAAATCAATCTTCATACCTACAGCCAAGAATCATCACATCAGCAGCATGAATGTACTGGCGATTACTGGTATCCAATATTTAACAGTTTTGCAGAGTAAGTGTCTTCACTGACAGTTTAATACAAGAAAAAAATATACATCAAATGTAAAACTCAAGTTGTTTTGGAGTAAAGTACCATTTTTTATAGGGTGAATTGCCTTATCAAATTCATAAGCAACTTCAAAACCTACCGAAGTAAATCCTCTTCAGGCATAAAGAATGGACAGCAGCAGCAAAAAAAGAAAACCTTCCCCCAAAAGGCCTGGGAAAACAAAGGTCCCTGACGTTACCTTAAATATAATGAATACTAAAAGGTACCTGCTAAAATAAGCTGCCAATATAATCTTGTCAATCACACCGATGATTTGTGCAAATGGCGTTTGATTAATGGACAATTATGCTCCGTTTTCTTGACTGAGTCCAGCAGGACCTGATCCTCAGTTGGCATTTACTTGGTTTCTGTCACTCTCTTACCACCATATTACTCCACAGCATCATGAATGTCAGTGTGTTAATGACTGTAAAGACTTTACAGTAAAGAAGACTAGTTGTATTTTGAGACAGTTAGCGTCTGCGCTTTGAACAGATGTTATTGGTGATCTTTGTTTTAGCTTACAGATTGGGGCTTTGGAGAGGTCTACCCTCAAATGTCTGCACAAATTGATTTGTGTACTAGCATGAGAGTCTGCAACAAACACTGCTAGTTTGTGGATTGTGAGATTATGAGATCACATATATGAATGGAGAAATTCTGTTTCACTCCTGCGCCCTTTAAGTAATTCCTTATCCTGAAGTGAGTCCACTGTTTTCTCCATGGTCGTCTGTGCCACAGATTGCTTCCGAGCCTGGCATTCCTGTCTGCAGGAACTCCCCTAAGGCACAGCTGGGGCCTGTTCTTGTAGTGTCACAAAAAAAGAATAAACATTATCCACTCAGAAAGGAGTGGGATAAATGCAGCCAAAGATTAAAATCTAGGGTGTTCTTTTTTTTGATCACAAATTAGTAAAATGAGCTCCTGTGCACAAGTAGGAAGATGTCGGACATCACCTGTTTTTCAAAATCCTGGAGTCGATGATGAGTTTCCTTCCCAGCCTTTGGCTAGTTGTACACACATAGTGACTATAGGTGTGACTACTATCTCGAGCTCTTCAGACTCTGCCTATGTCAGGCTTCATTGCAGTTTAAAGCAATTTCTAATCAGAGTACAACTGATGTATTTAAATATGAATCACTACATTTGGGCAGAACGAGCATGGAAATCAGCTCATTTACATTTTCCAGGCTACGCAAAAGTCAGTAGACAAGAACACTATTTGTGTAGAGATTCTTGAATTAAATGAATGTGTTAGTCAGCATGTTCCTTAACATGGCATTCAAAAAGTTATTTCTTAGACTGTTTTCCATCTGTTGTATAATATTCTGATTTCATTTATAATATGTGCAGTCACACAAATTCTGTTGACGTCAGTTGTAGTTCACTCCTTATAATTAGTGCATAATATTCTTCTCGTGTTTAACACAGGGAAGTGGAGGAACTATTAATTTTTCTAAAATAATAAAGTTGTCATCAGAGTATAATGAAGATAAGAAAATTAAACAAACTCTCTTACGAGTCTGAATGAAATTTAAACTGAAAAAAATAGACAACTATCTACATCTGGGGTTTTTTTCCAAAAGTAAATAACCTTATTTAAAAAAAAGACAGTTCAGCTGGTGCCTTGACAAGTGTCTACATCTGTCACATTAAGAGCAACCCCCAAACACTTAAATAAATGAGTGATTAATGATAACATAAATCTTATGCCACCCACATAATTATGTCACTTTAGTAATGTATCACTGCATAAAACAATACACTTGGAATGGATTCCTTTGGTGCAGAAGCAACAGAGTGCTGACATCCAGCTTAAAGCTACCTTTGTCCCCCATCAGCCCTTCTCCTAAGCCCAAAATGAATGAAATTCACATTGAAATCAATGGAAAAACTCTCACTGATGGTAAAAAGCCTCAAAGTAATGCAGATCTCTTCATAGATGAAAGACAGGATCTAGTCTATAATTCTTATTCATGCCTATTCTAAGCTTGAAGTAGTAATTTTAATGTCTTGATTAAAAACAAAACAAAAGTATAGTCTGCTAGATAGCTATTACAGTAAAAAATGAAAAAATGAAATTAAGCCTGGAAAAAAGAAGGTATGAAGGTAGCTAATTAATTAAATCCTAAGAAGGAGATCAGAAACAGCATGGTCAATGCATCCCTCATCATGTGAAATCTTCCACCAACCTTTCACTTAAACCTTTTGCAAAACCACTTTGATAAAACTGTGCTTTAGGAAGAAATGTAAGTGCTAATGCCAAGATAAACCACAGATGTTTCTTTATATTCAAGCCTATTGGAGGATTGAAGAATATTTTGCAGAAAAGAATCTGAAAAAATTTTCTTCAAAATATATTTCTTCTTCCTCCAATTTCAACAAAAGACTACTTTTGTTGCTGTAGAAGACCAAATCTGTATCTTTTGGCATGACCACAGGGATGGTTACATCTTGTAGACATCTCTGAGAGCTGCCAAACCTTGTAAGGACAGAAAATCTAATGACTAGAAGCATTATTTGTTTGACTGACTTTGAAGAACTCAATGATCCACGAGCAGACAGAAACAAAAGACTCATTTGCAAGGTTCAGCCTTGGGTACGTGGGGCTTTTCTGTGCACTTAGTTTCAGGCCCAGTTAGCCCAGCATATACAGCTGAGAAATCGCAGCCTATTTTCCAGCACCCAAATAGGGAAAGACTTGGGACCTGATCCAAATCTCAGTGAAGGCAATGGGCATCTTTCCACAGACTCCAATGGACTTTGAACTGGGCTCTTTGTTCCAAACACTGCTAGTAAGCAAAGCTGTGAGAAAGTATTATGAGTGGCTGCTCTACTGAGCCTCTTTAGGAAAAAAACTTGTCTGTGAGATGTGGCTATGCACATGTGAGTTGTGGGTGTGTATACAAATTATATACAAACAGGAAAAAAACATTTTCATAAGCAAACTGCTTTCCTTACATGACTCCCTCCTGTCCCAGCTATTTTTGACTGAAAGTACTATAAACAGAGCAGGACAGATATTTGTATCATTCAGACAAGGATTTCTCTTGGGTCAACGTAAGAGCAAACAGATTTAAGTATCCTCTTGAGTGAGGCATGGGATTTGTCTTGGTATCCTCACATATGCATGCAACCTAAGCTTTCCATGAGCCCCTTGTTTTTGTTGCCATCTTTTCACAACTATTTGACGTTACCCACAGTGGCCTTACATTCCCTCCCCACCTCCCAATGGCCAGTGGCTCCTTGCCATTCATCCCTTCTACACCACTGCACCCAAATCCCACCCACCCTTTGAAAATTCCTGTCTGTTTCTCTAGGGCAATTCTAATGACTCAGAAGGAGGGAAAAAAAAAAGTCAATGGGAATTTGCCCTTAATTCTCCATGAATTTCCATTGAATCTGCCCATCTCCCCCTACCAGGCTCCAACTCATTCTCTGTTAGCTGTATCTGCAATGGAAGATCTTTGCAAACGCAGACTTAACCTTGTCCAGACTATTTACTCCTTCTTTCACTTCCAGGCTCCCTTGATTGTCATAGAATTTAATTAATTTTTGCTCAACATATTCATACCATGCAAAGGGACAGTTTGAGGACTTTGCATTAACCTAGCTCAGAAAATCATTTTAGTATGCTCACACAAGCAATGTGTGAAGAGAGCAGGTCCCCAAATCTGCTGCTGAAAAAAACAGCGATGACCTCCTTGTGTTTGTCTTGCTGAGCTAGCTACAGCGTTAGCTGCAAATACGTAAGTTCTGAGTTGTAACCTAAAAGGAGATTTTGTTTCAGCCTGAGTTTTGGCTGTAGGAAGTAATGCACTGCACTCCACCAAGTGTCTTGTAATTCATCCTGAAATCCCCAAAATTCATCAGCTTCACTGCTGTTTCCCATTCTATCCTTTTGTTGTAGAGCTACAGACTGCTCCCATACTGTTGATAGTCCATCCAGTTCTTCTTCCTAATCACTTGTAAATATGTGATTGAAGGTGATGGGTATGACTGCAATGCAGGCTTCTTCTCAATACGACAAATCAGCCTTTGTTAAGGTCTTCCATGCCAGGGTTAACTCAGTCAAGGGTACCACAACACTATTGAGTAGGCAGCAATGCCCCTGCTCAAAACTTAGGGGCAAAAGCTCATTTTTGTGTAGGATTCAGGGATTCGGGGTTGATTGTCTGATCAGTGGGGTGGTTTGGACTCTCCTTAGAATCACGTCACTGCTCCAGATTTCTGTAATATAATTTTTCTTTGTTCTGTAAAGACACCTCAGAGAAAAACATTTTTCTTGACAAAATTATTTGAGAGAAACCTGGATCCAGCTAAAGTCAATGTGTGTTCTTCCACTGAATATACTGAGACCAGTGTTGCACCTGGAGGACTGTAGATATCTTACAACTCTGTTGGATCTGTTCTTGTTACATCTGATCAGAAATTTCTTGTTAGGGAAAACATAGGAGTTAAAGCACTTATACATACTGGTTCCTCTCCAGTACCAATTCCCTTTTAGTTACTAAGCAAGGCATAACATATAAAAATGAGAACTCTTCACACCTTCTGGACAGCCTCTCAGCCATCTGTCTGAAAAGCCACTATGTAGAACTTTGAAAACTGTCTTTTTTTTTTCACAGGTAGCTTTGCTTATGGCCTGAAAAGCAAGTTTCACTTGTTGAGTGGAGCCACAGTACTGAGACTTTCCACAGTGACTTCTCCTGTTTTGGGGCAAGACTTTTGTTACATTGAGGCTGAAGGGAATATTCAACACTTTAAATCTTAGGCATGTAGCAGGTGCCTAAACCAGGAGCCCAAGTCCAATGTGTCATCTCTGATGGCTCTAGAATAGGGTGCAATGCAAATAAATTAGGCACCTACATCTCTTCATTGACTGTAAAGTTCACTGTGTCCAAAAAGAAGGGTAAAATTTACTTCCATGCAGGCAACCCAAGCAAGAAACAAATCTTGATCTCCTAACACTGATATTAAATACAGATTGTGATCAGTAAACCATAAACTGCTGAAAAAGGTCAGGACTGAGAACCACCCAAAAGTCTGAATAGTTCTCGAAGCTATTCGAGTCCCTTTTATCTGCTAAATTGGGTTGGACAGTCTTGTGAGAACTGTTTTTTTATGAGTTTTTTTAGCTCTTTCTGCTTCTGGATAAGCTGTAAATAGCCTGAGAAAGGGCTTTCTCATATTATTTCGGCTATTCCCATTCTAGTCCCAAGAGACCTGGGGCAGTGTGAAAACAAAGATGGAAAATAATTTTTAAGATTGCCTAAAAGCCTGAAGTTGAAAGAGAGGTGGACGATAAGAAAGTTGAGGAGAGAGGAGTAAGGTAGACGATGAGGCCAGTTTTTTGATCTGAGATGACTCCCCTAACACAAGAAGTTAGGATGACAGTTGACAAGACCGTAAAAATGCAAGAACAGTTCTACTCAGACCAAAGATTTGTCTAGTCTGGTATCTGACCAGCAGCAGATGCCAAGTTAAAAGTAAAAGAACAGGACAAGCACGTATTCATACCTCCCTGGGGCTGCTCCCAGTGGCTTGTGTTTTATGGCTTTCTTGAGGCGGTGACGGCATCCCAGTGCTGAGCACTGCTTATTCGGGAGATGGGCTACGCAGCCCCTTCCCACGGGGTACAGGGAGACTGCAGTTCCTGCACATCTTCTACCTGCGAATTCACTGCCCACCTACCAGCAGCTTTCCTCATAAGGCGCAAACAATCCCCATTGCTCTGAGCTGATCTTTCCCTGTACAGCAGAGAGTTCAGAGTGTGAGCATCTTATCAGCAAAGAATACTGGGAGGAGATTTGTCTTCTTTACACTAGCCTAGAAAACAATTCAAAATCACTGTGGGAAATGAGGGAAGGGTAGAGGGAAAGATGGGAGATGAACCTCCCTCCCATTGACTGCTACTGTCAACAACAGCTAATTTCTCCCTGTATTCACGTCCTGGCTTGTGCGAACAAAAGCAGAAGGAGAGCTCTGTCTCCCAGGAGACAGGCATCAACACAGAGAGAGGAAGCTATGGCAATCAGGAGGCAGAATTACCTGTCAGGGAAGTATTCAGTCAGGCACACATGTGTGTGTTCCCTGCGAACACGCTGGCCCCATAACATCCATCAGCACAGCTCACCCCAGCCCTACAGCCACCGCTCACTGCTCCCTGGGAGTGGAAGCATAAGCCTGAGGACAGCAGAGCATCCGTGCCTAGGGCTGAGGGCCACCTGGAAAGTGGAAAATTGCACGGAGCATTGTGTTAACAGCAAATCCCGATGCCATAAGAAGCAATTAACAGTCTTTTAAATCAGGATTAAGCTTCATAAGGCAGAGAAGAAGGGAGGAGATTGGCTGATCTTAATTCAAAGTTTTTATTACTGAAACATGTTTATTACCATCTAATATATCTGCATATTATAACAGATTATATTACTACTAAAACAGAAATCACAAAAAGTCCTGTCAGTAAAATAAGGCAACATTTAACTTACTTGTGTTACAAGTGTACTTTCCAATCTGGTATGTCCAGTGGTCCCAGTGTAGAGAATGGGGTGGCAAAGGACTCCCTTAGTTACTGTAAATGTTAAAGTAGATGAAAGAGAATTTGTAGCCACAACAGGTACAACTTCCATCCTTGCATAGGTGACTCAAGCAAGTAAGGCCAGCAGAATCAAGAAACTGAATAAACCCAATGGCATTTATAAAATCCTGCTCAGCAACACAGCAGGGTGCAGGAATATTCTCCTTACAGACAAATTGTCCTTCCTTTAATGGCTAGGCAGCTGGCCAGCAGGGATTACTAACCTCATTAATATCTCATGTTTAGTTCCAGCTTATAAATAGAGCTGCAATTTTGCATGTACATGGTCTATGCAACTAAGTGTTCTTATTGCTGTTTCCCTCCTGTCCTCTTCTCCAGTCTCTCCATTTATTTTATTTGTTTATTGTGTCTGAATTTAGACTGTTAGCTCCATAGATCAGAAACATTTGTTTGTACAGTTAGCATGATAAGATGATCGTGTTCTGACGGGAGCTGTTGTAATACAAATATAATACAAATGCTGCTAATTTGTTAATGCTGTTAATCTGTTTGACAAAATCCTTTTGCAGTTAATTTACTAACAAAGGAATAAGCACTCTGGTGAGCAGTATCCGGATTAGAGCACTGGAGATTCAGGCCAGAAGCTACGGCATACTCTCACATTTTCCTCCTACCATCTTTAGATAATTTATGCTGCCATCTCAGCTGTCCTTGTGACTGTCTCTCAGTTCCTTGTGATCTTGGACTGAAGGCAATTGGTTGTTCCTGAAACCAGCTCTCTTTATGATCACTTCCCCTGCTTTTGTATGTTGGGGAAGACACCAATGGTATAAATGCTTACTGTGAACCTAATTCTTTTTTGGTAGACCCGCTAAAATTGAACAATCAGTGGAAAAAAAGACAAAAAGTAATGTTTTTTCTTTCTTTAACAGGAAAAATTTAAACTAAATATTTTCATTTGTCCATCAACAAAATGTTTCATTTTAATATCAGCATCGCCCTCAACTATGACGTAATGAAAGGATGAGTGTGACGTTAGCCTCTGTAAAACTGGAGGTAGATTACAGAACTTGGTTAGAGCCCTAAGGTTGACTTCTCTGCTCTTTTTAAAAGGTTCCCACATTCCCCACCGTGTTCCTGCCCTGCTCTGTATGAAGTATAAAATACTGTGTTTCCACTGAGACAAAGAGTGACTTTATAGGATGGCTGTTGCCCCTTCCTGTGTGCAGTCGTGCTTCAGTGACTTTATTTCTGTGATTAGTATTTTATAGTTAGTGGTAGACTATCAACAGGGGAGTGAGATCCTTGGAAAGTGGGAGTGGTGGATTCTCTTAAAGAGAAAAGGGAATTTTATGTATGTTCTCCATTCCTTGGGTAAAAGCCTAACTGCTGTATCAAAGGATACAACGTCTTCCAGCATTTTATGAATCTAACTGATGACTTCTTTTTCACTGTTTTGATCAGATTAGCTTTAAAATAAATAGAAAATAAGTTATTAATAACTTTTTATAGTATGCAATAAGTGTATAATGAGTAATAATTTTCATTAACAACTTTTCTCTGAATTCAATTTGCAATTACAAGTGGTTTGGGCTTATTCAAAAGCGTATTTTCTAGTTAATAAATAGCTCATGTGGAAAAAATCATCCAATGCTAACATTAGCTACAGATGAACATAATTCTCCTTTAGCTAAGATGTTTTCACACTGTTGTTGGACTCTTAATGATTTCATGTTGCAGATGAAACATGATGATGACCGTGCTGCAGAAAAGTAGTTAAACATCTTGTAGCTCTGAATTTACACAGGACAGTAAAGCTCAGCTGCATCAACTTCTTTTATAGTATCAACAGTGCATCCCTGAGATTTTGCAGAAGTTTCTTGATACATTCCACATTAATATTTCAGAGCATCTAAAAATATTTTTTACTCTATACAATATAGCAGTCAAGACATAGTATGCAACTAATGAAAAAGCAACCAATAACCTCTAGCAGTCAGCAATCCAGCAAATCAGTTCTCTTTTTTTTTTTTAAGAATTAATATAGCCTGAAGTCGTGAAAATGAATCCTGCAACAAAACCTTCTCATATTACTTAAGGGTATCTATTTAATTCCCCTTTTGCCAGCTTGTCTTCTTTCTACGCCCCTTCTTTTGATTTCAGACAGGCTCTGTGAGCAAAATTTTAGGGCCAGCTAACAGATGTTTTTATATAAAGCTTCACTTAGGGAAAAAAGCAAAACACGTTGGCTGTGTCTGTACAAATAGCTTGGCCCATTCTTGAACTCCAGAAAACGCTTTAAAATGATTTGTAGTCATTCATAAAAGTCATCAGTTCACTCAAAACTTGAGTCCACCACTTGAGCTCTGCTTTTTGTTATTACTGGGTCACTGATGAAGACTAAAGTCTTGGCTTGCCATGTGGACATAAAAAGCAGTCAGGATGCCGGCTTTCATGGGAAGCGTCCACTTTGCACTGACACTGTGTACATGTGGTCCTGCTCCTCTGCATCCATCTCCTCTTCCATCCCTGATTGCACTCTCACTCCAGGGCTCAGGACTGGGACAGGTAGTGAGAGAAAGTGCTTGAAGTCCTGCTGGTTGGCACCTGGAGCTGGAGAAAGTGCTGCTCCGTTGTGCTTACAAATAGCACCATTTCTTATTTGTTGCATCTGTGTTCTGCCACAACACTGCAAACACATTTTTTTCTTCTGTATTTATTTACAAATATTCCATCATCTTCAAACAAATAAGCAAAACCATCCATCAGGCATACATATGTATTCAGGGTTCATATAGAGGTGGAAAGGGTAAAGAAAGTGGATTACTAGAATAACACTGGTCAGACTGACAGTCTTACAGTGATAAATTAGAAAAGTATGATCCCTCCATAAGAATGTGCCTGAAGTCAGTCATTTAAGCCCATGGTTTTGTAGACTTAACTATAGGCTAAAAAGCATCTTTACTTCCTCAAAGTAAATTAACCACAAATTTTCAGGATTTTTTTAATGGAGAAGTTCCATTGAATTTAACTACAACTAAAAAAATGGGAGGGGAGGTTATGCGAATTAAGTAGGTTTATAAAACAAATTTAAAATTATAGCATTTGAAAAGAATGAAATAATTGTGCATAATTTCAAGCTTTTACAAAATTAATTAGCTAAGCATATCTCTAAAGTAGATTTCTCTGGAAAGTTTTAAATGAATTTAGAAAGATTATTATTCTCTGCTCATAAAGGATAAAAATATTCAGTACAGATTTTTTTGCTGACTAAAAATATTGTGTGCTTGGCAACCTCATTGAGTTAATTGGCACTGCACAGATTTGATGACAATGGTTTGAAACCCAGAAAGTATCAGCTAGAGATCAAACCAGAATGGAGTGAACACAAAGGGGAGCGCTCTGTGCAATACCCTTGAAAGAGGAAAATGCCTGCTTTCTTGAAGGCTTTAGGGATGTTGGTTTTCCAGATTCAATACAGAGAACCTTATTTTGCTCCTATTTAGAGCTGCCATCTAATCTGGGTTCACCACCGCAGTCTCCAAAAGGCACTGAGCATGTTTAATCATTTATGGAATGAATTTAAGCATAACTGTAAAGCTGTTAACATCTAGACTGCAATTTTTTTGTTTCATTTAATTCTTCCTCAAAAAGGTGCTTACGGTTTTCAGTTCTCTGCAACTCACCAATTTCAAATGAAACAGGAGTACATAGAAAGTAGATAAAACTCACTCGATACTGTTTTGTAACACTCTTAAGAAACAGTTCCAGCACTTTCTGTGTCATACACATCTGCAATTATTAACTGTTCAATAAAAAGTGCAAACACACTGCAAATGAACTGGCTTGCTTGCTAAAAAGTGTCATGATGATAAGGCTAAAGCAGCATTACTAAACATTATTTCTATATAGCTATTCTGGCAGAAATTAATGTAGTCAGAGTTGATTAATGCTGACCAGCATTTTCCATTTAAGACTCTGTTTGAGGTTGCCTACAATGTTTTATAGGATAGGATAGGATAGAATAGAATAGAATAGAATAGAATAGAATAGAATAGAATAGAATAGAATAGAATATTTCAGTTGGAATGGACCTACAACAATATTCTAGTCCAACTGCCTGACCACTTCAGGGCTGACCAAAAGTTAAAGCATGTTGTTAACGGCATTGTCCAAATGCCTCTTAGACACTGACAGGCACGGCAGGGGTGGGTGGTGGTGTGTGGGGGTGTTGCTTATAACAACTGCACATTAAAACAATCGTTCCACTGAGAAATCAGGGGACCTCTGCGGTCTGGAGGATTGTCCTGGCTTTATTCCTAAGTAAATCGTCCAAAATTTGGGTATGTTGCAAAGTTCTGAAAAATCATTTGGCAGTAGAAACTTGGCAGTATTTAATAGCTAGGTAACTCTCCTGAGATTTTATTTGCACTCAGTATGCTGCAATCCATGCCTGCACAGTTTGAGCTGTTCTTTCCTTGCGATTGCTCTTTTCTCTTGATGGTGCTGAAAACATTAAGGAGGTTTCGGTGTTCTCTCAACACACTTATTGTATGGAAGAAAAAGTCATGGCATGGGAGAGAGAGGGAGAGGGAGTCTGCATGAAGTACAGGAGGAAGAAACAGAAGAAACAGAGGAAAAAATGTTCAGGGCATAACATAAAAATGATGCATAGTTAGCAAAACCTGGAATCCTGAAGGCAGGCCAGAAGAGCATGCTGAAATCCGTGACAAACGCTTCAATGACATTAAGAGGGTATCTACCTATAGGATATCTACTGATGTCATTTTATCGTTTTCACAAATTGAAATTACATCCAAAATTAACTTAAGTAATGTAATGGTTGAAAAATGAAGCTTCAAAAGATAAAAAAATATAAAGTGTGCATAGGTGTCATGTGCACAGGAGTTATGGTGAGGTCCAGGAGACCCAAATCTCACTGAAGAACTTAATACCGAGGCTGAAGTTCAGTCTGGCTTCCCTTTCTCTCTGCTACAAAAGTCTCGTTGATCATGTCAAAGATTGTGCCTGCTATGCCAGGCTGCATGGCAGGTCACAGGGTGTGCAGTGGGGAGATGAGGGGGGTAAGCACTGGAAAGCCCTTGCAGGATGGTAGAAAGGTAGTGGGATAGATGACTTTCTGGGAGCATCTCTCTGGCATTTGATGTTGATTTCATGGGGGCTGTCTGAAGCACTCTCTCCAAAATTTCTTAAAATTGCAGTTTGTAGGTTGCTAGAAAGTACTGTAGGAAGTCTGAAGCAATTAGGCTCAGGCATTGCAGCTTGGAACACAAAATTAGGCAGTTAGCTTTTGACCTTCATCTCTAGGTCTCTACAAAGGGCTCATAATAATGTAGCACCTCAGCTGGGTGCTGTGAAAATTAATCCATTACATTTGTGAAGTATCCAAATACTCTGAAACTGAGCACATCAGAACAGCCGCTGAGAAAACTGACAAATCTCTGTTCTGAAGAGGGTTTAGAGAGCATGAATTTAGTAAGATCTCTAAGGTCACATACTGAATAAAAATAAAAGGAAATATTATATATCCATACACTGAATGAGGCAGAGATACTGGGCGAAAAATATGATCATGAAATGAAGGTCTGAATTGTAATGCACGTGCCAGAAGGCCAAAAGAAAGTTACAGGCAACCTTAAGTCTTCCACTCTGAAACTTTTGAATGCTTGGCTTTGCAGCTTAAGTGCATCATTTCTTTTGACCTTCCTTCCTCCCTCCCTCCCTCCCTCCCTCCCTCTCTTCCTTCCTTCTTTCCTTCCCTCCTTCCTTCTTCCCTCCCTCCCTCCCTTCCTCCTCCTTCCTTTACCTTCCTTCCTTCACCTTCCTTCCTTCCTTTTCCTTCCTTCCTTCCTCCCTCCCCTCCTCCCTCCTCTCCTCTCCTCTCCTCTCCTCTCCTCTCCTCTCCTCTCCTCTCCTCTCCTCTCCTCTCCTCTCCTCTCCTCTCCTCTCCTCTCCTCTCCTCTCCTCTCCTCTCCTCTCCTCTCCTCTCCTCTCCTCTCCTCTCCTCTCCTCTCCTCTCCTCTCCTCTCCTCTCCTCTCCTCTCCTCTCCTCTCCTCTCCTCTCCTCTCCTCTCCTCTCCTCTCCTCTCCCCTCCCCTCCCCTCCCCTCCCCTCCCCTCCCCTCCCCTCCCCTCCCCTCCCCTCCCCTCTTTCTTTCTTTCTTTCTTTCTTTCTTTCTTTCTTTTCATTTCTTTTTCTTTTTTATTTCCATCCTTACTTTCTCCCCTCTCTTCTTCCCTCTTTCTCAAAAAATAGCATTTTTGAATGCAGTACCTTTTCTACCACCATGAAAGCGACTTCTACACATACAACTAATGACTTTTTAGAAGGCAAATACTTCCAAGTATCTCAAATTGACTGGATTTTTCCAGCTCTTTAGAGCTCGATAACATTCAGAAAAAAATCAGAATACTCAGATGTTTTTGCTCTAACATGTGCTGAGCATGTGACTCATCTTTATTGTGTGCTGAGATCCAGCAGAACTTGGATCCAGGACTTAAGAGAACAAGAGACCAAAGTGACAGTTCAAGTTTGTTGGTTTATGTTTTTAAAAGGAATAAAATTCCTAAAAGAACAAAAGAGATTTTGGGCCACTGATCCATATAGCTACATTAAGTGGCTTAGAAAATATTTCAAAACTATAATTGCAACCAGTTGCACAGTGCTAACGGGCAGAGGGATGGAAGAATTAGACAATATTGTAATACTGAAGTATAGGGTAGGATGGAAAATGAGTTGTAGCTTGAGCTTTTTGCTCTTCATAATAAGCTCGTTTGTGCAGCGTGATCAGTATGGTTAGCTCTGCACTGCCTGGCTGGAGAGGCAGGCACAGCAGGAGCACCTCGTGCCCACTCGTGGGGTACGTCAGCAGCACAGCCACCGCCTGGCTCCGGGCTCTCTGCCAGGCAGCCACGCAGGCAGGAGACAAAGCACGTGTCCTGCACAGCCGTTTGAGGGACCACTACTTCTGAGCAGCAAAACCACAGCCCCAACCCCTACCCTCAGTATTAACAGATATATGTAAGGAGTGCCTACTTGCTGTGTGATCTTGGAGAAGTCACTTCACTTTCTTTTTGCCCACAGTTCTTGAAAGTATGTCTCTGAACAGTGCCCAACAGCACGGAGCCCAGGGCTGGGGCTATCACGGGAGGTCTCTACTAACACAACAACTTGCTTAACTTTAGAGCTCTGTCAAATCTTTCTGCAAATGTTTGGCAGCATTTGCAAACCACTAGCAATTCTTCCTAAATATTTAAGGCTTCCATGTCACAGCAAATGAAGCACCTTACACCGAAAGAGCTGGTGAGAGCTCAGCAGTTCTCAAAATCTGGTTGTTTTTTATTTAAATGATTACATGGAAGACTAGCTCTTCTTGTCCTGTCTTCTTCCCACGTATTTTTGTGAGCACTTTAAGAATATTAATGGTAGCACAATGATAACTAAAAATCAGGTTCATATGTTTTAAAACAAGAATAGACTCTTATTACTATATAGTCTGACTTCCTATAGAGGTGACTAAAATTGTCTGTGCAATTTCTCCACCAAGCCTCAGTTCACCTACAGCATTTATATAAAAAAACCCCACATCTGATCAGATCAACATTTGTCTTTATTTAAAGATATCTATCCCATTCTTAAATAAGCTACTTAGTAGACGGTTATTAGCACTGGTCAGAAAACACTTTTTCCACTGAGAAAAGAATTTGAGGGTGGTGGTAGGATTTCCCTTGGAAAAGCCAACACAGAGTTGCTGGGGAAATGGATTTCAAGTAAATTTTGCTTTCATTCTTTTCCATGAGCAAGGTTACCTGGTTGATTACAACTTCCAAGATGCACTGTAGTCTTTATTCTTCTCAAAAGAAGCATGGTATATCATTGGAGAAAAAAAAGGAAATATCAGTTGCAAGAATTCCAGTTTCTGGGTGGCAATCTGATGATTATACCAAAGCCAAAATATTTTCCATGTGAATATTTATATTCAAAATCATGTGAAAAACAGAAACATGGTGAAAAATATAAAAACTAGAGTAAATAGATTATCTTTTACTAATACTAGTTTTTCTCAGTTAAAACCACCAAATAAATACACTCTGTTCAAGGCCACAGAAGACAGTGCTACGACTGACAGCCAGAAGTCTTCCAGTTCTTCTTGAATATTGGAGCAATGTGTGATGTTCCAGGGAGTTCTTCTGCCTCTGCAGAAGGTATCAAGAAAAAGGAGAAAAGCTTGATGTTGATGCAGAATTTGGGAGACAGAGGTTCAATTTCCTCCTTCAGCACAGACCTCCTATAGAACTCTGAACACGGTTTTAGGAAAGGCTCTGATAGCCTGATGCTGAGCCTTACACATAAGCTGCTGGTCTCCAGACTAGGAGTCAGTAACACAAAGGTTCTAGAGCTCTTAAATGCACAAAGAAAGCACAACCAGGATCATAACTGGCAACACATGAAGCAGGGGGCTGCCTGCAGTAGGCAACAGGCTAGAGTGAGCTTATTTTGAATTCTACCTCATGCTAGGTCCTTGCTCAGGGCTGCAGAGAGGTGCCTCTCTTAAGACAGAAATAGTCCAGCTAGCTCTACCATCTGGTGTGCCAAAACTCTTTAAAAATTGTTTGGGCAATACAAATTATTTTTACAGCTGTTACCGTGCTCACTGCTATTGTTATCTCTGAGATCCAGATTTAGTTCCTTCCTCTGCTATATCTCTCTCATATCTGGAAGTGCCCTAATTAGCAACTATCAGCTATTGTATGTCCTGGGAATTCTTTGACCCCCTAGTGAGGTTCTACTGCTTTGCATAAAGCAGGGGTTCATGGGGTAAGAGACAAAGACCCTAATTTTTGAATCTGGAACGGCATTTGGAACAATCTCTCCACCAAGGTGCTTTACTCTGTTAAGACCTGAGATGCTACAGGACATTTGCAGAAGCAAAACATGGTGCAGCAGGGAAGCTCATAATCAAGAATGCAGAATCTGAGGTTTTGACCCCTCCAACAGTGAGTAATGGCTGAATTGGCCATTTGAGGATCACAGTTTTGTATTTGCCCTCTATATTCTACACAACAGTTTTCTCTTTTATTGTTGTTTTACTAGTTTATTCTTTTGTTGTTTAACCTGTTTAAGTCTCAATCTCTCATCTATGAAACCAGGAGGATGGGCCTACCTTAACTATCCGCTGAGCTCTGAAAGTAAAGGCTGTACAGATTTTGAGTCACTGTTGTAATGAGGATCATTCAGCTAAGGTAGATGCTTAAAGTAAAGCTAAAGCTGAAGATGCGCATTCTTAGAGCAGTATAAATCAATTCTCCAGAATTCTCCAGTAATATCCAGAAAAATATTTTTGGTTAATTCCATTTTTTCTTTGTTTGCAGTGGAATTTATATGCAGTATAGTATACTGAGGTCAGAGTTTTTGGCCTTCAAGCACAAACCCCCCTAAAGCCATACTACCTTAGTTACTATGGAAAGATAAGATACTAAATTGCCAGAAATTTTATGAAAATAGATAAATCAAAAAGGGAAGAATTCCACCAGTCTTTCAGTCCCCACATAGGAGAAGAATGGAGTAATAGTTCAGGCCTTGCTACAAAGAAGAGAACTCATGGAAGACAGATATGTTAGAAATGTTCTAACCACGGGAAAAACATCAGTGGGAACTTTACCTTATTAGGCACTGATGAATGCACTCCTCCCTCAAGATTTTTCTTCCATCTGAGTTCCCTGCACTAATGTTCTCTCTTAAAGTTAAAACACAAATCCTTAAAAAACCTGTTCTCTTCCATTGGTCCTACAATTACTTTTTTTGTGGTTGATCCTGTTTAGATTTTAAAATTCTAGGAGCCTATGTTTTTCTCTAGAATAAAAGTTTTGTACTTTGGAAAATCTGGTTGCTGGTTTCAGTAGTAAGTTTTTAAGCAACTGAATCAATTACATTAGATGCTTATGGAAAACCTCACCTGTTCCTGTAGGATTTGCTCTGCTAGATAACAGAAGATAAAGTACAATTTCCTCTCTATATAGTACATGGGGTTTAATGATGTTGAAACTAAAAAAAACCCCACTATATCCCTTTTATTCTAATATGGGCAGATTCTAAAGTCTCTCTGGAAAGATTAGTAGAATAGTGACATATCCTAGATCAGAAGAAACATCCCGAGACCAAAGGCAGTGAAACTAGAGCTATTCAGAATAGAAGGGATTTTCTCTCACGCTCATGGAAATGTTCTGGGTTTTCATGGCTCTCTGTTATTTGTTACTTAATGTCAGGAACTGAACTAACTCTTTTAAAAATATTCAGCATTCATCACATTTGAAAAAAGGTATTAACAGATTACAACAAACATCTTCATTTTCTCAAAATAATGATCCAACAAAACAAGATAGGAGTTGATATTTATGGGGTTTTTTAAGTTACCGGGGCTGGGGGGGTGGGGGGGAGAGACAAACAAAACCCCCAAACAATCTTCTACACAAATCCCCATTTTTTACAAATGGTAGATAGCAGATACATATCAGCAGTGTGATCACAAAGGGCTCACAGCCTTAGGAAACCAGATACAATTTTTTGCAGACTACCTTTGAGAAAGGGCTTCAAATATGCAGCCAAGTATCTCCAGCAAACACCTTCATCTTAAATCTTAGCATGGGAGTTCATGAGAGATGAGAATTTTTCTTACTTAAAAGGCTGAGACCTCAGTTAACATATGCTTTACAGGCTATAACTGAATAGATATTTCGCTGCATGTTCAGCAAATGAAAAGTATTATAAAGAAATGTGTATACAAATAAGAGTCTAAAATGAAAATTTCAGGGTAATACTGTAGAAATTGGAACTATGAAAACAATTTTTATTACTGTTCTGAGGTCAGCTGATGTGAAACTGAAATAACCTTAATGAAAATTATGTTGACACAGTATTTCAAAGTTTATACCATCTTTTTCATCTAGTTCTTTTAATACAGCTCGTTTTCATACCTTTATGCATTTTGGGGCAGGAAGTGGTGGAAGATATTTTACTAGCTGGGGCGGGAAGTGGAGGATATCTTACATACCAAGTTCATTCACATGTATGCCTATGCGTATACAATGAAGTAAAGAAATAAAAGGCAGTAAATAAGAGATACTACAATCTCATTTTGGAAACTGCTAAAAGAAAGTTTACTTTTTGTTTAATTAGCAATTGGAATATACACAAAAGAGAAGAATTGTATATTTCCTGCCCTACTGGTTTGTTTGAGATTGCAGTAACTATATTTGTTCAGGCTTTCCTCAGTATTTGGAGTAGATGCCACAATTTAATCCAAAGGAAATTTTAAGAAGAGCATCTCTTCATTTTCTGCAGCCTAGGAGACCAAATGCTGCCTTCAGGGTCAGGAGAGTGGAATTCAGCCCCTAGCCCACGGACCGACCTCAGGAAAGCCACGTCAGCTCTCTGAGAAACTTCAGCTTCACTATTTGTTTGGGCTGGCTGGGGTCTTGTGAATGCCATTCACAGAAGTACAAGTTCAACATGAGAAAGGACAAGTGTTCCCCCACAGAACAAACTTTTTCTGAGAGATGGGCTTAAGCCCCCTTAGGTAAAGAAGAACTCCACTCCCCTGCACACTGATTGGATACTCTTAATTGCAAGGCTCTGGAACAAAATGATAATTTTTCCTCTCAGTGGCCTCTACCCAAGGGAGGTCCAAGCGATGAAGTGCCTGCCTGAAACCCTGAGCTCCAGTGCACGTGCTAGAGCGACAGAGAAGTCTTAGGTCACAGATCTCTCTTCAGTGCTTTCTGGAGGTTGGTTTGGGCTGTTCCCACACATAGTGCTGCAGTTCTTCTGAGATTTGACAATTCCCCACGTTCACTTCATAGGCACCAGGGAGAGACTGTTATTACTTCATAATACTGCTGATTAATGGATAGGGACAGTAAAAAGCAATGCACAAGTGTCTGAGAAACCACCAGAGATGTTTGCAACTGGGGACAAAGAGAACTGATGCGGCACAGTTTGACTCAGGATGAGTAGGAATGACTAGAAGAAGGAGCTTTACAGAGCTCTGTAAGTGATATGAAAGCTTGTATTTGATGTAATAGAAAAAGAAGTTGCATTGGAGGTATTTAGAAATAATGACTTGATCAAAACTTTTGGCATGGCAGAAGTCTATGCATAGGTATATAGTCTGGAGAAGGGTCAAGAAGAAAAACAAACAGCTAAAGAGAAGGATGAGAGATCAAAGTAAAAAGTAAAAAATGAATTCTCCTGAGACTACTATCTTCTACTCTGGTAGACACTCCCTACAGAGTATTCAGTGTATTCAGTACCCACTTGGTGGCACTTCCTAAACTTTCTTACATGGAAGCACAAAAGAGAACCTGAACTTTGTCGCTTTATAATCAGACTTATTTTTAGTCAAAGAAAATGTTTTAAAGGAGTGCCTTTTTTACATGAATTAAATAGTTGGAGCACTATAGAGCAAATTGCTAAAATGAAAATTTTGCAATACTCATTCTGTCATAACTTTATATGAAGTAGGTGAATGCAGATCAGGTAGAAAGGCATGAAAGCTATCAGTGGCTAATATTTTGTCCCACAATCAAGCATAGGTGCCAAAGCCTTCAAACAGAATATCTGGGCTATTTCACTTCATCTGGAATGAGGAACTGGAAACAAAGACCCGTACTAGCATTCAGGAATGTATTTATTCTTTGACTTGATACCCAATTATATGTTTTAAAATCTGGGGGATAAATTCTGCATCTTCAGTTTGTGGATAGAACTGATTTATAGCGGTTTATCTGATTTGTTTATAATTCAGTAGGAAGGATCTGGAAATTAGATTTATCTTTCAGAGAAAGTTATTACAGAGGAACGAGCAGTTTGGAACAGAAATAATAAACAAGGATATGTATGCATCTTAGCAATACTGACCTTGCAGGAAATTAATTTATATCTCTGTTTCTGGGTAATTCCAGAGAAAACTTTACTAAATAATACACAGCTTGTTACTGAAATACATTTTATAAATACAAATATTTGGAGTTAACTAAACAGTTTGAGCATTTGTATTGGGACTCAATCCAGCCTTGTGGCTGCTTAGTCTTCACCTTGCAGAACATTTTTAGGATGGGATCCTAAAATCATAGCCACAGCCTAGAAACACATTGACATATGCTTCTGGAAATCACAATCCTCTAGGAACAAGAACAGGAGCTGGCAATTCTTCTCACTGGGGCAGTCTGCAAGTACCAGGATTGAGCCCAGAATTTTCTGAAATACATTTTTCTTTTGTCCACCAGCAACTGATGTTGGGGCTTATAGGACTGTTTCCTTTTAAAACTTTCCTTTTAGCCATTCTTTGGCCAATATTTTTAAACTTAGCCTCTGCCAGATTTTTCTTGATTTAAAAAAAATAAATTAACTGTGAGAGAGATCTGGATAGTCTTTAGAAATAATACAATCAGTCAGCCATACTGTCATAATGAACATTAAAAAATTACTATTGAACAACAACCTATCACGTATCTTAAGATGGCCCTGACATAGTGTTTCTACAGGAATTAGCGCCATATCGATCCATGCCTAATAAGATTCAAGGAAGTAAATATCCCTTTCTGTGTGCACAGAATTTTTTTCAAAGCACCCCATACCTACTTTGCTGCAGTAGCCATACCAGCTCAAACTTGTGAGCAATGTTAAAGTCTGTGAAGTCCCATACCAATATGGAAGCAATTGGTTCTTTCTATCAAGTTACTTACCAATCACTGTAGAAAACTACATGTTCCCAAATAACTAATTGGTGTTGCTTAAATCAGTTACTTCTCATTTATTGGTAACAGCAACAACAAGAAGCTTTCCGAGGGTGACGTTCACAAACTATCCCAAATCACTAATGACACTCATATGAGGATAGCTCCCCTTCAGGAGACAATCTTTGTGGATATTTATATATACACAGCCATGCTCTTAAGCCAGAGGCTTTTCAGTCCTAACACTATCTGCAAAAGACATTCCTCCTTTGTGTGGTCCGTACTTGAGCTGGGAGGAAAGCTGTTTCTCTTAAGTGTGTTTTTGCCTGTAGTGTTACACCTCAGAGCATCATTCTTTTCTTCTTCATATCCCTTTTCAAAACAGTATATTGGTTTTCCTTTAGAGAAGTATATTGTCTTTTTTCTTTACATTTTGCCTACTGTTTCATCACTTTGTAATGTTCAGCCTATGTAAGGGGTTGTGTTAAATGGATAATCCTCGCATTTGTTTGGCTTAGGAGAACATGATATACCACAGGAATATCATATTTATGCTGCCAAGAGCTAATAAAGAGCATCATGCAAGATCTTTCAGTTTGACCTCTGACACAGGCAAACCATGCTGCAGGCAGTAACTAAGTGCTAATGTAAATTTTTTGGGGGGAGTAGTGAAATACTGTGGGTCATTACTGATATGTTACAAGTCTTTGGAGCTCCTGTTGTATTATTTTAAACTTCAACGATGAGGGGAGTCCTAGACTGTATGTGGTCTGTTGTACCTGATTAATTTATGGAATAAGTAAGTGGTGTAAGAATCAATTTATTTGCCAAATACAATATCAATCTAAATGGATATTTCTGTGCTTGCGAGTTTGGGAACACAGGGTACCATGGACTTGGCTAATACATATTGCTAGTTGCTGTTTCTGCCCTTTAGTAAAGTCTTTTGAGGTTGATATGATTTCAGCTTTCCATTTCCTTACAATGAAGTGGACACCAAAAAGTGCTTAAGCAAACTTCAAATGGCAAATACATCCTCATAAAAAATTATTAATAATCTTGCCTGTCAATAAGAAATAAATGTGCACTTTAAACTATTAAACAAGGTGTTTACTAACATATGTACACTTACACAAAGCGTATGACAACCCAAAGATCAAATTAAAACTAAAAGTAATGTGTTCTTTGCTTCTTTATCTTTCATTTTCTTCTTCTTACACATTTTGGGTAGAGCTGTAGAGTAGTTAAATAAACAGGGATCATTTGCCTCATATGTTCATCTCCCAGGTAATCACTTCTAATCCCAGATCCTGTGCAGCTGCAGATTACTGAGGATGATTCTGGAGAAGGAATTTGCCTCCTCGTCTACTTGCAGAAGAACCAGCAAAGATATATTTGCTTACTGAAACTGCTGGAACATAAAATCTAACACCATCAGAACTTCCATA
The DNA here is from genome assembly GCF_030936135.1 of Gavia stellata. Lineage (NCBI taxonomy): Eukaryota > Metazoa > Chordata > Aves > Gaviiformes > Gaviidae > Gavia > Gavia stellata. Next base: position 11,558,744 of record NC_082599.1, on the reverse strand, counting down.
CTAATCCAATACCCTGTCTCTGACAGCAGCAAACAGTAAATATGTAGAGAATAGTGTAAAAACAGGACAAAGACATTTGGTCTTTCCTAAGTATTCTCCCAGAATCCAGTGATTTGCATTCAAAGTGTTTCCTAAGCCAGTGGTAATATCTTTGTATTTAATCCTCTGAGAGTTTTTCTTCCATTAATTTGTTCAATGTCTAACCTGTAGAAACTTTTTAGGAACCCCAGCATCCTCTGGAAAGGTCTATGCATTGTCTGTGCATTGTGTGAAAAAAAGTAGCTTGGTAGTTTAATTTCATGTCCTAACTAGCCTTTGTATTGAGAGAGAGTACCAGCAATCTTTCATTATTCATCTTCATGCCACCCACACATGTCCCTTAGAATACCATTTAAAAATTTGTACCATATTAACTCACTGCCAATCTTCTGCACCAAAGATTTAAGTGAGAAATTGCACGCTACTATTAGCAGCTCAGTTCTTTCATGTGGGAATTCCTTTCGGATCCTTTGGGGATATTGTCAGATGTGGCAGTTACTGTTCTTTTTGTCTGGTTATTCCATAACTACTACCAAAATCTTGACTAGAGACAGATTTTCATGAACATTGCTTATAAGCGAGCCTCTACCAAGGTGAGCTCTCTAGAGTCCTTCAATGTGATTACAGGTGCAAAGAATCCATTTTGTTTTTCTTCTATGGCTTATCTTTTTTAAAATGTTCATGTACCTTGATCCTCTATTAACTGTACTGATGCTCCAGCAGACTTGCTGCTTCTGCTGTGTTTGAGAAAGACTGTACTATTAGTACAGATGCCATTTGGAAGCTCATCTCCTGTCCTATTCTGCTTTTTAACATGTAACGTGGAGTTTTATGATTTTTCTGGTTTTCCTCATTTAGGCACATTTTCAGCTTTTTGAAGTTTCTTTCCTTCTTCTAAAAACCTCCCCTACCCTCCTGTTCAGCCATGCTGCATTTCTTTTTGTCTTTCTAAAATGGGATGCACTTGCCCTGAATTCCTATACGGTGTCTTTGAATAGCCTCTGCTGCTTGCCAGAGCTTTACCCTTTGACTATCCCTTTTATTGAGCTTCCTCCTCTGTATGTAATTCTTCTTTTTGAAAATAAGAATAAGACGAGTGGTATTCTTGTTTATGTATCTCCTACCACAATTGAAAATGAAACCAGTATCTAGGCCTTACCCAGAGACATCACTTATCCTTTAACCCAAGAAGCTCAGGGGCATCATACTCCATAGAAAGTGACAAACTGTTGAGTATCATCCTATAGACCTTTCCATACTTTATTATTCCATTTATTGCATTTCATCGTTCCATAAGCAACCATCTAGTTCTTCAACTTTGTGCTACCTCCTTGAATTTGATTCTTCCCTCATGCATCCCTCCGGCAGCGTCATGTCCGACTCTTTCTTCCCCATTAGCCTTAGCATAATCAATGCACTCAGCCCTTGGCAGAATGGCAAGCCCTTCATATTTCAGAGTAGCTACAAGAAAACAGAAAAACATACCACTCATTTTCAGAAACATATAATTCTTTTCAGAAATAACAGAAAGGTTCTTAGTTTCAAATTCACTTAGGTAAGTGACCTCTATGAGCTATATATTCAAAATGAAGTAGTAATGAAGTTGCTGTGGCTACTGTGGTCAAAATCATAGCCTCCAGGTATTTTGAAATCCAGATACTGGCCAGATGTTGCACTCCCCAGGTAAGCTAGCATCATGGCTTGACAAGTGGGAGTTGGCAAATGACCTTAAGAAGCTGTTTAGGAAAAAAAGAGTGAAATTGCTACCATATGCTATCTAGTGTCCAGCCAGTACAAGGTGGATAGACAGCAGCGCAGAAAGGCCAGAAGAAAAAACAATAAACAGTGAGAACACAAGTAGATGACACTTTAAATCTGAGCCCTGTAATTCATCATCACACTACAACCAAAATGCAAATCAGCAGCATAAGGTGATGACTAGCAGTTAAGGGACAGAACTGCAGCAAAGACTTACAAGACGTGTGAGTTGGGGACTGTTTCAGTAATAAAGAAGTAAATGAGTGACATCAACATGTAAGTTTAGTATTGCATGAAAGCTGGTGTGAGTGATCTTACAATCTTTCATGTCTTCCTGTGCCACTCTGGACTGAGATACTTCTAGTGAGTAGATGCAGTTAGTTCAAGCATAATGTAATTTGGAGCTCATTTACTTTAGAGCAGTCCATGCAATCAAAGCTCTGTGATGAAAGCTGTTTTTCAAATAAAATACATCAACTTTAAAGGTCTGTTAGGAATTGGCATATGCAAATGCATTAAGAAAAAAGGGGAAAAAGTGGAATGACTAGGAAGGAAAAGCATGCACCATGTGCGCTCTTGCTATGCTCTATTTGGACAGAACTTCAACATTTCAATCCAGCCTAAAAAGAAAAAAGGAAACCTTAAAATCTCTGCAGACAATTGCTCATAATCATCTTCTAGGACATTCTGAGCTTGTTCCTTTGTTTTGGCTTCTTGTCTTGTTTTAACTGCTTTGTGCCCTGCGTCATTGTTAACAACTGTGGAAGGAATATGTAAAATCCATCAACTTTGGAAAAATAGGACATTACAACCACTCCGGTCATTTTGCTCCAATGTAAATCACTACATAAGGTGCACGGCAATAAAGACTGAGCACCATTGTATTTCCATAGCCTGACCTTAATATTAAATCCTATGACTGGTGAGTCAGTTTCTGTCTGATATTTTGACATTTGCCTCTCACTAATCATTCTGCACAATTCCATTAAAAACAGTATATATTAAAGCAGGGAAATTACATCTCTTAAGATTAATTTCTATGTTTCCAACCCAAAATAACATTGTGACTGGGGAAAAGTTAAACTGACATTTCAGTTTGGGAGTCTTGGTTATCTAATTGCTGGCATATTTAGTTAGTGCATATCATTCCTCAATATATGAGGTGCCCCACACTATAGCTTCTATAAGATACTTAAAAAAGGAGGACACTGTGCCATCATTTCTCTGATGATCATAAGCCCAGCCAGCTATGTGCTCACCTCAAAAAGAGCAGTGTGATTTATAGAAATTTTAGGTTTGAGCAGTATTTACATGGTTTCTCAGCAAATTGATTGATTGTGTTCCCAGCTGAAGCCAATGGGACTGTTGTCATTGATCTCAAGGTGAACAGGGTTGGGCCAGAAACGCAAGATTAAGGCTAACAAGGCAATATTCAGTTTCTTTTGAGGGTTCAATGCTTCCAGTCTGAGCTTCCTCAATATCCACTGCAGCTACGCAAACCCAAGGACACTCAACACCTCTCTAGAATCAGAGCAAGAGATTTTGGAGTTAGATTCTCAGGCCTTAGTTAGCACCTGTTAAAGAATGATTCAGGAAATATGGGGCAAGATCTGGCTCACAGACACACATTTTTCCAGCAAAATGTAAGCATCTAGGGCCTACAAGCACTTTATTACATCTATTCAAAGCCATAGTTGGCAATACCCATCTTTTGTGTAATACCACAGCAATTAATGCACTTTCCCAGGAAGTGGAAAATGTGGGTTTCCAGGACCATGTAAGCCTGTGAGGTTTGAACATACAACTGCTAGCTGTCCAATCTACCAGGCTGTCTGCACAAAGACATCCTTGTTGTGTCCTCCTGAAGCCGGGCTATTATGCAGCCACAAATCTGGCTGTCTTTTTCTATCTGTTTCTAACAACTTTCAAACCAGTTAGCTCATCTCAACCAAAGAGAAAGTATCAAAGATGTAATTTTCCTCCACATTTCATGAAAATGGATGACCAAACAGAAGACGGTCTTGTCTGTCACCATCACCAAGTGACAAAGAACAGCACAATCTTGACGCTCCTCTGGTCCCAGCGTGCCTCTGGGTTGATAATCGTGGCACACTCCTGCTCATTCACGATGGCCTTGATTCAGGTTGAACTAGGGAAGACACGGAAATGAAGTCTTCAGCAACCCTGAGGCTACTCTGCCACGAGGGTTCATAGCTACTTTCTCCTACTTTAATGTTGCTTTTTGGTTTTGGGGTGGTTTTTTTAAGGAGTTAATTCTGCTCAACTAGGCCTTTGTTTTTCACAAAGCTTTCTGGATCCTGAATGGACAAAGGCATCTAATCTCTAGAGGAGGACAGAGCACACATCTGCTCCTAATATTTAATTTTGCAGACAGATGCCTGCTCACCCAAATGCCTGTCTTTCTTCACCCACTAACACTGGCAGCCTGTGTCACGATTGCCTTGCCTTTTCCTGCTTTTCAGACGTTTTCTGTTTAACTTGGGCACCTGAAGTGGGTGGTATCGATTTTGTCTATGGAACATTCCTGTGGATTACAGGGGCCTGTTTTGTCAACGTGTATTTCTTTTACCCTCCTGTTATGTGGGAAAATTCTTCATACAACCTTCAGTAATCCATTCTTCATTAGAGCGTCATTCAGATCATATTACACTGAACAATTAGTATTCACTTACTACCTTATGCTGTTGGAATTTTTCTCTTAATGGAGACAGCCATTTTAGAGTGTTTAAAACTTTGATTACACTAAAGATGAAGTTTCTCCTTTCATATCTCCTGAGTAGACTTGAGCTAAGCAATAGAAATCAAGCCCCATATTGATAACCACACTGAAATCTCATCTCTCTTCTTTCTAAAATTCTTGCTTTAAGTATATCCCATTAGGCTGATGGTTATTCAAAGTTTTTGACAGAATGATGTTCTGAATTTCTAAAGTATGCTGAGTGTCAAAAAAAAACCCCATGGTGTAAACAATAGTCTATCCTAAAGATACAAAAACTTAACAATCAAAACAACCTCAAGCTGCAACTTACTCTGACTGAAAATTCACTATATATTTACTTGGCTCTATTCCAAGATTTAAAATCATGCAAAATCAGCACTCAATCTTTTGACTATATTAATGCAATTTCTCCCCTTCTCCCATTACCAAGATGGTGGCCTGGATTTTTCATCTCTTTTTTAATCATCCTTTAGTACAAGACTTAATGTTTCATTTTCCCCTGTTTCTGGAGAAGAGCCTAGTACAGCGTTCCTGATACAAATACTCCCAGATTACCAAAAAATGAAGATCCAGATCCAGATTTTGTAAATTGGCCTAAAATCTGCTTTGTACCAAGAAAAGGTTCCACTGAACAAAAAGTCTTCAGAAAGCAAAGCCTGGTAGAGACCTTTTTTTTCCCCTCTAACAAACTTTATGGTTGTTTTGAAAAGCCCCAAATGGAAAAATTTATCCAAAAGGTAAATATTTGTATTTCTGCCAAAACCAGTCATATTTTGGATGGAAAATAGAAATTTTCCATGAAGGTGGGCTCTTTGTATAGAATACTACTTTTTCTGTGTAAAAGGACAAAAAATCCAGCAACCAATTTTCTGTAGAACAGTGATTTTGATGGAAAATTTTGGAGAGGGACTATTTACCACAAAGTAGCATAGGGGCTTGGAGACAACCTCTAGAAAATCCTGGTCTACTGTTTGTGCACAGAGCCAAAGTACAAAATCCTTTTCACTGGCTGATTAAGTTCTATCTTGAAAAGCAATTTCTTTCTTTGCCGTCACTGTTAAAATATTTGTCCAGAACAGCTAGCTGGGTATCAGTCTATGCATTTACTCTCACCTAGGTTAGTCCACCTGTTTTTCTGCCAAATTTCCTTTAGTCTACAGAGTTCTTTTCCTGGTGACATATTTCATCTCAGTTTATATTTTAGCAGGCTATTGAACCAAGTGTTCTCTAAAATCCTTAGGTCTTCATTTATTTGCTCTGCACCTGCTGAATTCATCTTTCTTGACTGCAGATTGCTAAATTTATATGCAACACTCCAGATAAGATCTGACCAGTCCTTTGCGTGTTACCTAGCCTCATTATTTTTCTAACTCTACAGCAAGTATCTCTCCCGTATGTCCTAAGATCACATTTATTTTTCACAACCATGTCACATTAATACTCATATTTGCCACACTCTGACTTGTTGTACACACAGGACTTCCTGCTATTGCCCTTTAGCTTATGGTGTAAACACTTGTTCGTTGTTCTTCAGCACAATACCTTCCACTTTGCTTTATTAAATATCCAACTTTTTTCCAGTACTTCATTTTCAGTTGATCCAGTTCTGTAAGACATCCAGATATTGCTTACTACTGACAACACCTTGAATCCTTAGCAAATTTTTTCAAAAATGAAAATCATTACTGAAAATAATAAAACAGGTCCCCAGTCTGATGTCTGAGGAAGTTCACTGTTATTACCTTTCATCCTCCTATTTATATATCAGCATTATTTGTCAGGTTCATTTAACTACATTTTGGCCAAATAAATTTTTCGTTAAGCTCCATCATCTCAATTTTAACTAGCAATTTCTACGGCACTGTATCAAATGCTTTACTGACAGCTATCTAGAATAAATCTAATGTCTTTTCTTTGTGTAGAAAATATGCCTTAGTAAAGAAAAGTATTGGATTAAGCTGGTACTGACTCCTCTTGATGCTTTTATTTTATTCTATTCTTCATTTGTCTTCCCTTTTGCACTCATCCTTCTCCACTTTTCTAAAGCCTTGATTGCCACTCCATCAGTTAATTTTTTCTGCAGTTTTTAAGTTTTGCTTCTAGAGTTTTGTGGCAAAGTCTATCCTTTACTTTAAAGGGTACAAAAAAAAATATCATCGTAATAACTAACCATTACAAAGCCCCTAAAACTAATGGGGACAATTTTCCTCTCATTGTATCAGAATAAAAAATACTTCAAATTTTCAGAATAAAAAGATCTGATTTCTTCATGTCCAGTAAAAGACTCAAAAATCACTGATCAAACCTGGAACTTTGTAATAAATCATAGCTAAAATGACATTAGCCAAGTATTTTCCATTATGCCAGATACCCAAATTATTTATTTTGTATTTAATTTATTAATTTAAAAGATCAGGTTCTACTTCATCTACACATATGAATGTAACAGAACACCTATTAATTTAATGTGTTCAATAAGTATCAATGAAAGGACCTGCCTATAATGGAAATATGAAAAACAGAATACCCCGGCCAAGAAGTTGGACAGGTTCATTATACTGAAGGGACTTCTCTCAATCTCTTGAAATTACAAAAGACCTGGGAGTCTTATAAATTTGAGGGAGAGAGGACAAAATTGCATACTTTACACTAAGTATTACAGACTACACTCTGTGTCTTCGGTGAACAATGTCCCTGTGGCATACATACCCTGATGGAAGACTTCACAGTTAACAGACATCTCCTTAAACAAGCCACTTAAAAGTCTGTCAGTCCTGAGCTTAACATACCAAAAAGAAAAGTCTCTTTGTTTCCATAGAATTTCTTTGTATTTCTAATCTGCAGAAACATATTTTTGACTACCCAAGTTACTTGCACATTACAGAAAGACCACTCTGAAGAGTTCTCCATATCACTGTGTTGTTGGTTAGGAATATGGGCTGTTTGGATGTATTTGGTATGCTGATGTTGGTAAACTGCATTTCGCAGGCCACTGCAAAAAAGCAATTTGTGGAGCAGTTTGAGCATCATCACTAGAAGATACAATCTCAGCTACAGCCTGAAGCTACTCTTCATACCTGGAGACAGCAGGGCACTGTTGCGGATGCTGAAATGGAAGAGAATGAAAAAGCTAAGATGACACTTAAGGACAGCCTTTCCTTAGAAAACTCTCCCTCTGCATGGTATTCCTTCTTTGTCTAAGAAACAAGCATAGGGTTCAAGGCATTATGTAGGCATAAGATGACCAGTAACGACAGCAAAAGTTCAAAATAACTAGGAGGGCTTTTTGAACACCTGCTGGAGCTGCAAATAAAATACATTGATGAGTTTCTTTAGTTTATTCAGAGAATCTGCATTTCACCTTCTACTCTTACTGCAGCTACTACAACATTTGGTGCAGGAGGGTCAATTGTTGGACAGTAGCAACACCGTGCTGCTTCTCAAAGGACGGTGGTGTAGCCATATGTCCCCTGGAGCCTGTCCAAGGTCCGAATTCCCATTGCCATGAGCAGGACACATGTCATTTGCCCCACTCAGGCCTGGCACCTTCTTTGTTGTGCTTTCATCTGATCATTGAAAGAGGCTCAGTAAGATCATCTACGTTAATAGTTACCAATGCTAAAATTTTGGGGAACTCTAATCTTCTCCAATATAAAATGTCCAAACAGCATGTATATTAAAGTCACAACTCCTTTTTCTTGTAAACCCACTCTAACATCTATTTCCATGGCTGATGAAATCTCCCCTTAAGTATTTGAACTACAGAAAACAAAAAAGCCTAATAAAATGCCGGATTACAGTAGAGAGTGCCTTTGGGAGATTTGAGAATATCTGATGAAGACCTAGTGTCTTTGCTAAGTGTGAAGACTTAGGAAGAGCATCCCTTGTGCAATGAAACTTAGTACAGCGTTCCACATAAAGTGAAAGCAAAAAATCTTTCTGCGATCTAGAAAGCAGGACTCAAAACATGTGAAATAGCTTGAGCAGCTCAAGAGATAGTCACCCTTGAAAGAGGCATGTTGTCCAAGATGGCTTGTACACATGCTTTGAGGGAAATCCTTCTAAGTTTTTCATGCAGTTCAGGTATTTCTAGCAACTGTGTGTTACACATTGTGTAAACAATAATTGTTAGATGATTGAACAAAAGAAAATCTCCTTTTAAACAATGAAAGCAATGGTTTTTAGTCTTTCTACAGATGACAAGAACACGATTTGTGGATAGAATACAAATTGTCAAAACATCTTGAACTCCACAAACAATTTAAATAAGGATTCAGTTTAAAGGGGATTAATGTCATTGCTTCAGTATGGAAAGCTGTCAGCTGCTTCTCTGTGTGCCTGAACAAAATCACATCAGCTACTTATTGCCTACACTGTGTATTAGAGGACTCTGAAGAGACAGATAGCCAGGCAGAAGATACTTGTTACTTATAACTCTACTGGCATGTACCTTTCCTTGGTAGGCAGACTTTTCCAACAGCTGGAATTGGAGCAAACCTTTTGGCCCCTGCACGTGCTGTGGCAGCAGAGAGCTTGCAGTACCTTGGCACTGCTTGCTGCTAGCTCCATTACCTGCCGCTGAACTTTCCATTTCCACTTTCACTGCCCTATCTGTAACACCCAGGCTCTGCTGATTCAAAATAGTATCTATATCAATCGAACTTCATTTACTTTTCTACCACCTCTATTGTGAAGAGAGGATGAATTTCTCTCCTTGTTTGGACTCCACCCTTTTCCTCCATGTCTGTGCAGTCCTTCTGTGCCTCATGGATACCTCCACAAAATCTCTGTTCTTTCCTTTGAATTTGACAGGCACTCCTGGAAATGGCATCAAATCTACACTGACTGTCTAAATTTATATGACTCCTTGGTTCCTTCATAACCCTATCTGTTCTTTGCTGCATAAGAGTATCAGTCTCATTCATATATGTCTCTATATATCAACAACTGTTTTAGTTCCATTCTTCTTTTTTTTCCCCTCTACAGCTGCTGTAACAGGTCACTGAACTGTGTTATGTTTAAGCAAAAAGAACTTGAACCACAAATTCTGGGCTTCATCCATCAATAATTTGTATTCTTTTCAGGCAAAAAAACCCACTTAGCTACATAGAAACAAAAATATTAGTATTTGATGCAACTCTCTCATCTGTTGTCCCTTTCATGTCGAAGAGTCATTGGGAATAGCAACAGAAGAAATGGTTGGGAAGTAACTGATTATTTTTCTTTTCACCTTAAAATGCTGATTCACTGAAAACAAAACTTCACAAAAATCTGCCTCTGGACAATCTTCTGATGGAACAGATGCAAGTTTCAAAACTTCTTTGTCAGATCTGAGACATGTGGACTGCCTACTACCTCTGGACAATCTTCTGATGGAACAGATGCAAGTTTCAAAACTTCTTTGTCAGATCTGGGACATGTGGACTGCCTACTACCCGAGATACTAGTTTCTGTCATTCCACAGAAGGAATAATGATGACAGTTCCCAAGACTGTTTCTACACAGAACATTAACACTAATTTGTTAATTGGTTTCCCAGGCTACTCAGCTTCAACAGCCTAATGAATCATGTGCTTGAAGAATCAAACGCTGGGTTTTGGTGTCTGGCAGCTCTTGTGTCCTCAGATGCTGGGGCAGTCCAGCTGGTGGACAGTCTGCCTGACAGCTCCTCTGCGAAGGGACTACTGTTGGGTTTACTGCTGAAGTACCTGAAGAGCCTTGACATGTATAAATTTCACGCATGAGAGTGACTGGATTTAAAGACTGCTTTCTTAGCAGGATGCCAGTCATTGTAAAGTGCAAGAAATAACTTCTAAAGAGAGAGAAGACAGAAGGGATTTTTCCAAAGCCTTGCAATAATGATAAGACATCAGATTCCTGTAAAATATAAGATTAGAGAAATGGTTTTGAGACTATTATTTTGGAAAGACCTATAGCTCTTAAGAAATTGTTAAAAGCACCCCCAGACTGCAGGTGTCAATAACCAGGAGCAAGAAGAGGAACCTTGGACACTTGTCTCAGGAATCGGGGGGCTGCACTATGCAATTCTCAATTTCCAAGAGGTTTGACGTGAAAGTCTGCCTGGGAATCTCAGAGCTAGCGGCATAACCAGGTTCTTCTCCAACCCAGCTGTTTTAGAAGTAGGTGCAATTTGGCATTTCAGTCTGCCTGTCACACACAGATCAAAGTCAGTCCAAAGGGGTACTATTTTCTGTTACAATGAAAACATTTTTGTTACTTGATCATATGACATCCTACAAGAAGTTTTTCTTTCTACATTAATGTTTCTCTCTGCTCTCAGCACGCAGGTTATAACACTGCACATTACGGTTTGTAGCATTTCTTTTTAATGATATCACAGAGGTTATAATCAGGTTTTTCTTCTCAATATATTAAAAGAATTTTTGCAAATGCATTAAAAACCATGAAAATTCTCTTCAGCTTTTTCCTAGAAGTGTCCTTGGTTTTGCTTATAGCTGGTTATTTTGGGTGGCATAAGGCTGTTTAGGAGAGTCTTAAGTTGCCCACTCAGTCCCTTTTAATATATCGTACTTAAATTACAGCACAGGGTAAAGACAGGGGAAAGACGACTCCAATTTATTCTCATTCTCAGCTAAAAGCCAGCATAGAAACTCTGCCTTTTCTATAACAAAAGGCATGGGCTAATATGAATGTCACTTAATTATATGTTTTATATGCCTTGTGAGGCAAAACCAAGATCCATGCCTGGTGTAAACTGCCAGGCAATAATATGGAGCTGCCTTAAACTGTTGGTCCTCTATTGAGACCTCGAAAAATACAGCTTGGGGGGGAAGAAAGATTTTGTAATACAGTTGCTGATCTGCCCAGTGATAAGACTGACCATGCCAGGGATCGCTTCACTTACTTACCCCACATCTGTGTGTGGGTTTGTGTGTGTGTCTGGCCTGGGGGGACTGTGCCCGATCATCTTAATGGTTTCACGGGCAAAAGGCCATCCCAGTGCTGGCACCGGTGCGCGGTCGGGATGGGCACCCAGGCCCCTCCGGACGTGTATGCATGAGAAGAGGGGGCTTCTCCGGCACCTCGAGGCAGGCAGAGCAGGGTAAATGCCGTCCAACTGGGCAGTAGCCCGGGATGTCCGGGGAGCACCTGCGGGTCGCCAGGCTGGGCGAGGGGCGTCCCGGCTGAGGGGAACGACTCGCTCCTCTTATGGGGGGAGCAACCGCGGCAGGGAGAGGGAGGAGGAGAAAAGGAAGCCGAGGAGAGGGGCTGAAGCGAAGCGGGAGGGAAGCGAGCCGGGGTCTAGAGGAGGAGCTGAGCGCAGAGAGGCGGCGGCGGGCAGGGACTCAGTCGGGCCGGCAGCTGACGGCCGTCGGAGCGGCGGGCAGGCGCGCGGGAGGCGGCCGGGGGCAGGTGCGGGAGCCGCCTACAGCCGCAGGGCGGCGGCCGCCCGCGGGGCGGGGGGCTCGGCTCGGCGCCCCGGCAGCGCGGCGGCGGCCCCCGGGCCCTATGGTGCCGCGGCGGGACCCGGCTCCTGCTCGCCGCCTTCGAAAGGGGCCCGCGGAGCGGCGCGGGCCAGCGGAGCCCGCCGGCCCCGGCTCTTGGCTGGCATGAGGAACCTGCCGATCCTCCTCCTCTCCCTCTGCTGGAGCCTGGGGCGGGTAAGTCACCCCGCGCTCACCCCCGGCCCCGGCCGCGCCGCCGGGAGAAGGGTAAAACTCGCCCCTCCGGACCGCGGAGGGGGTGACCCCTACGGCTCTTCCCGCCGCCCCCGTCCCTGAGGTGCCTGTGCGGCCCCCCCCAGGCTGGCGGTTCCCTCACAGCTTCCCCCTTTCCCCGGAGCGAGGGCGGGGGGCTCAGCGGTAGCCGTAGCATGTGGGGCGACTTCGGCCCCGCCGCACTCACTCACTTCGGGAGACAAGTGCCTCCGGCCACTCGCGCTTACCGGGTGTCCCCGGGCGGGGATCTCGCAGGGGAAGGGGCTCCTGCCCCCGCCGGGACCCCCAGCCCATCTCCCCTCCGGCGCTCCTGGGGGCAGGCTCCCTGTCCGCACAGGCAACAGCGGGGCAGGCCGGAGGCGCAGGCGGCGGGGGGCGCCGCCCCGCACCCCCGGGCGCTCCTCAGGGGCCGGGACGGCTCCGCCCCGGCGGGGCAGCGCGGGCCGGGCCCGGTCCCCGTCCCCGGCGGAGCGGCTCTGAGGGGGGCCGGCGCCGGGCCGTGCGTCGCCGAGTCACTCGTTCCCCGCTGTTTTCCCCGGCAGCCGGTGGCCACCGCTCGTTCGCGAAGAGTTTGCACAGAGCTCTGCCCTGGTACGGTCTAGAGGGTCGTTAGCAATCATAATATGGGGAAAAACCCCGCGTGATTAATTTCTCTTTAATGCGTGCAACTGGGTAACAATGTACAAGGCATTCAAATTTAGGGCACCTGCTTTTTATAACCTTATATTTTTTAAGAGTTTCTTCAGTTGTTTGTAAAAGTCTGTAACGTTGCTGGAAAGACGATTTACGAAAAATAAAAAAACCTGCCCTCTAAATCTTTCAACTCTTTGTTACCGTAAATTTAAAATAACAGATCATTTCCACCAAAAGTCAGGAACCCATGCTGAAGGTAAATGTAAGCTGCTTGTCAGAAGAAATGGTTTTCCAGACAAACTGCTGTTCTAGATGCCTTAAAAATCGTTACACCACTAAAAACGCAGAGACACTCCTCAGCTGGATTTCCAGCTAACTGTGTACCTTTACAATGCGCAACACAGCGCACACAGTTCTGTATTCAGTGATGACAAAGGATAACCTACCCTTGGTAAAGCAGAGGGAAAGATGGATGAGCACCAGCCCTGAAAGATGGTGAGTGCCCTCAAAATCCATTTTGGGGTCTTTGATGTGTTTCGGGACGTGGTCAGTGCCACATAGTCTTGAACTCTAACTCTCTTTAGCTTGCTGAAGTACATCTGAATGAAACTGGTGTATGTATTAGAACAAAGTATATTACAGTTTGGCATACATCCCAGGTTTGAAAAGTAATGTTGTGTTACCTTTGGGTACTAACAAATTTATGTTCTCAAAGTAAGCTTCACTATCAGATCACCAATACTGAGATACTTGCAGTTTTTTCATAAGTATAAGAGAGAGGAGTCACTTATTCGGCAGGTTTCTTAATTGCAGTAACTGCTTTGATTTACCCCTCATTTAGTTAACATTTCCATTTACTGCAACGTACCTTTCCAAGACCCAGTAATTATAATACTTTTTGATGAGTAGGAGATCTACTCTCAGTTACTGAATGTTTGCAATTGGAAAAAAAATACTCAAAATCTGTTATGTGAAAGGAAAATGCAATTAAAAACTTCATGTATACATGGGACTTTATTTTACATGGTCGCTATCTGGAAAGCAGATAATACATAACAAAACACAGATATTTTCAGTGTAATGCTGAACTTTCTATTAGAAGTGCTAGAAATCCTAATTTATGTTAAGGATCTGTACAAATTCACTTTAAAAAGAAAAATCTTCCCTGAAAACATACAATTTCAATAGTCAATATAGAGAAAAGATGGGGAAAAGGAAGTAAGGCTCTGATGTTGTAGATGGTGAAATGAGACATTTGTAGAAGAGTCAGGGTTTCGTGAGTTTTCCTAACAGCTCCTGCTGTTATGCTTATGGCTATTACGCTGTATTATTAAAAGCTGCGCAAGTGGCTTGACCACAAGGAGAGTGCAGAATAACCAGCTTCTCAGTCCTAACTCTGGGTCCTAGGTTCTGGGTCTATGATCACAGCTTGATTAATTAAGTATTGCCATTAAAAAAAAAAATTGTCTCACAAATCAGATACTACTACCAGATTCTGCTATTAAATGTCTCCTAGAAAAAGTAAGAGAGAGAAAAGGGGAGAGAGAAGCTTGGAGAGAGACCACCCTTTTCTTGGTACTACAAGCGTGAGGATGTCTGAAGAACAGCATAGTCACATTTTATTTCATTATGATGTTATTTAATTTGAGCTAATCTCACTGTCCCTTCAGCTCCAGTGGTGATTACTATTTGCCCATTTGTCGCCTACTACAGTCATTTCTCCCATGCAGTCTCTTACGGACTCTGCATGTTGTTAGGCTCTGTCTGCCTCTCTGAATCCGGCTGACTTCAGTACAACTTCCCGGTGTCTTGTTTCCCTCCCGAATACTGCTACATCCCTGTCTCATCCCATGGACATAAATAACCCTTTCTGAAAACCAAGGAACTGGGGGCAGGGCCGTAAACGAGTAAAGGCAATACTTCTTTCATTTTTAAAGGAGTGGGGTTTTCTTCCTGCGTAGCACTTGCTTGAATCAAATAGTCATGCTCTGGGGCCCTCAGGAGGTAAAATATACATGGTGGAAAAGGGAAGAGAAGCAAAATTTAGCATGTCAAAGAGAATGCAGTTTGATCGGTTTTCATGTTCTGTTCTTTCAGCTTCCTAACTTACTACAAAAGCAAAAAAAAGCAGAAGTGTTTACTTTCCCGCTTCAGTTTAACTCACAGTTTTTCTGGAGGAAAAAGTCTTATGAAACAATATTGGTGAATGCACTAGAAAGTTAAATATTTTCTCATAAATGACAATTGGCCTTGAAATGCTACAGGAAGGAGCCAGTGAATGCTCTAGTAGATTATTTTAACATTTTGTTTTGAAAAGCCAATGTGTGAGAAGCTAAAATGGGCAATGACTGTGTCTGTAAAACGCCTAGCACATACTTGGGCAAAACCAATGCCAGTTGAAGTTGTGGATTTCATTATTGGTAGTTGCATCCATCATAAAGCATTTTTAATCCGTGTTTCAAGAACCTCGACTGTTAATTTGACACAGGTGAAAGGTGTCCATCCAGAATGCGGATTTCAGCTGGAGATTCATAAGGAGGAAACAAGGTGCATGGAACTTCTAAAGAATGCAAAGCCAATGGACTACAAAGGTAAGAGAAGATAAGTTGTAATGTAGAGACAGCTGGAGTGTTCAAGATTTTCTCCCTTTACCTTCTTTACTGTTGCAGTTGCAGTTGCCGTATTTGTCTGTACTGTGCTTATAATTTTAGGTATTTTAGAATTTACACAGATTTTGTGTTAAAGGTACAGCTGCAGCAAGCATGTTGTGGGAGGTGTGCCAGGCGCTAGGCACGCACTGGGTGGGACACTAGATGGGAGCAAATGCATTCTCATGTTTTAAGCTGTTGCTGCTAGTAGTTTCTGACTGGCAGAGAAGCTGCAGGCTGGTCATGACAGGACCAGCAGAAAGAACAAGTCTGAGGAAAAGTTGAAAGCCTTGGATCCAAGCATCTCTCTCTAGCTATGGTTGAAAGTAAAGTACTAGTGGCAGGAATGATCTCTGGGTTTCCCAGGCAGAAGATGTTTCAGACAGAATGTCAGATTCACACCCAGAGTACTATAGAGTCGTGCAAAGGAAAAACTGGACAGTAGTGTTACATTCAAAAACCAAATTCTCTCTGTTACTTTATTGTTTTTATTTTCTCTCTACATGGGAAAATAAATATATAGATACAGATATAGCCAACTGTAATTTAATAGAAAAAAGAAGAGATGTAGTTTATTATTTTTTAATTTCAGATTTTACTAGATTTCCTTGCTAAATTTTCATGTGAGTAGAATGTAAGATTATGAAAAAATGACATTTTTCTTGTAAGTTGGAGCTGCTGATAAAGCCATTTGTTCAGCAAGCAAAATATGAAGGCAACAGATAAATCCAGACAGCCAAATGAAAAGCAAATCTGTAACATTAAAGTAGCTAGGGCAGAAATTGGTTAAAAGTTTTGGGTTTTTAGGAAAGTTGGAAGTGTGTGTTTATTAATTTTTTTTATGCCAAAGTTATTAATGTTTTGTGATTAGTTATCTTTTGTAAACCCCGTATGCCAGAACCTGTGAGCAGAAAGCAGTCTCTACGCACCTACTGGTGAAAAGGTAAAAGTGCTTCGTGGAGTGCTTCGTTTGCATATGTTACCTGACCAGCACTCCTCTGGTAACATGTAAAATATTGAAGGGAAGGGTGGGCTTTCAGTGAGACTTAGAAAAAGGGGAAAGACATTTTAGAGCTAAAGGCAACTGAACATTTTTCAGTTCAAAGTACAATTTTGATTTTACAAAGTAATGTCACATCTAAAACTAATCATTAGATTTCTGTTGTTAAATGATCTTGAAGTGGCTGGAAGTATTTAATTTCAAATTAGTTCTACAAAGCCGTAAGCCTCATCGGTGTCCTGCCGTTTGATGTGGTAGTACAGGTATGTATGATCTCAGAATAACTGGGCTCCTTGGAATACTACAGCTCTTGCAGTGCGGTTGTTTTCCTTTGGCTGAACTAGGTGATACATAGTATATTTGTTTTTTCATATTCAGTCCTTTTTGAATGTGCTGTGAAGATGATTATGATACCTCAGGGACCTGCCATCTGCAGTGCCCCTTGAGCATAAACATGAGTCCCAACTCATGATGCTTTCTCCACCTCTATTCTTGATTTGAATGTGTAACTCCCTCAGTGCATACTCTAATATCAATTTGTATACAATAAAATAATTAAAAGGATCATCAACAATTTGTATTTTACTATAATTTTTCCTTTTGATTAATCCAGATCAGTAATTAGAAAAATTATAATAACAGTGAATAATTTACATGGATATCTCTTCCAAGCAAAATCTTACTGGAATAATTGATCTACGTTTAGATTTTTTTATTTATATGAGTGGTGAAGAGAGACGGCTGTTACATAAATAATACTAGTGTGAAGCCAGATGGAGAAATAATTACTAGCACAGCTTAATGAATTAAATCTTGAATTAATAAATTCAGTATTAGCTATTACACAGTTTTGAAAATCAAGCTTTCTTCAAGATCTGCTTTTGTGGTCCAGATGCTGGGCTGCTCCAAGGATATGCTTATGATGCACACCAGTTTTATTTTGGGTTCCCTAGGGAAAGAAAGAAGTTTTCTGTCAATATATTCTTCACAGCCTCTTTTCACTGGAAGAGGGATGCCTCCTGAAGGCAAACTGCTGTGTAAGACGTTCATGTCTTGGAAGGAGACAGTATGTCTGATGGTGTTGATTGAGCCCTGCAGGTAGTGATAAAACAGCAGTGGAAGGATTTTTACATCTAATTGATTGCCTGGCTGAAACTAAAGGAATATTCCATTTTGTAGGAGACTGGACTAAAGCCCCTGTGGTAATAAACCCTTAAAAACTGTATTTAATGTTATAGGAGAATTTATCCTATGCATCATGTTATAGATACCTTTACCAAGAACCCGGTCAGAAGAGGCTATGTTAAATACATGCATTTGCATTTCCAAAAATAGCCATTCTCTATGTGTCCTTACTTTCATAATAAACTCTGTATTCGTACGAAGATGTAAGGAGTATTTTGAACAGAGACTTGCCGATTGTCACAGTGATACTCTGCTGATAAAGAAGAATTACTGATGAAAAATAGCAAGCTGGAACTTGTCCAAGTCCTAGCTCCACACCTAAAACTTGTAGTACACTTGAAACATAAATCATTACAATAAATTCACAAAACCTATTTCACTTTTTCCTGAATGGGAAAGATGGTTATAGAGCCCTTGTTGTACTTTTGTAACTTTAGTATGTGCTACCTGCCTCACAAAAGCTATAATGAAATCTAGTGGAAGGTACTGTCTAGAATTTGGAAATAAAGGTTCACTGAGATTTTCCGCCGGAGGCTTGGGCCTCTATGTGGGAATTTTTTCATTAACTTCTCAGGCACCTGAGAAGACTTCACACTTCCGTGTATCATGCTCCAGAATTTGGCTGGCATGCACAGGTACTGAATTTTTGAGGATTCAAATTTTACGGGACAGGCAGTTTCTCCTTTGGCCTAGGTAGCAATTATGTATGGAATACCTTATCTAATACTCCTCAACTCCCAGTTAGGGAGACATAAAGGAAAGGTTTAAAGGCGACTTACGGTTTTTTTTTTTTACATAATCAAATGATGTTATAGTCATCTTACCTGAGCTGCCTCATAACATGGGCTGAAGAATGTCACTGAGTAATTTTTGTAGTGCACCTAAAATCATTGACTATGAAGTCTATGAAGGGCTTGCTTACTTCATGGCTTAATAAAGCAATAGTGTGTTTTGCAATGGAACACTCTATAAATGCTGTGTAACTCTCCTCTGAACAATGCTAAGGATATATCAAAACCACAGGACCCAGTTTGTCTAAATTCTGCTCATTTGCCAATGTCAAACTGTTAGACATCTGGACCTCCTGCTTTGCACCCTTTGGGGGATTTTCAGGCATTAGCACATACTCTTCCATTAGTAGAGAGCATTACACTCCATTTAGGGAAGAAAGTCACTCTCCAAAGATCTGTGGCAGTGCCTTCATCTCTGTAGTGCTCTCCAGCAAATCTGGTTGTTTATTTTATGAAGATTGCATTAGCTTCCATCTGCATTTGTTTTCTTGTTTCCTCCTATAATTTGACACGTGAGGTATGGATGCACCTTAGCTGGAAGTCTAAGAAAGGGGCTTTTTTTGCACTGTCATTTTTGGAGGGCAAATTAATTCCATTCTAAATAGCTCGTAATCGCTACAGGTTTTGAAGTCCATATGGGAAAACACTAATTAATCTTTTACTTACTACCTGTGGCTTGTCTTCTTAAAAAAACAGAAAGTTTCCAATAAAAGTGATTGAAAATACATAAAAAATGCCCAACTGCAATTTTCTGTCTTTATTCAGTATTTAGAATTTTACCTTATAAAGTAATTGATTCATTTCCATTCACCTTTAAATGAAAAGTGGAATCTTGTGGTCAAAACTGTTAAAACTTGGTTAGTAGACTTTATAACAGGGTTCTACAACAAAAAGTTCTAAAAAGACATCATCATGAAAAAATGAAGTCTGAGGTTTGGTTTTTTTTTCATTTTGGACTGAGTGGCTGCACAGTTAAATGAGCCTTTTCAGCTCTTGCTTTCCAAAATGTTTTTTTGTGAGACCCATATGCCAGACAACATTTTTAATTTTAGATATGGCATCTTAACTTTGATGAAGGGATGTAGATGGAAAGAGAAATGGCTTTGGAAAGAATTTCATAAACCTCTTAAAGAGAGGCTTCATAATGCAGCTAGTAATGGGAAATTAAAACAGACAGGACTACCAGAATTATACTCTCACTTATTCATAAATTTAAAGCAAGAGGGACCAATGTCACTATGTAATCTAGTCTCCCCAATTACACTGGCAGTATAATTTCACTCAGTGATTCCAGCACTGAGCTCATGATCTTGTGGATGAAGCAGAGCACATCTTTCTGAAAACTCTTCAGAACGGTGGGATGAATATTCAAATGTTGTGACCCATGGCAAGTTGTCCAAAAGTTAGTTTATTCAACTAACCTCTGCTGTTAAGGTTATTTCTCCAGTAAGAAAGGTGCCTATTTTGCATTCCAAACCCACACCTACACACACACACACACACACACACCTCTCTCTCTGTATCGCGCAAAAGAAGGACTGACTGTGAGCATAACTAAGCCAACCTGATGATCACTCTCTCCTCTACATCAGTAAATAGGAGACTTACATGAAACCAGATGAGGCCTTTCTTTTGCTATGTGAAAAGGAATCTCCTCAAGGTTCCCCCTTTCTTAATCCTCTCAATCTCATTAAGGTCTTCTATCAGTTTTTGTTTGGTTTTGCAGCTATTTTTTCTGTAAAATGAGTCAGTAGTTCAGACTGCAGTGTTGCTTAGAGTTATCTGAGGTAGCATTAAAGGTAGGATTAAAGGAGATAGTGGGGTCATGTAACTTCCTTTCATGCAGCACCAGTAGCTCTTGGCAGGACAACTTCAGCTTTCTTGAATCTCTGCGCTGCTGCTTTTCTAGCTGTAGTACAGACATGCTGCTACTTTCTGGTTCATGCATTTTTTAATGCGGGGAGCTGAGGGGGCTGCTTTGAATGTTTGTCTGGTTTTGGCTTCCATTAATTGAAGTGTCATCGTTAATGACACCACATAAAACTGTCCATCCTTATGGTGTTGACAACATCTGGGCTTTTGTGGAAGTTACACTTAGTTATTTGGGGGCAGAAGAGAGGCAGAGCTGGCTAGTATCCTGGGGAGGCTGGGCGATAGGTGAGAAAGAACCTTGAATGAAAAGAGGTATGGGAAGTGTAGTGGCGTACTGAAAGACAAGCAACAGGAAATAAATGACCAAGAAAATGTCCTGATCAGCCTCATTCCAAATCTCACATAATAAGAGTGACAATAACAAACTTTTTTGGAAAGAAGAGAGGCAGCATGTGGCCACAGGTACAGTCTACAATTTTGAAGGTCTGAAATTTCTACCCCCCCAAAACATAAAAAGAAATTCAGTGGTAGACATTAATAAATGGCATTTGGAGCCCTGAAAAAGGAAAGTGCACAGCTGTAAGTGAATTTATTGTGTTTTTCAGAAGATTCTGAAAGAAATACTGCCCCGCATAGTTTTGCGCTTGAGTCCTGATAAAGACAGCTGTGGCCGTGGAAGTCTACTCTCCATGACATCCAAAGTTCAAATACCACAAGGAAGCAATCTTGAATACCAAAGCACTAAAAAAGTTCCAACTAATACAACAAATAGCATGTGGGTTAGACATAATCCAAACTAACAGAAATATATAGTCCCAATACTTTACACAGACTTTTAATATTTTGTGGTGGGGTTTGTATGAACAGGAGATTGATATTTAATGGTATTTTATGAAGAATGTACAGCATGTCTAAATTGGGACAACACAAAGATGAAGGTACCCCTTACAGTTAAGACTATACACCTATGACTATCTTTCCAATATAATAGAAAATGGTGTTCTTATGGTAGGATTAGAGTGCTGTCCAGTCATACAAAAATAATTGATTAATTGGAAAGCAGGTTTTACTTGATAGAAAATTTGGATGGAAATGTGTTTTCTTTTTCAGAAGGGTTTCTTCAATGTTTTTAGCTGGCAACTTCTATATTTTCTCACAGTACCCTAAAAATATGTAAATTACATTAAAAATAAGATTGGCTTATAGATTTTTGATTCTCTGATAGGAAACTTCTTCAGAAAGGAACTAAGGCGTTTCTTCTGAAACGTTTCATGTAGTGAAAAGCCAGTAATCCCCCAGAAGTCTCAGAAGCAGTATTTTTGCCATTCCTGGTAATAGGACTGTCTTTTAAAAACCTATAAAATGCAAACATTTTAGGTGAATATGGGATAAACTCTATTGGTTTTGTTATTTTGTTTAACTAGTGAAATCTAGGCGGACAGGCAGGGCCTGGCCAGGCAGAGCCCGTCCCACCCCCAGCCAAGGCAGCCGGAGGGCAGCCCCAGCCCGGGGTGTTGGGCACCTCCCTGGGGTAGGGACAGCTGAGGACATTAGCCTGCAGGTGGAGGGTCAGGATCCGGCCTGGTATAGGGAAGCAGGGTCAGACACAGCCCTGGGATGGCCGAGCAGGGCCACAGTGGTGGGTCAGGGCCCAGGCAGAGCCAGGCACAGGCACTGCTGTGACAAAGCTGCAGACAGGTGCACCCACAACATCGCTGAAAGCCCAGACCTGAGCTTAGATGGGGCCCTGGGCAGCGACGTGGGACTGATCAGGGCCATTAAGGCCTGTTAGTGCACTCAGGGCCCTGACAAAAGTGGACGGCAAATAACTTTAGCAAAGTAGCTTGGAGCAACAGTATTTTTACTGTTATATTCTTCCTATTACTGCTTTAAGCAGTTCTGCTGGGTGTTTGCTTTGCTTTCGGTTTGCTAGCTCGCTATTTCTCTAGCGCCTCCTTTTCCTTTCTTTCTTGATGTGTGAAAATGCAGAAAGAATTTCAGCCCGTATATGTTCATAAATTCTCATGCAGCCTACATTACATGCTGGGGCATTCAGACGTACGGTCTAGAAAACATTGCCCATAAGAGGTGAGATTGCTTCTGCTTTGTCAAGTTAAGTACAAAAATCAAAACGTTTCCCCGTTCAAAAGATAAACCCTGGACTAGCTGACAGCTTTCTGGCTGATTTTCAAAGCACTTTCTCTTTGTTTCATGTATCATGCATGCCTGGACGGTTTAAAAAATGCTAAACCTCTCTTTGAATTGGCAATTTTTAAAATCCAAATGCAAAGTGCCACCTAGTGGTTAATATATGGATGAAATGTATATATAAACAAAACAGTTCCAGTACAAACCCAGTGTTACACGTTTTTATAGATGAAGAAGCACATATAGGTAAGCAAACTTGTTGCTCGAAGACTGGATCTCAGATAGAAGGATGAGGAATGTAGTGGCAATACTTACGTAAGCTGAAAAAAGTGAGAAACGAGATGTAGTTTATAGTCTGTTACATTTCCTTTCATTATGAAGTATCTGCAAATGCATCACAAGCATTAAAGACCAAACATCCAAAGAAAGTAAGTGATCTCATTGAAACGAACTAAGAGTAGCATCTGCAACACCTTTGGAGGAACAGGAGGGAAAAGCAGCAGAGGAGTGACACTGTGACCACGCTTTTGAGCAAGTCATTGAACAAAGGTTTTCTGGGAAGACTGATTGTTTCCTTGGATATGCTGCAAATGACACACCAGAGAAATAAATGATGCAAATGAAGAGATTGAAAAGAGATTGTGACATATAGGGCGCAGGGGTGTTCTAGACACCACAGGAATAAGGATGAAGAACCTATTCTTTTTCCCTTTGCTAGCTTTATTAATAGGTAAAGAGGAAGGTAAGGAGTATAGTAGTAGAGATGTGCAGAAAAAGTTGAGCTAAGACAGATCAAGAGCTGGACTGGTTTTATATGTGTACATATCAGAGTGAAAAGACAAAAACATTCAAGGCTTGAGAATTTATTGAAGCAGGATGCAAAAAGAGACTAAACCCATTAATGAACATAAAAGGATAAAAATGTACATTAAAATACTTTTGAGTGCTTAAAATATTTTTTAAAATATGGTAAATAAAGAAAATTGCAGACATTATATGAAATACACATTGGAGCAATTAAAGTTTTGTTTAAAATGTGAGATATTTTCTATAGAATTATTGGTAGAATTGTTACTAGAACTAAAACTTAAAACCTTATTTAAAGCTACAAGTAAAAACGGTTTGTATCTTAATTGATTATTATCCTTTGGAGACAGTAGGAAACAGGCTTTTATATGTGGAAGATGGGTAAAACTCCCAGAGAGTAAGAGCATACATAACGATTTTATGAAATGCAGCAATGATGGATGACAGTCCAGAAATCCTAACACCAAATTAATTAATGGCTGGACAGAGAGGAGTAAAAAGTGAGTAGAAAGTCTATCAAGCTTGTTCAAGTTAGATAGTCTATGTGCAGAAAGAGACACATTTAACAGCATTTATCGCACCTTCATTTTCCAACAGTGTAGTTGTTTATAGCACTGTAGGCTGCTCTATAGTCACTGGGGAGAAAAAGGCAATTGTTGGGAGCAATTAATCTGGCCTATTTTCATGTGTTTTAGGATGAATTGAATCATGCTGTGTCACCCTCTGACAATATTGCGTATGTCGTTGTTGTAAAAGGATACTATGGTGGGTAAAGAGCAATATCTACTTGAAGACCTGTGAAACTCACCAAGGTCTCCAGTTGTGCCACATCTTGAATTTCCAAGATCAGTGGGAAATTAATTGCTAGTTTGAACTGTGCACAATTAAGCTCATGCTGTACAATAGAGATATGTTGCTGGGATGGAAGAAACAAGTTGATGAAAGTGTAGTAAGAATGGACTTGTTAAGTGTATCCCACCTCTGCATAAGGGTATGTTTTGCTAAGAGAAGAAAAAGATATATGACTGCAATATTGTTAAAAATCTGTAGTAATAGGAGGAAGGGGAAATGAGGAAAGGTGTGAGCTGAAAGCCCAGAGAAGTGCATATTGTTTAATAGTTGTACTTCTAGCAGCCCCTAGCAGCGCACCAGTAGCACCATCATTTCAGCATTCAGCCCTAGAGCAGTTTTCAGAAGCCCACTGTAGTCATTCAGTGACTATAAATGCCTCCAGGATATTTCAGCAGTTTTCTCAGGTTTCCTGTAAAATAATAAGTAAGCCTGTAAATATACATAAATTGAGGCTTAATGTTCTTCTTGGAATTCTGATGACAGCCACTCAGGTTTCACTCTCATGATTGTTGATGCATTTGAATATAGTCTAGATGTAGCAAATGCATCTTTTGTGTTATTTCATCTATTTGATTTAAGGAGTCTGAAAAAAGTATCATTCTGTCCTGTGCCGTAGATGCCTGTAAAGTACTGAAATAGTGAGGAAAAACTGAGGTAAAAAATACATTCCCCAGAAAACATTAGTGATGTTTTGAATGTCAAAAACTTGTATACTGATTTCCTTCCTGCAAGCTAGCTTCGAGATCTGATACAAAATGTGTTAATTAATTTGGGTGGGAATAGGACTTGGACCTCAGTTTTTCTGTATAATATTTCATGTAATTGAAGCTTGAATAAAAGTTTTGTGTTTTATTGTGGAATAGGTACTAATGGAGCTCTGAAGTCCACATTGTTCAGCTGCCTTTTTAGCACAGCCTTAGCCCGGTACATGTAGCAATGTAGCAAAAATTTATAAAGGCCTTTGAACTGTTTGCAGATTACTGTAGCAAATCCACCATCTTACAGAGAGTATATTGAACAAAAGGGAAAATTTTTGGAAGCCATCAGCTTTTAGGAGTGTGCATGAACACTTTCATGACTCATCTCAGTTCTCACTTGTTAGTGGAAATGGGGATGAACTAAAAAGGTCTGAAGTCGCACAAGATGCTAATTATTCTTGTGTACTCCAGGGCTTGTTTATGTTGGCTCAGGCAGTACATCCATCAAAGCCAAAAGAGTTTCATTTTGTCACTATAGTTCTGAGTTCTGGCAGATGAAGAAAATAGTTTCTTTGTCTTTCTGATTACTTGTGTGTCATGTTGTTGATGTTGCTTCTGGCTTAAAATCAGTTGGGAAGGAAGCATGACCTGGATTGGCTGAGGTAAATATTTGTTTACTTTGCATAAGCCCTGGTGTTGCATCATGATGAGTTGGACTTGATTTTGATCCAGTACTGCAACACAGAAAGCACCTAAGCATGTTTAAGTTCCATTGACTTCAAAGTGTATGAAGATGACTTGCTCAGCTGTAAACCTCTTAAATTATATACAGATGGCCAAGTCAACATCACCTCAGAGATACCATTACTAATGCTAAAAGAAAAGCCATAGTGCCGGCGGGAGTAGAAGGTTGTCACATAAAGCAGAGCATAGATAAAACTCATGAGTTAATTCTTAAAGAAACATGTGAACCAGCTGTAGGGGCAGATACACTAGAAAGGACAAACTCTGCATGATTATGAGGAAAAAAGGAATGATTACGGAGTTCAAATAGTATTACATTCTCAGTCCGTTGCTAAAAACACTCAGTCAAGAGAGAAGGACCAGAAACCTGAAAAAAGTGAGTTGTCAATGGAACAGGAACTTCTCAGCCAACTGTGGAATACAGATAAAAAGAATGCCACTCTCACAGTTCCTAATCCTAAGTAAATCTCCTTTACCCTAAGGTAGGGCTAGAAGAAGGAATCCGATACATTGATCTAGGAGTCAAAGTTGCTAAAGGAACCAAAGCCATTAGTCCTCTTCAGGTAACTGGAGAACCTGACAAGCTGAGGGTAGTCACACAGTATTAAGCAAATAAGGGTGGGATTGATAGAGTAAAGACAGGTACCTACAGTCTAGATTCTGCAACTAAATTAACAATTCAGGCTGTCTTGGGAAGAAATGAGCATTTTTTAGTATTAAATTCTTCTAACCCATTTTAGGTGTTTGCTTTAGAAATATATTAATTTAAATACGAGTCAGCAGTCCACCCTTGCAGAGATAAGGTTTAGCCATATACTATGCTACATTAGCAAACTGGTAGATCAAGAGAAGCAATTGTCTGTCTCCATTTGGCTTTTGAGAAACTGTATCTCAGCGGAGCGCTGTGTCCAGTTTTGGGCTCCTGCGTACAGGAAAGCCGTTAATCAGCTCAGCAGAGAGCATGGAGATGGCACTAGAATATGCAGCATATAATGATTGACTGAAAGCTGGGTTTGTTCAGCTTGGAGAAGAGTGATCTGACTGCTGTCTTCATCTATCTAGTGGGCTTATAGAGAAGGTGAAGCCAGACTCTTTTCAGATGAGGAAAAAAACCCAAAAAACACAAAAAGCAATGGAAGCAACCTGCAGCAAGGGAAATCCTAATTAGATAAATGGCAAAATTCTTCATGGAGGAAGTTGTGTGTGTGCAGGTTGCCTAGAGACGTTGTGATAGATTGGAGATTTGGAATCTCCAAATCTCTTTGGAGATTTTTGGTGCTTGACTGGAAAAGGCATTGACGTGAGTATGGGTGAGTGTGTGAGGTAATAAACAGTAACACATTTGTTGCATACCTCTCTGGAGGTTGATACAGCATACAAGGCAGTGGAGAATAAGGCATTACATGTTAACTACCGACACAGATAAACTTTCTGAAGTGTTCCCATTAGTAATCCCTTATTTTTGGCATCATCTTTCTGAATATAAAACAGATGCTGCATTTAGAGCTGTATAATCCTAAGAGGAGTGAAGAAAGACCCAGTCCCCATGAACAAGTGACTCCTCTGGAGAATAGCATTTCCTTGGGAAGCTGTGTAAAGGTGACTCTATGGAATTGGTGACCAAATGCAGAATTTAGCCCATAATCCTCCTCTCATCTTCTTTTTTCATCTCCAAATCCTATTCTTGGTACAGCACAGAGGCTCCCTCCTGACTATCACACTTAGATGTCTTCCAAAGGAAAGCAAGGCCCATGGGAATGCTATGCCACTGGCTTTCCTTCAAGCTGCAGCTAGGACATACCCCCAGGGGTGAATCCAACTGCCGGTTCTGTAACACACTCTTAGCTTCCCTAGTTTACATGTACTTTGAAAGTCACTTAAACTTTGAAAGTAGGATGTTATACACTTTCAAGTTAACACAAGCTGTCCAAGTTTAATTGCACTAAGATGGTTTAACAAAAATATAGAACTTTTAAATGTTCCTTTTCCAGCTTCATTAACTCAGGTAGCTTGATTTTGGGCATGACCTCACTAGCACAGAGTAAATGATTAGTGAATTGCTAATACTATAAATATTCTGAAGTACAGTATTATACATGGATGTGAGTAGTCCCTAATCCAAGTTTCATGTTCTCTACTGAAGGGAACAAACTGTCACTTATACTTTCTAATAATCTTATTATTAGAGATAATGCTGGTAGGATAAAGTTTTGTTTCTCTCTTTAGCATTAATTACAAATTTAAATTGTCAATTGTCAGTTGCCTTATTTGAAGATATAAATGCCCAGAATTTTGCACATGATCTTTTTTCTTTTGGAGAGAACTTGAACTGAGATAATATGAGTAACATTTCCTCACTTCTTTGTACTAATACTTATTCATAAGGCTTATACTCAGAAACCTTCATAACTCTTCACTTAGCGTAGAAGGCATGCATTATAAGTAGTCACCTTTAAACAAATAGAGTGTGCTTGATCCAAGTGCCCATAGCAGGCTGTAGGAAGATTTATGCTCATTCACAAGATACTGCTTTTGAGCCACATTTATAGAGACATCAGCATGGGCAAAACCGTAACAAGTAGTCACTGTTTACTAGTACTACTATAAAACATGCCTATAACATTTTATGACCTCCCTTCCTGAAATAAAAACACAGAAGCATTCTTTGTTCAAATCTTTGTTAATTAGTTTAGGAGAGATGTTTTTGTTAGTCCACGCTCATTCTTCCAAAAATTCTCCAGGCACAATGATCTCCCATTATATTTGTGATGCTGAGTCCAATGAACTACTTTTACTTTTTGTAACATTTTCTTATCTTTTCTTAGAATGATGCCATCAAAATGACATCCTTTTAATGAGACATTTTGCAAACAATATATTAACTGACCTAAAAATAAGCTGGTTAATCAACAGACTCTTACGATTCCTTTAACATTTTCATACAAAATACCATCTTTGCAACTTTCTTGAAGGAGTCTAATCTTTCTTGAACCACTTTTCCAAAGCTTCCACCAAGTCTTTATAAGGTAAATACAGTAGCGTGATTCAGACCAAACTGAGCTTTCAAGTCTGTTACTGCTGGTTTTGTTTCAGGATGTGTTGGAGTTTGGGATAACATCACCTGTTGGCGTCCTGCAAAGATTGGAGAGACTGTCACTGTCCCTTGTCCAAAAGTATTTAGCTTTTTTTCTGGCAAACCAGGTATTTCATTTTAAGGTGTATTTTTGCTGGCTTCTCTTTGGTGTTTTATAACGTAATATCCCAAAAATGGGGGGGGGTGGGGGGGTGGGGTGTTGCAGTTTAAGGTTTTTATTTTCTTTTTTAAAGAGTTAAAATAATAGATTCTTAACAGAGCTGTTCCTGATACATAATGAAAAGACCAAATAATTGTCTTTGTCATCCATATAGTGTTCTTTGATGCAGATACTAAATATATATTCTGATATAGTGACACTCATCAAGGCTGAAGACATTGCTTGCTCTTTTTGACCTATTTATGTTAATTATTAAGGCAGCTGAGCCTGACTGACATCTTTCACAATTGCCAGCAGGTCACATGCAGGTTGTTCCTTCTGTGCTTAGGAGGGGAGCTCTGCCTTGCCTTCATGAGAACAATGAGCCAACATTAACACATAATACCTAAAAATTATCACTATTGCAATTTAAGGTAGTTATTATGAAACCTTTTATTCTTCTTTTTAATGGATCTTGAAAAGAGCTCATCAGTGTCTCAGACTGCTGAAACATTTAACTGTTTTAAGTCTACTGTCTTCTGCACCATCTGGTCAATATATCATACTATGGTTTAATTTTGCACTTTGGCTTGTTAGTGGGGTTTTAAAAATAGATGATGCAAACATAGCATTTCACATACGTATCTCAAAATGCAGCAGGAAAAATCTTATCCCCATTGCTCAGGTGAGAAACCTTTGTCATGAGGAGCTGGTGAAAGATGCAAAACTTACCACAGTGATTTAATTCTGCTTTTGAGGTCTCTGTGGAGAACTTTTTAACAGTATTACTTTTAATATAGAGGCTAACTTGGGGTATGACTAAAATACCTGTATTCTCAAAACTGTTGACTAAGTCTTGTTCCAGTAAAAAATAGGTAACTAAAACAATCTACAGATGAGCAAATGTTTTCATTCCTGGAGCTGGTGAACCTTGATTAGTTTATCATGGATAGTCTAAACAGTTTATAAAGGGGAAACTATGTGTAATCTTCACTAAATCTTGTGAAATCTGTAAAAGTATTCAAATGACTCAAACGAAGATATTAAGGTGTTGTCATGAGACAAGGCAAACTAATAAATATAAAAAATTGAAAATCTGAATTAAATCACACTGCTTCTGTTGATTTGCCAAAAGCATGTCTCTGGAGTTCAGATGTTTGATATTTAACAACTGTTAGTATCTTACATTTCAATAACATTTTAATTTTCCTGTAAAACAACTGCAATAAATATTTAAGTCTGAAACCTTCACAATGCATTACAACTCTATTTCACTTGGGCATGGCATCATCAAGACTGAAAGATCACTTCCTTTTTATAGTTTGCTATAATTTTCCTGTATACAGCTTTTTTCTTAGCTAGCTGTTTACTTTTTGCTTGTGGAACTAACAGGGTAGTTTTTAAGAGTTACCTGTTCAATTAAGAGGATTTTTTAAATCTGGTCTTTTTATAATTTCAGAGAAGGAAGACAGCAAACATCTTGCATGGTTGACTCCATTAAGATCTAACTAAGTGTCTCAGCACCTTTATAATTTGATTATGCTCAGGAATATTTAATTTATTTAATTCATACACAGCACATTTCAAATTCACTTAATTCTTATGGCAGGACATTATAAAAATATCTTTAAACAAGAAATCTAACTCTTTTTATTTAGCCGGATTTGTGAGATGTATGTTTTAGTTTTTTCAGGGTTTAAAATTCTACTACAAGATGATCTGGAATACCTTATTTTTATGGAAGTATTCCAAATCAAATGTAGGCTTTTAAATACCATCAATTCTTTAAAGAATTTCTTAATTTAAATTGTGAATTAAAAAAAGTGCTTGTCTTCTCATCTTTACAACATTTGGAGAACTGGCACTTAATTTCTTCTGTGATGGTCAAGGTTGTAGTTTAAACATACCACATAATTAATTCTCTGTTGAATATTAGCAACTTTATATTAAATGACTTTTTACTGTAAAAACAATCATATTATTCTATAGTGTTTTTTCTGTATTGTACATGACGATGTAAGTATATAAGTATCAGAAAGTTATTCTGTGATTTTTTTTTATTGAAATGTATGTGTAAAGTTACAGGTTTTAAATGAGGTTGCCATCTGAAATATTTAATTGCATGGAATGATGGTGTAGAAATGAACAATGTCTTCCATAGAACATTGCCTAACTGTCTTTAAGTTAGAAGGCCTTACAGTACTTACAGTAGAAATTACTTCAGCATCTTGAGTACATAGAGTCTTTTTCTTGCAAAACTGCCCTTGACGTAATTTGTGGTTCTGTTAACACATTCCTCTGCTCTGCCTAGTCAGAGAATCTTGATGTACTTCTAAAGTGAAGACTCTTCAGAGTGTATAAATAGGTTACATTTTCTTTAAAAAATGCTATGTCTGTGCCAAATGGCAGAAGTGGTCCTGTTGTTTGAGAAGACACTGTGGTTTGAGGTCAAGGCCTTCTTACAAGCTAGAAAGATTTGGTTGTTGGTTGGTCAGCCATTTGTAGGATATTTACAACTTTCCACTGAAGACTTTATACAAAGAAGAAATTCCAGTAACCAATCAGCAAGATAAAAATCACAAAAGCTGTAGTTTGGAGTGTATATAAACACGTTTGGTTATTCTTAGCCGAAGTTGATCCATGACAAATAGATTTGTTCTTGTGTGGTGAAAACCAGGCATCTTTAAGTCAGTTAAAGATGAGTGGTCAACTCCAAACCAAAGCAGTATGTTTTTATAGATTTCAAGTATTATGGATATAAAAACTGCTGTAAGAAAGGTGAGGAGAACTTGCTTATAATTTAACATTGTAAGAGTAAGTTATAATAATTTTAATGACTACTATTTATTCTGACATCAGATTCTTCAGTTTTCTCCTATTGAAGCTCTTCCATATTGTATGAACGTTAGTTCATATTAATTAGATTAAGGAGTAGAATCATGGGTTACCCCCGTCTCATCTCTCTGACTTCATCTGGGAGAAGAGTCAACTTCTCTCAGTTCCAACCAAAAAATCCTTTCTGTAATTAACAGATGTTCAAAATTCCTTTCCAACCATACTTGCACATCTGTACGTTCCTTGGACTACATTGTTTCAGTGATTGGTTCAAAGAGTGAGATTCAGCATGCATATTTATTTCCTCATTCTTCAACCTATCACATAATTTGGCCTTTAACATGTGTTACCAACTCCACCAACATTTGCTGTAGCAGTAATTCATCACCATAATATCTAAGAGTTTTTATAACTCTTCAGTAGATCATTTGGTATTACCTTCTCAAAAAAGCTTAAATAGGAGGTTAGAACAACTGTCACTTAAATTACATTTCTATCAAATCGCTTTACCTTCAAATTACACCCTTTATAGAGTGAGCTGAAAGAGTCCCTCCAGAATACTTTTGACAAAACAGCAAAATGCTTTTGCAGAAGTTACAGAAATAGCTGTTATACCAAAGCAGAAGCCTGCCATCACAGCTTGGAATGACTTTTGTTTTTCTTTAGTGCAAAGGCAACTCAGAGCAAGAGTAAAAGCCAAAGTAAAATGGATGAAGAGCACATGAAAGGAAATGTCTGGGTTGCTTTAACAGGAGTGCTACGAAATACAGCATGTTAATAGAGAATGACAAAGTCAGGTTGTCTAAAGATTCATTGATGAGGAGACTTTTGAATCTTTCTGATTTAAACTCTCAAATTTTTCTTTACAGGAAATATCAGCAAAAATTGTACGAGTAATGGATGGTCAGATATTTTTCCTGACATCTTAAGTACTTGTGGATATAATGACTATGAGGATGATTATAAGGTAGGAAAAATACTTTTTCTATTCATTTAGACGCCAGTGTTCAATGCAGCTATCAGACGTATTCTGCTTCTAAATAATTCCCATTTTACTCTATCAGAATTAATGGAAATCTGTAGTAATTTTGGGTAGCATTGATTGTCATATGCTTTGATTGCAAATGTCATATACGATAAAATCAGAAATGTAGAATTCAGTAAGTGAAACTCAAGGCTATAAACAGTTGATAATTGCAGTAATGCATCTGTATTTCTAATACTGCAGTGGTACTGGGCTTATGCACAGTATGTTTTTCATTGTGTTATTTCTAGAAGTTTCTATTATACCAAATCCTAATACTGTAATAATCTGTTAATTATACATGCACCACTTGATTGTTGATATGTGTTTAAGTTATAAGTAAAATATAATGAATTTAGGTCAGTGGAATTATTGCAAATTTATATTGGACTTCAAATTGCGTTAGGTTCAAAAGCTATTGATATCTTAAATACAGTATAAATGGAAAACCAAATTCATTCACTTTGCAGATCCTATTTATTGTTCTTTTTGTTGAGGGAAGTACTTTTCCCATCACGTTTTACCTATTTTCTGTCTGTTTTTCTGCTGAGGATAACAGAGCAAGTTTTAGTTTACAAGGATGAGCTCATAGTGTCAGTAAAACTCTTGTTATCATGAACAGATGAAGTTCTCTCATGAATAAAGATACTTGGCTGGTTGGGTTTTTCTGGATTTTATTATGTGTGGAATAGCTCTAGGACACCTGTTCTGTCTAGTTTGCAGAGATGTGCTGGCATTCTAGCTAAGACATGCAGTTCTTGCCATCTCTTTCTGTATTTAAAAGCCCAGCCGTTACTGTAGTTGAAAACAGATAATAAAGAACATGGATAGAGTATGTTGTTTTCCCAACTTTCCTGAAGTCACATTCTAAAACATTGGTATCATCTGACAGCTTGGAGACACACAAGCATTACTGCTAAAACAGCCATTTTAAACACTGTCATTCAACCGAGACATTGTCATGTGGAGTGAAAATGGGGCAAATTCAAATTAACAAAAGATAACATTTCAAGTACTGAGAAGTACTTAATTATCAGATGAACTAGTATAGTAGAAAAGCAGTTCTTGTTTGACATATTCATTAGTAATTTGAAGGAGAAGAATGAAATGTAAGTTGACTATACTTGCAGGAATGAACCTAGAGAAACTGGAAATAGGAAGCAATAGCAACATTTACAAAAGCCTGGAAAAGAGCAAATAATAAACCAGTGAGGATAAAAATCAGAAGAGAGATGTGGAAAGCAGATACTGAAAAAATGTTAACTAAAGTACGATAGATAGATAGAACATCATAGATATCTAACATAGATAGTATACAGAATAAATGCATAGCATGTTGCAGGGAGGGAAAGGGGAAATGCAAGCACTGATTGCATTTCAAGCAACATGGCCCGAGGGCCCTGTCCTTTTTTCTCAAGTACCAGTGTCATTGCTCAGGGAATATTCTTTGCCTGAAGATCATAAACTGGTTATTTCCGTGGGACAAGACAATAATTCTTTTCTAACCTTAAAATTGACAAGTCAAAAAGTAAGTACAATAGTGCTGGCTTGTCAGAAGATAAGCTGTTCCTGTGCAAATATTTCATATTTTGTAGTTAAAGAAAGGACAAAAGTTATCAGAACAAAATCTGAAAAGGGAAACAGGAAAGCATACGTTTAAATCCATCTCTTCATGGGAGACAATATAAAAAATGCAAGTGTCATGCAGTTGTGAGATTTCAGAAGGCAATTAAGGTTCTGTATCAGCTAACTGTTAGAGAGAAAGAAGATGTTTTCTTGAATTTGGATCTTAGCCCTCAGTGCTAGCACCTCAAAAAAAAAATCTTTACTGAACATAAATCAACGTAGTTAATTTTTATTTGACATAGAATTTCAACAAAAAGAACTAAAAATGAAATCCTAAGTATTTGGATACAAAATAATTTGGACACAAAAACATCATGCAACAATATGCTTTGCGGGTGATGTATGATGTTGACCTCAAAGTTACAGTAACTAAGGACATCATATTTTAGGGAAGGTGGCAAGATAGTTTTCTTATGGTAAGTCTTAAATTTTCTTCTGTACGCTTTCTCTGAGGACAATGTTGAAGGAGTCGGTTGAAACTGTCTTTGTTGTCAGTTTGGTTCGTGCATCTTCAGTGCTGAATGAATTCCCATTATAGATCCAATTAAATATTTATTCATTTTTTGCTGCCTTTTAGGATATAAACTTGTATCTTTACTTCAAAGGGGACTTATTTCTATACATGTTTTCTATTTATTTATATATGTATGCCTACACACAAACATATATATGTCTCCAGATATGCATCTATTTTGGGCAGTTTTGAATATTCTAGAGAAGGTTTAAATGATAGAGATTGGTGACCAAATATTGAACAGGCAATTTATTAATAGGTATCAAATTATTATGCTGAAAATGCACTGAAATGTGAAAGCTCATTTAAAAATACCATAAGCATGTCATCTCTTATTTCTTTGCCAAGTTCACTGATACTGTTCAGGGTATGAAAGAACTTGCCTGCTTCCACAGTTTGCATTGATTTTACTTGGAGTTAAAACATTCAATTTTTATTCTATGTCAAATGGTATATTAGGAGGTTCTATAAAAAGAAATGATTTGCTTAACATTTTGAAATTAACTGTAAATTCCTGATACAGCACCCTTAATTAGAATGTTTTATTTTATGTTAGATCTTCTGTTAGTATTCTTTAATGTACATGTCTGTATTTATAGGGGACCAATCTGACAAATATGACAGTGTCTGAACAAACTATCTGTATGCTGTTATCACATCAAATTGTAGATCTAAAACTTTATTATACACTTCCAGTCTATTTCCTATAAGTAAACTAGTTACTGCTAACCTTCAAGATCAAGTTTTAGATTCATCAAATAAGTGTCTTTTTTTTCCTTTTATATTTCTGTTGAGGTCATGGCAGCATAATGGGAAAATGAATATCTTGCTTTGACCATGCTAGAAACACACGTCAAGGTGTGTTAACTCAATCCAAGCCTCACCGCAATCTTTCCTTTCATGTGGACAGATTTTGACATCTATCTAGACTGAACAAGCTAGAGATGTGTCCTAGCTGTCCTTAGAGGGTATTAAACTCTCTGTCAACATTATTAAAATCCGGCAGGATGCCTGTTGAATGTGAAGGACTGAAATGTGTCCACTTGACTTAAAATAATGACTGGCTCAGTCAATACAGTGGTGTCTAATCTTAGTGTGAATTGGCCTGAGGTTTATTAGATCACACATAAAAAAATATATACAAGTTACAGGCTATGTGATTTGAATGCATGGGGTCATACAAAGACAAATTGATGGAGAGAAAGATCCTGAGGGATGTTAAATGTGGTGATACTGTTGCAGCTTGTGCATAAGTAGAAGTACCATCTATGGACGAAGTATTCCCTTATTTGGCCAGTTTCCTAAAGCATTCACTCTTAGGCTACTGTCAGAAATAACATCCTGGGTGTGCTATCCACCACCCAATACAGATACAGTACGCAAGACAAGTGGAGTCAAGGCAGTAAAGTCAGGACTGACACAAACAAACACTGTCTTGAATGTTTGTAGCTATCTTTAGAAAACAGATGCATTACTACTGTCTGTGAAGGGGATCATTGCACTGGACTAATGGGTTGTTTGTATTGAGTCTAAATTGAATCCCTCCCTCTCAACAAAATGTAGTGCAGGGCAGCCATCTACCCTGGTTCTTCCCTGTGCCTGTAAGTCATGCTACATATATTTACATTGCATTTTTCATTACTTAATGATGCCACTACTATTAAGAGATACTTAAGGCAATGCTGGTCTCATCTTTGCTACTATTATTAAGAGATACTTAAGGCAATACTGGTCTCATCTTTTTGGGGGGATGTTTAGGCTTAAGGCGAATTGAAGGAGAAATGTGTCAGAAAAGGGGTATCATTAATTACTTGCATAAAGATTATTAAATACCATGAGGAATACCAATTTCATTACATATATTTTTAGTAAATTCTATTTTGCTCTGCACCATTTAAAAAAGTGTAGAAGAGCCTGATAAGAAAAAAGTAAATTGTCCACAACACGTAATCCATCTCTTTATCTCAGTTTATATTTATTCTCTTGTAAGTAAGTACTGCAAGATTTTAGAAATGGCTACTGTGTTGTTGAAGTTCATTTTGCAAAAGGAAAGAACTAGGGTTCTTTATTCCACTTCTATTTGCTTTTGCTCATTTCAGTGTTTCTAAAGCAATGAACTCGTTTACTAGGCCCAGTTCTGATTTTACAGTGTTTGTACGGTTTAAGGTTTTCTGATATGTTCTTCTAGTATAAATAATTTAATATTACGGAATGTACTCTGACACAAGTATTATGAAAACATAAACCCACAAATTTTAATATACTTGTAAGTAATCATATCTGTGATCATATCTCTTACATACAGTATTACAGGAATATACTAGCCCACAGAATAAACAAAATGAAGAGTCATGTGGGATGATAATGATCATAAATACTTTAGTAGTGATCAATTATATTTTTGATTAAATGAATAAAGAGGTGTGGGTTTTTCTTTTACGTTAAGGATGACATCTGGTCAATAGTAAAACTCCTTTGGACAAAGAATCAAGCCCTAAACTTTATTCAGAGCATTTTGTCCTTCAGCACTGAATTACCCTCTCACCCCTAGAGGTCCTTCCAAACCAAGGCTGAGGTTGAAAGCTCCACTGGGTAACTGTCAACTTCGCCTAGGAAGCTTCTCTGCTATGTCTATTTTGTAAATACACAAAAGACTTCTGTCTCCTGAACTTAGTAAAAATAACATGAAACTAGCTTTAAAGGAAACATTAGCAGAAAAAGGTGTCTGTTCTAAGAAAACAAAACACAAATGTGCTTAAGAATAGATTTTACAAAAAGGTGTATTGAAGATAACACTAATTACACAAACTTGTACTAATCCAATTTATTTTTATAGGTGTGGTTTTCTGTACTCTTTTAAAAACCTGTTAGCATTAGCTAGCCACAAAAAAGAGGAATCATCTTAGGATTAGCTCTTTATAGTCTAAAAAGCAGTTACAGATTCTATAAACTTTTCCTTAAAATTGTTCTGAAAATCATAAGCCGTTGATTTTTGCTATGCCTAACCACCTATTGAGTTTCATTTAGTGGTTCTAATTTGAGTATTTTCCTCAAACGTTTAGAAATAAATTGTTGGATTTCAGTTGTGGAATCAGTATTGCTCAGATAATCATGTGAATATTTTGCAGAGGCCAGCTGTTCTTACTACTGTTGCAAAAGTACTATTTTTGTTAGACTTGCAGAAAATTTCATGTCATTTCAATTTCATGATGGCATTTCAATTTCATATACATGACTCGAATGAGTTTACAGTTACAAAATGTAAAGGGATTTTGATATTTATTCTGTGTCGAAATCTTTTAAAAATAGAATTACAATTTAGTTTTTAATTCTGTATTGGTCAATCCGTACTTTCTTTGCACTCATTTTACTTATGCCAACCTTGCAAATTTTTTATTAAGTTCAGAGATTAAAGCTAAAGTTTAATTGAGGACTGGCTAATTATGGTTCACACAGAATAGTAAATAAGAAATAAGATATGCCCATCTTACATAAAAGACATTGATTTTTATGTGCTCTCAGATTTGGTATCGCTTTGCCTGTTTCTTTTGAGCAATACAATATAAAGAGTTTGTTTGTAAATGGTACTATGTAAAATGCAGAGCAGTGACAAATATTTAGTAGGTATAACTAAGCCAATATTAATCTAAATTTCCTGGTTTTCAACTACCACAACACAATGCAGAATTTAATTCTTTGTCTTTATTGGGGTCCTGTGTATATTTAATAATCATATAATTTCAGAACACCATTTGCGAATTTTTTTGTTAAGTCACTAGGCGTTATAGAGGTCTTACAAGCAAATTAAGACACTTCTCTCTACGCTCATACAGGAAATTTGAGTAGCAGTATGATTGCATCCTCTTTGATGCTGAGTCTGATAAAGTGCTTCTTGCTAATCATCTAAAGTTTTTGCTTGTTTTTGAAAACCATAACACCTGAATTTAAATAATTATAATTTTTGATGTAATGGAATCAAAATGTAGTAGTGTTTACTTAGCTTTGCAATAGTTTGAGAAGCAGGGTTAATTTTTGATCAGTAGAAAATTTTAAAAAATTTAAGCTTTCTGACCATTATAGTACTAGACCAGTAAAATGGTTTGAAAGAAGGAAATGTGCTCATTAGCCACAATTCCAAGTGTAGAATAGAGAATAATTAAAAATTGGTGTCGTATGATAAAATAATTTCAATTGTGTAATTATTTCTTATTTGCTTGTACTTAGTTTGAACAAAATGACCATGGTCAGTATTAAGGTAATGTCAAAGTACTCTTGGCTGATTAGCTTCAATCCTCACGTGTACCTCCATGTAGCTATTTCATGTTCGTCCGTTTGGCAGATGAATGGCCAGCAGATAGATTCATTCCTGCTGACACTGACAGCTATTGTGCTGGACTAAAAGTACACAGGATTCTTGTTTTGATTTTAGTCAGACTATTCGTTGTAGGGGTCATGTGTGCGTACAGAATGCCAGAAACGTTATTTTAAATGATGTGTTTTTTCTGGAGGAAGACAACCTCTTCTATTCTCCCTAGTGGAGAGAAGTGACGGGAGTCATTTTACATCCAGGCTGCCTGACAGTTAGTGTCAGGCTCAGAGTACATAGCTAGAGGGTAAATTAGAGGCGCAGTTACATCAGTGTGGCTGGACAACTGATGCTTTGTTAGAAGGTTCATGCGGGGTTTCGCCTTTTTTTCTTTCATTTAAGAATTCTGAAATCAGATACAAGTAAAACGGGTCCAATTTCAAAAGAT
This sequence comes from Gavia stellata, assembly GCF_030936135.1. Classification (NCBI taxonomy): domain Eukaryota; kingdom Metazoa; phylum Chordata; class Aves; order Gaviiformes; family Gaviidae; genus Gavia; species Gavia stellata. The sequence continues at coordinate 11,519,143 of NC_082599.1, read as the reverse complement.
TCAGTCAATGGAGTTTTTCTGAAATCAAATCTAGACAGATTTTTCAATATGGTACGGAATGATAAAAAAATGAAACAAGTCAAACGTTTTTGTTGGGCATGTTTCAATCGACCCAATGCTGTTTGAACCACAGTACTTTCTTTATGCCAAAGTACGAAACACTCTCTTTTTATATAGTGTAATGGCTGAAAAATATTTACAGTAATCTTTTCAATGCTGTAATGTCAACACGTGTCATGCAAGTTTGTTTATAGACAGCAACAATTTTGGTAAGTTTATGCAGTTGAATGCAATTTATGCATTAGTTATTAGACAATAGTCCAGCTCCCAACTTGAATTATGATGCCTTCAAAAATTGACAAGGTGAAGGTTCTTTCAACTTTCAATTCTATAAACATAATGAATATAGCTGGTATAGTTCCATCTCCTTCAAGAGGTGACACATGGCTTATATATAGAGGGCATGACTCTTCAGAGAATGTAAATATAATGGTTCCTGTATTTCTTGCCAGTGCTATAGAATTGGTCATTATATTCTTTCTAAGGACTGAGATCACCTTAGTTGCAAGTTGATAATAGCTGAAGCATGAGAGAACTGGACTAAAGGATGTCTCTAGTGGGAATCCTTTATTGCCTTCAGGGGATTTCTGGACCATTCACCATTCCCTTTAGCAGATGTTTTTACTACTGAGTTTGGAAATCTACTCCTTATACATAAAAATAATCTCAGAAATGCTGTTAGATAAATTTGTGTTGAATTCTGAGACTGCCTGCAAATCCACTTAAGCTGCCTTCCTTCTCTTTGAATGTTTATGAACATTTTTTTTTAAATAACATCCTTCATTTTTTTCTTAGTATGTTATTCCTTTTGTCTGTTTATTTGATGCCTTTGCAAACTGACAACCTCCGAAGTTGGTTAACTTGGCAGCATGATGGCAGATCATAGTCTAGCCAGGGCAGTCAAGAGCAGACCCAAAAGGAACAATTTGTCCACTTAACCATGAGCACCGAGGGGTTATGAATTAGATATAAACTCTCCAGGACATTGTGGAGGCATTAGTACAGACAGGTCAGTCAAGAACTTTGTGTAGTATACTTTATTGGTAAAAAAAGCAGATAGTATTTTATTCATAAGGGAAGGAGTCCATCAGGCAAAAAATACCTTTCAATGATATTGTTCTCTCTCCCTCTACCTATTTGAGTTTAGATTCACATCTTGGGAAATAGAGTGTACAAGTCAAAAAGGCAAATTACACTGTGAGGTATTAAGAGGAGACATAGCTCTAAGACATTGATTGTAAGATAAAAAATGTGTTAGAGAAGGGCTTTTAACTCTTAATGGTTTTGTCGAAACTTCTCAAACAAATGCAACATAGGGATGCTATTAAAAAACAACAAATTTGAAATGAACGTCTTGGTTTTCTTTAACATACTATAAAATCATTCTGCAGTACTGTCTTCTGGAAATATCCTTTAAGAGAAAAGCACAGGATATTTTGAACAAAAATAACTTCTGCAGTTTACAGCAGCTAGAATTGGAGCTGTGCTCACTACATGCTCTGTGCTCATTTTAGACCTGGTGAGAATGACAACTCTCTTTGACCAGTGTCTTGCTTTGAACGAATATACATTACAACAGAGGAAATGAATTAAAAAGACTAAGGCTTAAACTCTGGTTACCCAAAAACTTTAGTCAGTTTAACTATGTGGTTTTGAAGTAAGCTGAATTGACGAACATTGTATTTAATTTTATTTAAATTAGGTTTACTTGAATTACCTTAATTTCTAACTGACTTATAAAATATGCATCATCTGTGTGCATACATGACTGTATACACATATTAAAGCCCCTATCTATTGTAAGAATGGTGCAACACGATGAAAATCCACAATTTTTATATATTTCCATGGGAAAACAGTGTTTAAAGCATAGCTTAACCAGTAGCTTCTGACACCTGACCTTTTAGTTAGTTACCCTTAAAAAATGCCTCGTCCCTCACTTCCCTGTAATTTCTCTGTACCAAGCACTACTGCTTTCTTTTTCATTAGTCTTTAGCAACTTTGAGATACTGCTCACTATGTTACGTGCTGGAATCACTAGGACTGCGTGCAGTTACCACTAATAGCATGATGGCTGCTAATGTAAGGACACATCACAAAACTGAGATTTTGAACAGTATGCCAAAAATATGTACTCTTACATGACTAGAATTACAAGTCAGATGAATTTCATCTGATTAGATTGTACAATGTACTCATCTGCATTTACTCCAGACAGCCTATGTCTTCTCCACAGTCAAAGGAGATCTAGTCTTTGGAGCCCAGATGGAAATCATATCATCCTAATTTCTTTGAATTGCTACAACCACAATGACGCACATGAGTCATGTTCTTCTCCATTGACTCCCCCCGTCTTGAGAGACAATGACTAATTCTGTTGAGTTGCCTACCTTTTAGAAATATTATATCCTCTGTTACATGTATTAACCTAAATGAGTCTTACCTTATTCATTTCAGCTAGTCCCCAGTAGCTATATGAAAGGTTTTAAAATAATATGTTGTATTTTTTTCTTCATTATATTATTACTGAGAAATCAGACTTGTGGTATCAGAAATCCCATGAGAGTTGGACCTCAGTTGGAAAAAATCCAAATAAAAGCAAAAACAAATGCTAGACTTCAAATGTTGGCTTTCAAAACAAAACGGCAAAAAAGAATAAGGGAAAAAACCTTAATGGAAATAAAATCCAAAGTTTTGTAATGCTTTTACTGCCCAATCAAAAGCTGACCAAATCGGTGGAGAAACTCCTGGGACAGAGTCATGTTGTCTACCTTTAGACATCTGTCATCTGCATCTGCACTAGTCTCTCTAGGTTCCATTTGTATTTAATGAAGAAAAAGTAGGTGTTTTTACATCACTATCCTTCTGAATTATTTTAGATGCCTGTCTTACGATGACATGAAGAGCACTCTGCTGCTTCTATTCATTGTTTATAAAGAAAGTCTTGATACCTAGCTCAGATGGCCTCATCCCTGCAAAATTCAGTGGCTGTTAGTGCATCTGTTTCTTTGCTCTACTGTTCTGCACTTTATTCTAACTTGTTTTGAGGAAGTAAACAGGGACTCTGCATTCCTGGACATGGAAAACGTTTACAGGAAGGCAAAACTGCTTATCCTAAAGTCAACTTTATGGAGATCTCAAAAAAAAATTATTCCACAAAAAATGGAAAAATTACTCAGTTGAATTACATAAACCAGATAAATTTCAGTGTTGTTACTCAGTGTAATGGATTCCAAGAAAAGGGGAATTAAAAGTTATATTGAGTTCAAATTGTTCTTGACATGAAGCAATGCGGAACGTATAAGCAGAATCAAGTCTTTTCCATGGGAACATTGGTCTGACTGCAATTTCCCAATAATGACTTCTGGTCCAGAATCATTCCTGTAAAAATCTTAATGCATGCCATCTAAGGACTATAGTGACCGTGGATCGTTAGAATCTGTAAATCAGTTGATTCTGTGTTCTTAATTTATGGAAGTGTAATGGGTCCTGTGTCTAGGACAGGAATGAGGGGAGGAAGAGAATGTAGGAGCAGTGCAATTCATTCTGAAATGAAGATGGGTAAAAATATGAAAAAAGTGAACAAAGGCAGACTAAACATAGATGTAAATTTGATATACTTGGCACCGAACAATTTACATATTTCCTAAACAAAAACTTCCAAGGCAAGACAAAAATGAAGGTTAATATATAATCTCTGTCTAGATCTGGTATGCTTGGGCCTTTTAAAGGTTTATTTACATCATAAAAATACAATACATAGATGAGAGAATTATATGATAACACAAGTGGTGACTGTTTTATAAGCAGTGAACTTGTTGAATTGCAAATAATTGCATCAGAAGAAGTGACCAGAATACAAGAGGTTTGTTCTTATCAATTCAAAATAGAAGCTGAATGTGAAACCTTTCACCTTATGTGTCAGGTTTTCTTGTCTGGTGGGTACTGACTCGGCTGTGTTCAGAACATCAGAGCAGGTGCTGGAACAAATTTCCTGGGTCTCTCAGTCATTTCTGTGCCAACACAGTCAACCACATCAAATTCTTTCCCGTCATTTATAATCATATACTTACCACATATTTTAAAACCTGGAAGGCTGAAATTTAACTTGCAAATCAAAATTCCTGAAGTTAGATATTTACTTGAGATGTAGGTGTCTAATCACTAGTGTGTGGAAACAGGGCTTGGTGTGATATCATCGCATCTAAACATAGATATCTAGTGCCATTTGACTCGCCACTGCTATTCCAGCAAAGAGGTCCTTTGTCACATCTGCCATGCAGGTGCCTTGGATACCCTGGGGCATCTCAAGTAGTACTGGATGACTACATTTAGGCAAGTATGTAGGGTTTGTTCATTATGTCAGTGGAACTAGTGTTGACCAGTGATGTCTACTTAAGGATGAACTGGATGTCCCTCTTGACTGCATTTTTTCAGGTCTTGATTCTGTAATCAGTATCTCTGGCTGTGTAAGGAGGGGAGCTAGTATGTCTGTTGCGATGAAAGTCAGAAAAGTTGAGCAAACCTTTTGGTAATGTAAGATGTTGCAAGTGGGATCTTGGCAGGTGAGAATAGATCTCTATCCTCTCTTACTTGGTAATAAATTGTCATCCGTGATAGCCAGCAAAGCTGTTCTTATCTCTTGTACTGATCTGAAATCAGCTGGTGCTAAATCTGGCATGTTCATTTCAGCGTAGTGAGTTTGTAGCTTCACTTTATTTAGTCTGGCCAGCAAAAAAAGGCAATTTGATAATGGGGTTTTGTTGCTTAGATATTTTATAGCTAGAATGTTGTTGTTCTCTATTTGGCTTTCCTTTATGTATTTGAAAGGAGAGAATGAATATCAATGAGTTGAGGTATTCTATACTGATGAGCAGAATGCACACTTTTGACTGACTGTGATTGAAGACATTTAAGACATTAAATGTAAAGATGCTGATACAGCTTAACTGAATCATTATATGTGATAGTAAGACATGTAGTACGTTTGCATTTGTGTATGTTGTACAGCTGCATTAGTCACTTAGAACAATGAAGACATATAGCTATAGTACAATCTTTGAAATCCACTCCCTGCAGTAGATACAGAAACCCTTTGGATGAATTAATAGTAAAGGATGTTATGACTCATTTTGTAGCAACTAATGTTATATTCAGTATCAGGTAGAAGCCAAGGACTTGAGTAATGAGTTCTCAAAACTGTCAAACATGTTCAAGAATAGCTGCTTTCTACTGTTGAAAGGAAACGTACAAGTTGAAATTACTTCTTGCATCAAAATAACAATGTTTCTAGTACTGTCAGCTTCCTAATAATTCCTGTGTATCATATGTGTGCAGAGTTCTTCAGAAAAAGGGGATCAAGGCTGTTGTGGGTTAACCTCAGCCAGCAGCTCAGCCCCGCACAGCCTCTCACTCACTCCCCTGCAGTGGAATGGAGGAGGGAAACTGAAAGTTAAAAGTGAGAAAACTTGTTGGTTCAGAAAAAGACAGTTTAATAGGTAAAGCCAAAGCTGCATGTGCAAGCAAAGCAAAATAAGGAGTTCATTCACTGCTTCCCAGCAGCAGGCAGGTGTTTAGCCATTTCCAGGAAAGCAGGGCTCCATCACGCGTAACAGTGACTTGGGAAATCAAACGCTGTAACTCCGAACATCCCCCTTTCCTCCTTATTCCCCCAGCTTTTACTGCTGAGCATGGCATCATATGGTACGGGATATCCCTTTGGTCAGCTGGGATCAGCTGTCCCGGCTGCGTCCCCTGCCAATCTTTTGTGCACCCCCAGCCTACTCGCTGGCAGGGCAACATGAGAAGCAGAGAAGGCCTTGACACTGTGTGAGCACTGCTCAGCAATAGCTAAAACATCCCTGTGTTATCAACATTGTTTTCATCACAAATCCTACGAGCTGCTATGAAGAAAATCAACTCTATCCCAACCAAAACCAGTACAAAGATCTAACCCAAATGTCAGCAGTGAGAAAGTCAGCACAAGAGATGTTTTGAATGAAGCAAGGAGGTGATGGGAGGAAATTTAATGTCTAACCAGAGGGAACTAATCTTAAGTCTGGGGCATAGAGACCATGGTACTTACAGAAAAGTTTACAGTTGGGTCAGTTTAGTCATCTGTTTAACAGCAAATGCATGAGTTGGTATGTGTCAAACTCACACACTTCTTGTCTCAGAGTTATTTCTGCTCCTTAGGAAAACCTAAGACTGTTTTTGAAGCAGATCTTATAACCAACTCATAGCACACTTTGGCTGCTCAGCAGCAGAAAGGGACCTTACAGCTGCTTTGAGGTTTTCTAGAACAATGAGAAACCTGAATAGGAGGGAAGAAGTCATTTCTGCTGGGCACTGTGAAGGGCCAGGACACAATTTACATCAGAAGTCCTGGTTTAAGTGCTTTTCTTTTGAAGGCTGTTAACAAATACAAATTACAGGAGGCCAGTGGTTACTCTAACATGTTGGGATTTGTTAAGCTACTTGGTAGTTCCCAGGATAAGAAGATGAGTGGTGGAAAGTTGTCCCTATGTGCACTTTTGCCAGGTGTTGTGTGCATGGCTTTAGCATACTTGGGGAGGCCTCTGTCTCTGCTCTGCAGTAACGTGATGTTGAATATCACTGTTACTATTAAAAGGGTATCTCTGCTAATAATTTTTTTTCCATGAAACCAAACAGGAAAAATTCCACTCATTATTTAAACAACGCAGATTCATTGTCATTGCAACTTCTTTTGCAAATGACATTTGTCTCCCTCAAATTTACATGGTGGATGTTAAGAATTTTTGATTTAGACATCATTCAGGCTTCTATTTGTACACTCAGTAGAAATGTGTTTTAGTGGGGTCTGCAAATGCTGACAGTTTGATAACAAATAGAACATATTGTGGCACTTCTGTGCACCATTTGTAAGTTTTACACCATATTTGCAACTCCTGAAGTGTTGCAGATTTCCTGATCAGGAAATAAAATTAATTTTTCTTCCAGAATACTGATGATGGGGACGTGAGGCTGCCAAATTGTTAAGTCATTTATCGGAGCATCCTTTTTCTGTGATTTTGCAGAGCAGGTCAGGTTGAATGAATGAAGAAGGGTGCCCAAAGTATTTGCAGTGTTCTTGGTGCCATGGGCTGTTGTAATTGCTGTTGAGAAACTGTTTATCACTTTATTCACAGAAAATTGCCTGAAGACTGGCTGATGTTCCTTTTGCTATGACAGAGGCCAAATTAAGGAAGCGTAGGGATGGTCTGCAGTGCTTGTCTGCAGGCATAGTTTTTAAAGCTGTCCAAAAATGAGCCAAACTGGGGAGTATAATTCTGCCATTCTAGGAGGGAATTGAAGGGCAGTTCTTCAGAACTGTGAAATTATGTTAATTTTGAAAAATATATTTTTATAATTGTATTTGAAAACAATTTTAGAATCATTGTTCAAGAAACATTGCACTACTTAGAGTTCTATTTAGCAAACACAGGATTCATGTGGAAAACCAGGATCTTTTGGGGGCATCCGTCTAAGTGCAAGCATTTGTACACTCTGGGTAGCTGCACTTGAATTAGTCACTGTGGGGCCTCTTCATTGTCTGTAGAAATATATCCAATGAAGTCTATGTTGACTGCTTACATAGATACAAGAAGTGCTTCCTAGAAGGCCCTATGAAGAGACCCTACATTGCCTTAGATGATGTTTATATTTGCAGTGAAGACACCTAACACTAGGTGAAACAGAGCCTACAATTTATGCCCACAGAGAGTCCCTAGGAATGCAGTGGGGCTTTGCAAATATACAGCAGACTCTATAGAGAGCAATAAGGTAATGCATTAGGTTCTACCATTTTAACCACCCAGGGATACCAATTTAAAAACAAAAAAACCCCAATATTTATTCAAGGTTTTAACTGAGGAACTTTCTTATTGTCATTCTAATGGCACTGGAAACTTCATTCAGTACATATTTTCCTTCTTTATATCTGCAGTAAGTTAATATTATGAAAAGCACACAAAACATTAAAATGTCAGGACTGTTGTCAAAAAGGCCATCACAGCTTACTTACCTAATTAAAAAAAGACATTTCTGTTTCTTGTGACACCTTCCACTTTTAGCTCCTAATGAGCAAGATAGTTGCTATGAATACACTTAAGATCTATGGCAGTTATGTTTCCCTTATTTTTCCCCTTTAACCATCTCTACAATAGTGCAGTTTCAAGATTCTTCATTTCATTTAACATTTCATTCAGTCTTCTCCATATCTGTACAATATTTGCTAAGTGAATGTCCAGATAATTTCATCATAAATTGGGATTGCTGAACTTACCTCTTTAATTGGCCTTTCAAATGCTAGAAAAGTAAATATATTAAGTGATTTGCTTTTCCTTTTGCTATCTTAGTTTATTTAAAAGTATTCCTTCCTTGCTACTTTTTACAAACGTTGTTCGAGAAGGTGAGTGATATAACCATGTGCACTAAATATTGAAATTCTGTCTGTTATACATGGCACATTCAACACTGCTATTAAAAATTTTAATTTCATAACATAGTAAAAAGCTTTCCAATTTTAATATTTTATCTAGCTTCAGTGGAAAATAATGTCAGTGTAATGACTTTGTTGTAGGCATAAATGAAGAAGCAGCTTAATTCTGAGAGTATTTAGCATTATTTTTCTTGATGTTGTCATTCAGAATAGGATTTAATGTAATATGTAGCTGGTAAATTTACAGATAACTGCAGTTAATCAGCAGACTGTGCACTTCAGTCTGCCTTTCCTCTGTTGAAAAATTTCCTTTCCAAGTTTTAGCAAATAACTTTACTAAAGAGAGAAAGGGTTGTTTGGGTCGCAATTTAATAAAGTATTTGAACATTTAGATTAGGAAATTAATGAGAGTTAAACATGTCTTTAAAATTAAACTCATGTTTAAATGCATTGCAAAGTACACTGGAGCAGAAGGACTGAGAGATAATACGTTCTTTCAAACTGTGGCTCATTCTTCCCAGTTTGATTCTGTCTATGGAAGTTGATGAATCTGATATTTTCTTTGACCTCACTGATATGGAATAATCAGCTGAAATTGTCCCAGCTTCCGTGTCTAAGTTTTGAGTTCCTGAGGCTGAATTTTCTACTGAGGTCAGTTGGCTTGAGATGTTGCATTGCAAAAACATGTTGGAATAAAGATATAACATTCTCATCATGTATTGTAGAGCAAAGAGTGAAAATAAAGCTATTTATTTAGCCTTCAGAGCTATTTAATGGAAAATTATATCATTTCACAGTCAATTTTACATATCAGTAAGTGTTTTCTGCATATATATTTTTCTGTGCAGGACAACTTCTATGTAAGGGTGAAGGCAATTTATACCCTTGGACACAGCGTATCTCTGATTGCTCTTACAACAGGAAGTATAATTCTTTGCCTTTTCAGGTATGTATTTTTCATGAGTAAATATGAACAATGATATGACAGTTTTAATTATTGTCTGTTTGCTCAGATTTTTAGAAAAAGCATCGGTTTTACACTTTTCTCAGTTAAACAGCTGACAATAATGTAATGCTAACTTGATTTTTGCTAGCACCAGTTCTATTAAAAAATTTCAAAGCACTTTATAAATTTACAGCCATTACAGCCCATGTAAGAAAGAACAGTCCTTTAGGAATGGATTATATAAAGCATTTTCTATTTGGTTATTAAAATCAACACCTTGAAACTGCTCTTGAAAATTAGTAGGATGCTAGTCTCAACACTGGACAAGTGGGCAGCCATATTTTGCAGAAGCTTATGAGTGGTCTTCAGCGGTACTATAATCAAAGGTAATAATGAATTTGTCCAAGGAGGGTTGTAAAGATATGGATAATTGTGCTGAAGGATAGTGCTGTTGTGCAATGTTTTTGTTAGGCAGTGTTAGGAAAGGCAGTACTGTCTGTTGGTTTTGCCTAATTTCTGGGAGTTTTCTGAGACTGAAAGCAATCTCCAACTGGTAAAAGGAATTGCAAAATGGTATTATCAGTATCAAAGTTTTTATCAGTCTCTCCACCTTCATGCCTTTATGTATCACTTCTACCTGTCTTATAGAATAGCCTTTATATTCTCCATTATAAACTTCACACAACTTTTCTGTTCCACTCTGCACCAAGAAAAACAAGAAAATGCATATCTCAGATTTGGTTGAAAAGAAGTGCACGTAATATGTAGACGACAGCATGTTGTTTGTCAGAGCCTCATTTCTCTGATGAACTATTCCTATGGCGAGTTCTGTAAGCCATCAGATTTTCTCAATATTTAAATATTGAGAGACCACTCAGAGCAGATACATAACCCATAATTATATTTTGGAGTATCTTTGAAAGACATTAATTGAGTTACTCATGGTTATCTTCCTCCTACCAGCAAACGCTACAGGCAGATCATTCATTTTCAAAACTGCTAAAACCTAATAAGGCATTTAAGACTGTGTGTTATAGGCATCTGAATGTCGTCCATCACCAGAAGTCAGTTATAACGAACAGATGAAGAATTTCAGAGGTGTACTCAAAACGTTCAACTTCAGTTTAAATATCCAAGTTGAGAACTCCCCAGTCTCTGTTGAGTCAGTGGAAAGACCCAGGCTTTTTTTCAGGGGGGAACATAGGGTCTTCTAAGTCTCCCCCGAAAGAAGCCTGTTTCTCTGGTATCTACAGGGCTACAGGGAGTGTAGGGGCCTCCTAACATGGTGAGTTGAATTAGGAACCAAAATAGGTTGTAAAAATACCCTGTTCAGTATTTAGTTTCCCAAGCACATAGCAAGCAGCCAGTTATTATGGAAGGCTGCAGCTGAAGCAATTGTGAATTATCAATAACAGAAGTGAATGCAAAGTGTGTATGTCTGTTTGTCTCTCAGACATATTTTAGGACATCCCATACATTATGGTCATTTTTAAGGACAGAGTTTGGAAAAGAAGAATGTTTCTGTAAGTTTTAACTTTTCGCTACTCAGCTGGTAACACCTCCTATCGAAGAAACATAGTTTGCCCTGAAAGGTCCCAGGGTTCTTTACAGAGAATGTCAATATACTGTTTATAACGATCAGTCACTCACCCCTGAAACACATTCACCTTTGAATGCACCCAGCAAACTTTCACCTTGCTGTGTTTAAAAAGGAGAGCAATGAACAACTCTTCTAAGTGAAACTATCTAAAGGAGATTTGGTATTTAAGTAAGTAGTGTGTTAAAAATCAGAAGTTACTAATGCAGTAGGGTTGTCAAAATCCTGACTTCATACAGCAGGATTAGGATTTAAACTCTGGATATTAGTAACACAAGAGATTATTGAAATCGTGCATTGCTGGATTTGTATATGTATGCTTCAAATTATACTGCATTTAATCCTGAATATGTGCAGTATTTTTAATGAAAAAAAGACCATGGAATAATGTGGAGTTTAATTTAATTGTAGGTAATGTGTTCATGACAAGGAAGTGGAAATTCTTTTTTAAGTATTAGGACTTGACTTCTGCAGTCCATTCTATATTGTTATGTACTGTCTGGCAGAGCAGATACAGCCTCAGGGCTTTGCAGTTGTTCACCATATCACCTATAAGCACGTGAAAGGCAGAAATGTTGGGTGGGGAAAGGAGAGTTGTTTCTGAAATTTTCCATGCAGTTGCAATATTAAGTTTTGCATTTCTTCCAAAGAACTGGACTTGATTTTAATCTTTACAGAAACATTATGTGGGTTCCCATTATTAATATCTGTAAAGGACACATTTGGAAGCATTATAAAAGGAAATTATTTTATATCTGGCTAATATTTTAATCTCAAAACAGAGACATAAAACGTTAATATCTGCAAATACCTTGCCAGGCTAAGCTGACAGCATTTTTCAAGTTACTACTATGGTGCCACTCCCCAAATAATACTCTATGTACTTATTATAATTAAAGCTAATTGGTAACTTCTGGGCACAGTATTTTTCTGTTGGAGGTTGCTAATTTGTCAGGCACATTCTTGCTTCTGCGAACTTAATTTATAAACAGCAAAGCTAATAATTTTGATTTAGTCAAAAGAAGTTGCTTTACCCCTCTTAGAATGCAAGTTTCTATTTCTTAATTTTGAATGTCTGAGTTTTAATATATCATAAAGTTTTAGAAGAACGGAAATCAAAATGATTGAAAATATGTAGTATTTGTCAGATATTTAAAAAAAGGCTGGGTTGTTCCAACTCAGAGTGAAAATAAATTGTAGAACTGCATATTTCTACATAACACTGACATTCTAGATCTTACTATAGATCTTACTATACTTCCTTCGGGGTTACTCCTGTATAACAAAACCTTCCCAAAAAATGTCAGTTTCTCTGATATGTGTTTCTTACCAAGGAGAAAAATATGAATCTCCATCATTTCTATAAGATGTGCTCTGATGTGCATCAACAGTCTGTAAACATTCCTCACATGGTAGTTTTGTATCACGAGGTAGTCATATCAAAGGCATAAGCATGATAGCTTTTGTTTCATTGTTAAAGAACAGCATTTCTTTGTTATTCTGTATCATCATACATATCCCAAATAAAAATACTTTCTTGCCCACTACTTCCAAAATGTTGGTTTGACAGCCTTGTATATATCCAACATCTATTATTTCAGCTACTGAATGCAATGAACAACTAATCATCCAAATTAGTTACTCAAGAAAAATATTTTCCTCCTGTTTGCAGCTTGCATATATCTCTGAATTCCAGAGGAACATATGATGCAGTCCGACATAATAGCGGTATTTCAGTTTTTCTCAGAACCTGTTTCAGCAAAGGACATGCATAGCCACAGAAATCACTGGATTTTTGACAACTGCTTTAAGTTCAGCCTGATATTAGGTCCTTTGCCAAGCTCGGGGCTAGCAAGATGGATCTGATATTTATTTCCCTACACTCACTGCAACCATCCTTGCTTTAGTAGTTTCAGAATTGATTATTTAGTGTTCTTCGGTAAAAATCTAAACGTGAAGACTACTTGGAAGCTGCCACTGCGTACCACTATAACATCCTATTGCATCTTCATTCTTTCATTGCTCGTAATTGCTAAAATTCCCTGGCTTCTGCCTTATTTCCAGGTGCAGTTCAAGGTGCTGGTTTTGACAAAAAAAACCTCTTAGCAGTTTGGTTTCTGGGGATTTGCTATAAAAAAATTCTGTTAAATGGGAAGATCTTGAAGGCAATGTCTGTTAAGTGAAAAGCCCTCAACTTGTAACTTGCTTCCCCTGAGCACTCATTCACTTACTTGGAATATTTAATTTGTCATTTGTTTGTTTGTCAGGCTTTCACATGGCTGCTGGACTAAAGAAAAGAAGTTTTACATCTCTTCAGATAGAAAGGATAGGTGATCTAATGTTTTGGATGCATTTTTTAATTGTTCCTGCATACACTCACATCATAGGATGAAAGGCCATTATATAGCAAAATGCAGGAGTTAAATAAAAAATTAAACCAGAAAATAATAGGTGAGAGCATGTCTGAAATATATCCAGGATAATCGAAGTTCTATTTGCAAGAAAAACACTGGGATGAGTGCACACACAAAAGGATATAATCATCTATGTTTATCGTCAGCTTTTGTTAAAGTGTGGGAGAAATACCACTGGGATCTTTTGGTCTGTGATACTGAAAAGGAGTAAGAGATACTTAATTTGTGTATTTTGGACAGCCTATAATGGTGGTGAGGATGATAACGATGACAAAAGAAAACAGCAAGGCAGCATTGACAATATGACAGAGGAGGAAAGGGTAGGCTCTTGCTCAAGGTTCATATTACTAAGAAACGACTGGAGAGTAATAGAAGTCTGTTCAAGAGCTTTCTGTCTCGAAATCTAAAATGCCTGTTTTTAAATCTCTTCTTAGAAAACTTCATTGTACTCGGAACTACATCCATCTGAACCTGTTCCTCTCTTTCATTCTAAGAGCAATCTCTGTTTTAGTCAAGGATGATATTCTCTATTCCAGCTCCAACACAGCTCACTGTCCAGAGGATCAAACCTCATGGGTAATAAACCTCATTTGCTACCTGGTATAATACTGCTGCGTCACTAAATTTTCCTCCCTGATCCTTTTAAATATTTAGGAATACCAAGCTGTCAGTGTGGACAATTCTGTGGAGAATATAATGACCAGCAAAATGCTCTTTTAGCAATAGCCAGAGAAAGAAGGTTGCAGCACAAATTAGAGAAGTTAATGTTATTTTGCATGTCCATGAAGGGACAACATGTCATCTACCAAAACAAATCATCATCATTCACCTATAGCTCAGAATAAATATGGCCACTGCGTTAATCAGCTGGGAGAGTTTAAGAGAAACAGGAGTGCCATCAGCTGGGAACGATTAAAGGCAGCTCTCCTGGAAGTGTTCCAGCAGCTTTATCAGGCGTCCAGGAATTGGACAGGTATCAACGGAGGGAGAGAAATGAGTCAGGGAATTACATATTTGCAGGAGCTGTCTTTATTAACTACTTTGTACTTTCTGGCTATGACACAAGTGTTGCATCTGCATTCTTGGCAAGCTAATATGTTTACTGCATTTTCATGCACAGGGGTTAAAAAAATCTCAAGTCTTGCTGTTAAAAGACTGACCACTGTATGATATTCCCCATTCTCTGTCTCCATTGTTTCAGTCAAAGGTGCTGCAAAAGAACCCTACAAATATTGCTGAATACCTTCTGAATTTAATTTACTACAGTTTAAGCTTGTGAGAAAAAAATGGAAGGAAGGTACTTTATATTGATGAAGCCATATTGTCCAAAAAGCATAAAGTTCTTAGCAGTGACTACCAAGCTGTATGTATGAATTCGTAATCTGGGATATTTCTAATGAAGACAAATAGGCTCTGAGTTAGTAGACCCAAAGTAGGCAAAGTAGTTAGTAGGCAGAATGCCAGGGGTAATCAAAAGTTCTTAGGTCCTCGAAAGATTAGTCGATAGACTCTCTAAATACTACTTGATTTCTGCAATTTCTTTTATTCTCCAATTATTCTTGGTTGCAAAGCCTCATACTTTCCTATTTGAATATGTCCAGTTTTGTGGACTGTTGACTAATTTCTGTTGCGTGATAGGTAGGATGATCTCACACCAGCTTGGCAAGGCTATTTTGTCTTGCTTTGGCTGGGTGCTACCTTTCTTACATAACAGCATGTGGGGTTTGCCCCTTTTGTCACATGTGTGTGATGTTCCACAGTTCTGCTGCATGCACAGATGTCTGAAAGTACACAATTCAAAATGCAATGTAACTAGGTCCTGGATCTGAATGACACAGAGCCATAATTTTGGCTAACTATTTACTGACAGATACCTTTGCTGTTCAGCATCTGGAAGTACACCTGATACAGGATCAGCTGCAGGAGGAAGGGAACATATTTTGATGTGGGGTTCTGGTATGTAAATCAAGAATATAATACAGGGGAGTATTGGAATTTAAAAGAGATTACAGAAATTTTAGACTTCAACTGCTAATCTGGTTGTAAGTATTCATAACCATAAAAGCAAATTTCAGCTTGCATTTTGAAATGTTTAATTTTCTCCATGTTAAATTTTCTGGCCTATTACTGGTCTGCAGTGGGTATCCCTTCAGTGGAAACAAAGTCCAGAGGTAAGAGTAGTCTTACCAAATGAGATGACTGAACTAAGCTGTTTCTCTGGGCTTCTGTCTTTCTCACTGGACAGTTTATCTCATCTGCTTTAAGACTTTTTCTGCACATGCCCGTCTCTCTTCATGACCTGTATAAGGAGCTAGTTTGCTCGCAGGTGGTTAGCTTTCACCAGAAACCTTGCTTGTAGGCAGCTAAAATTAGGTTAAATGAATTCAAGACTTTGGGCTCTTACATAGTTGTCTATGTAGGCATGTACAGAGACATAAATATAGGCAGGTATGTTACTTGGGATGCACTGAGCTATCTGAGACACCACAAGAGGCTGATGGATTGAAAGAAGTATTGCTAGGCGGTCTGTGCCCTTCTGGCTTAGCAGCTGGTGACTGGGGTCCCTGAGGACATCTCGCTTCATAACAGACACCTATGTTTAGACAGAGAAATCAATCACTAAATGAGTAAGTTACCTACCTAGGTATTTGGTGTACTTGGAATTTTAACAGAAACAGTGGAGGTATGTAGGGTATTTAAAATGGGGAAGGGAGTAAAGCAGGCAGAAACTAGAAGGTTTATTTAGTTAATTTTGTTTAGTCTGTTACATTCACCATATCATCACATTTCTCAGCTCAGTCTCAGCAGAAACATTTTTATGTTCAGTTCTCACATCCCAGATTCCTTCTGGGAAGTACCAAAGTAGCAGCAGCCAGCACTGTGGAACATCAGCAGCAGAGACATCTGAAAAATAATGCTGAAGAGAAGCACACAGACTATAAGTATATTGGGTTTTCATTTTATGATACATGCTTATGTCTTTTGTTAATTAAGAAACATTAAAGCATTTTCTAAAGGGAAAGCATAATTTTTAAAAGTCCAGTCAAATTTTTCTTCTAAGTCTACTTAGAGTATTCATCATGTAAAGTTATATTTTTCACTCAGTTTCCCATTTAGCCTTGAAAAATTCATAAAGCAGTTTCTTTGTTAATTTTTACTATGTTAGGAAGCCAGCTGGGATTTTAATATATTTATTAGACACCTAGTAGATAATAACTTAATCTAATAGCCATTCATTAACTAACTATTGCAAATGTGTGCATTTATTGATAACCACCACCTTTTACAATATTTATGCTATGAAGTTTTCAAAATTTCTGAGCGAATTTGCTATGAGATCCATCTAAATAATTTTTTATAATTAATTTTCTTTTTATATATACAGTAATACTTATAATGTCTCAGTTTGCGTTACTGAAAAAGAAAATTTCTACTGGACCTGGGTTACTAGTATTACATGGAGAGTTAAAACCTATAGGATGTATTAACAACAGAATAATACAGCAACAGCTGTATTATTTCCTGCAACAGCTTTGATCCCTATTCTCATATTTCAGGTGAGCTGCAAGGCTATTTTGGTGTTTTTTCAGTATGGTGTTATGGCAAACTTTTACTGGCTCTTAGTCGAAGGACTTTACCTCCACATCCTCCTTGTGTTAATATTCTCCCCCAACAGACACTTCACAATATACCTTCTGATTGGATGGGGTAAGAACTTAAACTATCTTCCAATAGTATTCTTTTTTCTGTATGTATGTATTAGTCAGGTTTAATATTTCATACCAAGGCAGTCATGCCGTTGCTGTTGGGTGACTCCTCAGACTCACTAGTTCCTCAATTCAGCTCCAGCATAGGTTATAGCTGCTGTACCATGGGAGAGAGCAGGCGCAAAACTGGTGAAGCATAACTGCTAGCTTGCTCCTTGGTATGTCTGTGACCTGTGCCAATCTGCGCAATGCCCAGGGGTTGTTCAGGATATAGGATGGTGCAAGGACTGACACCACAAAACATATGATGCAAGCTATCCTGATTTGGGAGGAAAAAGAAAGTTTAGCTGCACAGCCACAGGCTATGCTATGCTATTTGCCTTTTTGAAAAGCCCAGTAATATTGTCCATCTGGCTTTAAATACATGTATTCCTTTCATTTCCAAGAAAGTGCAATGGTATTTATACGGAGCACTTTAAAGCTTCCAGTAACAGGTGCTCATAAAACATTTAGGTATTGCTGGGAAATGGGAATAAACCAGTGTGTGGGAATGGTCCTTGTGAAATGATTTACACTTCGGTTTTATATTGTAGTCCTAGGAAGTGCATTGGGAATGCATAACTTGTATCTCCTTGTAGGTCACTCTGACAGCTTGAAAGAAAACTAAGAAAGGCATAGTTTTTGTGTATTAGTGATTACGGCTGCATTTTAATAAGAAATAAACCCACTCCCTTGCAGTCTTTGTTTGTAATACATTGCTTGCATCGCGTAGCTCATCAGATGGGCCTCTCCCTCCATTCGCTAAACTGTTTACTGTATGCTGTATATTTGGGGAATAACTGGTTACTAGCAGGCTGAACCTTTTTTTTTTTTTTGTGGACTTATATTTTTGTGATCATCCTCTAAACTTCTTTGGGATTTTTCAGGAATTCCTACCATATTCATTATTACATGGACAGTGACACGGATCATTTTAGAGGACACTGGGTAAGTGTGTGGGGAAGAGAGCGCTTAAAGCCTCCAACTGTGCCAATACAATCCTTGCCTTGGATATCGTGGTATTCACACAAAGGTAGTTTGCTGTGCTGAAGGGGATGAGTACAGAACTGAAATTTCAGATACAGCAATAAAGGGACAGGTGTTTAGGAGCTTTTCAGCATGCTGTTTATTTAAAAAATTCTAAGAGCAGGAGAGGGCAGAGATAGGTTATGACTGATGTTAGCCCTTGAGATCCACATTTAGA
Source organism: Gavia stellata (assembly GCF_030936135.1). Lineage (NCBI taxonomy): Eukaryota > Metazoa > Chordata > Aves > Gaviiformes > Gaviidae > Gavia > Gavia stellata. Next base: position 11,500,715 of record NC_082599.1, on the reverse strand, counting down.
GCTATCTGCTTTGGAAGTCAATACTTAAAATAGTAGTGGGGGTCCTTGGGTTCAGTGCTGCAATACAGTGCAGTAAGATGCTGGGCATTCTAATTTACTAACTAGCAACTCAAAAGATTGAAATCTAGATATCTTTGGGTATATCTAGATTACATTCCCAGAAGTGACACAATGTGATGTAAACATATGTAAGATGCACATAGTCAGGTAAAACTATGACTAACTGGAGCGAGGCCGGGCTCCTGGCGTGGGAAAGGGCACAGAGATAAGAATTTTGTAGGAAGATCAGACTTGCTGCTCCTGCTGGCCCCAAGCAATGGGAGAGCATTCCTCGCTAGTAGGACAAACAGTTTTCACACTCCTTTTTTTCAACCTGACTAATATTTTTCAATTGATTCTGTAATTAAACTGAAAAATCACGTCCTACATAATTTCTAAGTTTTCTTTGCAAGACCTCTAACATTTAAACCGAAGGCTAACTTCTTTTTCCTTTGTCGTTATGATCACAGTTAGAAGAACCCTGAAGGGTATTGCCCTTGCTTAAGATTAATCTTTCAGAGCACTTATTCTCAAAGTATTTGGACCAAAAGTGCTGAGCCTACAGTTAAAAATAAATTTTCAGTTTTTCAGACAAAGTTTCAGGTTCAGTCTCTCATTTTCCTGAATCAGTTCCAGCCATCTGTAACCTAAATATCCCACAAGGAATTATGTCATTTCAATTGTATCTGCCAGTTGCTTTAGATCTTCCTGCTACCCAGAGGCTGGTGTTAAGTGCTTGTGGGAAAAATGTCCTTACATAAAGCAAAACTAAGCTTGGTTTCCCTCAAGGCCAATGTCCTCCATGATGTCTAATGGTACACTCTAGTGTGCCTGATGATTTAGCTGATTGGAATATGCATATTAAACCCAGGGAAATAAAATTGAAAGCAGGAAAAGATTGAATGCCAAATTCTAGGCTAGAACAGGCATTATTTTAGTGTGCTTTGTCTTGTATGTAAGAAATACTTCTCCTCGTAGGTCTTGCTTGCTAGATGATATTAACGTCAACATAATTTTCCCTCTTTTTTTTTTTCAGTTGCTGGGATACAAATGAGCATGGTGGTCCCTGGTGGGTTATACGAATACCAATTTTAATTTCTATTATAGTAAGTAAACTTTGAAGCATGAATTATAGATCAGTTCAGCATTGCGCAGTGCATATAGCCATTATACTTTACTGCTAGTTACAGATAGGCAAGAATTCTGTTTTAATGAAAAGAAATTCTGGAGGAGAAATGTTAAACAGATGCCAAGGCCATTAAAATTTGTTGCCTTCACAATTTATCTGCCTCCTATTAAATAAGCAGTTGCTTTTATTTGTATGTTGTTCTTTCTTTAACATCTCTCCTGTTTGTGAGCCTGGGGGAAGCAAAAATCTAATTATACTTTTCAATGAATTGCAGATTTGATTTTGCATTTAAATAGATAGCCCTGCAATTGAGAATCTGATATTACTGCAGCCATAAAAAGCTATGGCTGTGTATATCTTTCTTTAATTGATAGGCTACTGAAATATATATTGAACATTAAGTATTTGCAAAAGAATACCGTTTGAGAATGTTTCATGAGTCTTTTCCTATGAATTACTGGAGTAACATATAAAATTCCTGTTTACTGTGATGATTGTGTAATTAACTTTGGGCATAATGTACTATGGTTATATGTCCATTTCTGAAAACAGTCACAGGGCAAATTAATACATTTCAGATACACTTGCTTTATTTTTAACATTTAGTCAGAAAAAGTAGGGCATTATTAGATTACACAAGATTTCAAGAGTCCACATTATGCTTGGGCTTCCCTTTCAATCTGTGCCTGCTGAAAATCATTTTGAGAGAACTTCCTATCATCTTCATCAAAGTGAATTCTACATTGTTTAAAGAGAAAGCAGAGTAGGCTATGTGTGAAATGACATAAAGTAAGGACTCACAGAAAAGATGTTTTATGATACGAAGAAATGGGCATGCAACAGAACTACAGCATGAGGGGAATACATGTACCTCAAAGGAGCTGGAGAATGGGGGATGGTCCGCAGTGAAGAAAATATGCTGAAAGTTGAAAGCAAAACAAACCACCTGGTGTTTACAGAAAGATGAAAGTCTATTCCCTGGATGTTCAATTTAAACAGCTATCTGGTAGACAGATGAGACTTCATGTGCCAGAAAGCAGTACTTCTCCAAAGAAGTCCTAGACCTGGAAGCGGAAATTATCCAAGTGCTCATTGGCAAACCTGAATTGCAGCTGGATCTTAGCAAAGACTGGGAAATGAGTTGTAAGTTAAGAAAATGGAGTACTAGTGAGTCAGCAAAAGTTCAGTATATCATAAAATATGGTCCAGAATCCCTGTTTGAGGCAAAGGAACAGTTGTTCTCCTTGGTTTTTTTAATGATTCTATTACTGATTTGTTACAAAGGGATTGTAAGACATAGGGAAACATTTTGCAAATGACCATTTTTGGCTTGCCGGGTACACATGTTTAGGATCTGCTGTCTCGTTCCAGATAAGTTTCTTCTCTTAAACAGCATGTTTTAGGGATGAGAGCAACTAAAGATGGCCAAGCGATTCTGCAGTGTGTACTGTGTGAAGCCGCTTACTTCTCCAATTAGATGATTCTCCAGCTGTTTGATCAACTGCATTTTGCATTTGGGAAGTTAAGCTGTGAAAGGGAGTTATAAAAGCGGTGATACTCACCCTTTGCTGCTGGATAAGTAATGTATCTTGTTGGAGCATTGAACTACAACCAGCACGTTCATTGTGGCAGCTAGGATGCTATGCAAACTTACTGCTATGCAAAGTGGAGCGTGAATTCATAGAGCAAGAGGAGCTAATGAAACGTCACATAAAATTGGTCACTAATGAGTGGAAAACACTACATTCATGAGAACATAATTTTCAATATACATACACCATGATAAGCCTCAACATTTCCTGTTACCTTCTAGAAAAAATAGAAGTTGAAGATTCAAATCTTTGAATAATGAGGTCAGTGCCTGCCATTCAACAATGAAAATAGATCATTGCAAGTTCTTTGCATAGGTGTTGTGAAAGAGTCATGTTTCTCAATAAAAGTATGATGTACTTACATCATACTCACACAGTGTCTTCAGTATGCTTGAGAATGTAGGAAGACTGGAAGACTCACAGAGAATGATGACAAGGATGACCAGCAATAACAAATGGCTTCAGTAGTAGGAAGGACATCTGTGTAAGTAGTCAATGAGGTGAACACAGGAAAACTCTGAAAGAAGCTGAATTTCAGGAAAATAAAGGCGAGCAGAACACCTAAGCTGAGAATTCTCATTAACTGTGTTATGTAATGGCATGAAAGCAAGCCCAGAATATGGCTGATACTGAAAATCTTTAAGAGGAGGAAGAAGAGTGAAGAAAAGAAGAGTAGAATAGAGCCTGATTGTGAGAATGATGCCATGAATATACTTTTGAAAGACAGAGGAGATCAAGCAAAGGTTTTAAGGAACAATGGTTTAACCGCATTAGATTTAACAGAAAGTCTGCTCAGTCTTCATGCCGTATTCACTCTCTTCCATCAATTTCTGTATTAACTCCAAACATTTTCACTGCTTAGATTATACTTTCTATAAGGTTATTATCCAACAGTAAACAGTATTGTGAGAGCAAGTTCTGAAGTCACTTCTCAAAGTGGGAATGGCTTCAGTTAATTCAGTGTGTCAGAAACCTTCCCTGTCATCTCCTCCTGACAATTTTGGCTTAAGAAAAGTTATTTGGCAGTCTTCCATGCTTCATGCTGTACACATTTCAGAGTTATTTAACTGGGGGTGACTATTCCAAACAGTTAATGTGGTGTTACTCATATTCTCCATTTAGCAAATGCCTCCACAGCTGCCTTCATACTTCTACTTACATAAACTGCTCTCATTTGGGAAGGAGTGGTGTTTGGGTGAAAACAGTAGTTCTGACACATCAAAGTAGCTCAGAAATGTTTATCTTGTTATCTCACATTGCAGGTAGTGTAAGGGACTAAATAGCAACAAAGAAGCAACATGAAGACAGTTTAAATGATACATGCTCAGGCAATGTGTTTAGACTCAACAACTTACTGTCAGAAATTGTCAACCAGTAGAAAAGCATACCAGCAGCATCTTGCTGTTACTCCACTAAAGAGGCATCATATTCCATCACTGTCTTGCAGATTCTCTGCATTCACATGATTTTCTTATTTTCCTGTTCTTATATGTTCATTGAACAGTATACATACTCTATTTTATTTAAAGACATTATGCTCAAATGATTTTATGGGACTGAAAAGCTACAATACTAAAAGCAAAATTCCAGGGCACTACTTGTTTCTATTCTAAATCAGATATATACTTGAAAAGATTTTAACAAATGATCAATTCAATAATAATTTTAGAGGAATTAATTTGCTCCACTGTAGTAAGTCAGTGGTGGTTGCCACCTTTAGATCTTAATACCCCGTTTCAGCTAGCTGGATTTACAAGCTCAGTAGTGCCAAGGACTGTGAAAATTTCCAAACATGAATGTATGTTTTTCATTAATCCAAGATTGTGCTTACAGACAGAAAGGTATGTGTTTGAAAACAGACTTAAAAGTAATACATGAATGGCAGTCAAGAATGCGAGTCACCTGAGTGTAGTTTTGCAGATTATTTGACGCTTCAGAAACCAAATGGATGACAGTTTATTCTGTTACAGTAGAAACTAGGGATGCCTGTGAAGAACAAGAAGTTATTCTGCCAGTCCCTTTGCAAATACAGAATAAAGATGTTTACTTTCTCCTATTTTGTGTCTAACAAATATACAATGAAACGGAAGCTCTCTCCTTGTTCACTAATACTGGCTCCAGTGCATATGGCAAACTAAATGTATATCCCTTGGTCTGTACACTCCGCTGTGGTAAGTCTGTAGATACAATCAGCAATAACAGGCTTCTGCCTGTTACTTTTATAGGAGACTTGCATCAAGGAAAACTTCTAAGTAAGTCATCATCTGCCTGAAAAATGTATGTTAAGTTCAGTAAAGGCCTATATTTTCTAACCTTTCTTTTTTATTCTTCTTTTTTCAGAAATATTAGATTTAGTTTTCCTGATTTTTTTATTTAATCCCTGTCAGTTCCTGTCACTTCCCTTCACCTGTCATTTAAATCAAAATATTAAATACAGAGGGGCATTCAGTTGCTATGATCATAGTTTATTTATTAACATCACAAATTGTACTGGGTATGCCAGAGAAGACACAGAAATTCATTGAACTTGAAAAGCTTACAGCCAAATAGGCTGGAAAAAGAAGAGTTCCAGCAATACATCAAGGCAGAGAGAAAATACAGCAAGGCAGAGACTGAAAGTTTGTAGCAGTGAGGCAGGCACTGTCTGGTTGGGTACCCAACCTCCTAATCTTCAGCTTTGGGATGGCGTTAGTTAAGAACAATAAAATGCTCATTTTTACAGTGATAGAAATTTTTCTCTAGGTTGATTTCTTCTAAAATGTGTGCATTTGATGCAGCTGTTTATGTAGCTGTAGCTGTAGTTTTTAGCTCATGTTGTTGCTGTGAAGGCGTGGATTCCAAGTGTTCTGTCACTTCAGTACAAGCATGGTATATTTAGTGTGCGGTTTTCTAGACCACACCAAACAATCCAGCACCAGAAGGGCTGGTGAACACAAGATGCCAAAAGCCAAATAATGGGAGTGAGACTTAGGATCTACTGAGTTTTATATTTCAATTTTCTAGATTGATCAGGGTCTGATAATTACTTTTTTTATGCAAGTGCCTTTCTATGAAATAAAATAATACTACTGTTCAATCTCAGAGGGCTGTCATGAGAATTAGACTGCAAGGATTCAGCTCCTTCAGTGATAATGTCTGCATCAATACCCAAGACAGACAGATACTTGTGAGAGGCCCTTTCTGTGCTTGATTGGAGTGGACAGACCACCTGTGCAACAATCTTCTCTTCCCCTAGTTCAGACAGAAACTATTAAAAGTCAAGGTGAGAGGCAAGGGAGGGTCAAAATTGTGTATGGAACTTACATCTTCCTTTGGGCTTCCAGTTGTGAAGCCACGTGAAAATTTAGGACACTGCTTGATTGCGCCAAATCACATCCGATGTCCTGTTCTGCTAGGAAACCTGTATTCAGCTGAGATTTTGGAAGGAGGGCATTTCTGACAACTGGGACTTTCACAAGCTTTTGCCAGCCAGACTAGAACTGGTGGCCATGCAGAAGTGCGCTGGACGTAACAAACCTAGTGAGGCAGAAAACAGACAATAGGTTTGACAGTGTAGATCTTGATGTATTCTGGCAAGGACGTACACAACACCCACTGATGAGTTGATTTGTCTGATTTGCTAAGCATTTCTTTGTGCTGTGTATTGAGTGGAGAAGTTAGAAATCACCATTATATTTGTTTTCTTTGCAGGTAAATTTTATACTTTTCATTAGTATTATAAGAATCTTACTGCAGAAGTTAAGATCTCCAGATGTTGGAGGAAATGACCAGTCACAGTACAAGTGAGTCATATTTTTAGATATTATATACAGAACCACAATAATCTCTGTAAGATTTCCTTTGCTGAAACCTGCTACCAACAATTGCTGTGATACTATAATTACATTTAATTCAGAAGTACTTTTAGATGTGGTTTAATAAAGATCTTATCACTATGCTGAAATAGAGATGAATATAATTTTTTTGTCAAACACTAAATTCAATAGAAAATATGCAATTTCATAAAGACCAACAAGCTATTCTTGAATTTGAGTTTAAACCATGAATGAATATGCTGATATGGAGAGTAATATCTTTCTTTTAATGTATAAATATTTCATTTCAACATAACAAAAGTTTCAAGATCAAAACACTTTGCTTCAACCTCCTTAAAAACTTTTTTTTTTTTAATTTTTCATTTCTAAAATATTTTGTTGTAATATTTAAATACATTTTAAGAGCTGGAAAGAAGTTATGTTGTTACCAAAAAATGAAAAATTAAATATAACATTTTATGCTGATTTAAAATAGCATCTTTATTTTTCTACAGGAAAATAAGTGTTTCTGATTTAGATCAAATTCATTTCTGTTTAGGCTTTCTTCTATTGTGTTTTGGTTTGAACATCAAATGCTAACATCCATTGTTTCCACAGCTTTACAATCAAGGAATGTTGGGGGGCAATTTAAATTCATTGCTAAAATTGGATTTGTTCTTTATTATATTGCCATATCAGTTATTGTTTATTATAATAGCTGCTGGATACTGTAGTCCAGAATCAAGAGTCTGTTGTAGTAGGTCTTATTTTAAAGCTCAGATATAGACACTGAGTTTGACACTACAGGATGTTAATATGATATTTCAGTGACAAAACCTAACATGAACACTGAAAATGCAAAACCAAGCAAGTGGCCTTTGAAAATGTGCTCCTAGATAACACCTTTTCTTCATTGAAAAAATACTGAATTCCTGTCCTAAAAGCAGATAAAACATGGTGTGCTAAAGTAAAGCATATCTTTAAAGCCAAGAGAACTAGGATCTTATGTGTTTTGTAAACAATGTGACACATTTGATGCAAAAAGTGAAGAATTCTGATGTGCCACGGAAAAGGCGACATGACTAGATTGACATAAGGCTTTGCTTCATAGAGCTACAAGGGCCCTTTTTTGTGTTTGCTGCTTGAATTAACTAAACATATGGGAGAACAAAATCAACCCAGATGAAGTTATGCAGTTGCCACATTATCATTTAGCACAATGAGCGACCTATGGGCAGGAAATCCCCTCAAGTTTACTTCTTGTGACAAGAACTTTTCTTTGTTTCCATGTGGTATTTATGTATTTTATGAAAATGAGGCATTCCCTTCCTATCAGTCCCATCATTTTCCACAGTTTCACAGTTTACTGTAGCGCTTTCATAGCATAAAATGTTCATTAATAGCAACATTGTCCTTCATTATTCATCCCTGTGAATTCTTTGCTTTTAGCATTTGATTGCCTGATTAAGTTTGGATTGTATGGTCTTTAGCAAATACCTACGGGAACAGTAGATTAACCTCAAGAAATACTGCATGTACAGAGCAAATTAAAGGTCTGGAAGGCTTGTTTTTCAAAATGCTAACGCATTTTCTAAGATACAGAGAAGAATAAGGCTATTTTGTCTGTCCCTTCACTAAAATGTCAGTGCAGTATAGAGAAAGTAAAACCAGTTAGACAAAAATTATTAAAACAAGAATGGAGTGAAAGTGAAATATGAGTCTAAAATGAATACTATTCGTGCAAGTCACCATTTTTCTTCCCTTCCTCTGTCCCACTTGCTTGCACCTGGTTCCATCCTTTTTGTTGCTCATTTTACTTTTGCAGTGGGTAAGGTTAAGTTCAAATAAAATCAGTTTTCCATTTCACTTGGGAAACTAGGAAATTTGCTGCCATCATCATCTCCTCCAGCTGTAAATTAATTTCTTGTGCTAAGGAAATCCTATTTGTCCCACTTACTGGTATCACCTTTAGATGTGAGGGTTTTACTATTCTTGAGAAACTTTGCTGTCAGAACTGATTATTTCCACATAAACAGGTGCAGCCTCTGGCACATTATGAACAAAGAAAGGCCATGAAGTCTGACACAGAAAAAATAAAACTGCTTGAAATACCTTGACTTTTCTCTTAAAATAGGTAAATTCACAACAGCATCCTTTCATTGTTGAATCAAGTTATATTCATCAAGACAGTGATGAATTATGGGACTCAACATTATAACTTCTTGAATTTTACCTGATACCAGACATGTGTAATCATGCATGACTGGCCCTGTGTAATATATAAAACTGATGTTACTAGAGTGAAATAAGTGACAGATAAGGGACAATTAGAAATTCATCATTTCAGTGGTTTCACAGGCAGTTAGTGAGAGCTGCTCTGCTTAATATTAAAGTTCTCCTTCCTTAACTTCAGTAGTGTCTTGTGCTAAAATGTATTACGTAATTGACGGCATTAAAAATTCGTTAATGGTATATGCTTAATACCATCAGTATGGTTATGAGAGTTTAGTATTTGGGGGCAAATCTGAAATTGCTCATGAAAATCTCACAGTTTAGATTATTCTGGATTACATTTCCTAGGTACTGTTTGCATACTCTGTATGTGCAATGTACAGACTAACCATACATTTTCAAATTTAAAGGAAATAAACATCGATTAATTTCAAGAGAGAGATTTTACCTTCCATACAAGAGGATCTGTCAGTATGACTTTGCAGGAAGGCATTATTCCTTTCCACTCTGAACCCTTTATGACAGGTAAAAAATATCTTGAGAGATCTGATGGCAGCTCGTGACACTTTGCCGAATGTGGTCCTGTGGAATAATGCAGTAAAACCGCACCCCCAAAAGCCATGCCAGGAAACCAGGCTGGGAACTGAATTTGTGTCAAGGAGACAGAGCAGAGGGCAAGTCCTACACCCTGCTGCTGTCCAGAGGGCAACTGAAGAAGGGTCTTTTGGTTTAGAGAGGCCCTGCAGTCTTTTGCTAGCTTTTGGAAGACTGCAATGTCAGCAAGATCAAGTGTAACATGGAATTGCACATGTTAATTTATGAGGTTACTGTGTGGCTAATCTCATAGCAAGCCTGAAAGGAAAACAATTTGCAATAAATGACTCTTACTAAGACTGCTTATAAATCTGAAGTCCTACGAGGTTTATGTAAATGTCATTCCATCAGGTTCTGTTCTTAGTAAAACAAGAGCTTATCATTAAACTCCAGCTTTTTCTCTTTTATTTACCCAGGAGACTTGCAAAATCCACGTTGTTGCTTATTCCATTATTTGGAGTTCACTACACAGTGTTTGCTCTATTTCCTGACCGCAGTTCCAATAATTATAAAATAATCTTTGAGTTGTGTTTGGGATCTTTTCAGGTAAATTTTAAAGTTTGTATTCAAAAGAAGTATTATTTACCTAGGTTGGTGCTGCCTACTAACTGAGGAATATTGTCTCTCTCCAGGGGTTGATTGTTGCAGTCCTGTATTGTTTTTTGAACAGTGAAGTAAGTCTCACCTTTGCTACTGAGGATGTTAAAAACTGTTTTCAGTAAATGTATAAGTGCCCCTATATTTCCACTCTGATACATGAAGCTTTTTTAGAAGATGTTTACATTCGTATTTATAGAATATATGTGTGGCAGTTTTATGCAACAGGATAAATTAGTGCGTTTGGGTGAAGAGTTAAAAGCTGTTTGAAGTCTAATTCCTTGCAAACCGAGGTGTTAGTAAGTGCGTCTTCTGTTACTTAACGTGATCTAATTCTAGCTGTTACAAGCAATGTGGATTGTGCAAGTGAGGTGCAACAGTCTAGAAATTTATCCGAAACACCATTTAGTAAGTATTTAGGGGTAATCTTCTGACAGAATCTAACGCCCAGAACAGCAGCAGATTTTCAGAAGTGCTCAGCATGTGGCAGCTTTCCTAATCTCAACTGAGGAAGATGCAAGGAATTCCTTTTGATGTCAGCCACTTTTTAAGGTAGAATATACATTAAACAGCATGCAGTGTCTGACAGGAGGAATCTGTCTGAAGAAGACACCTGCTTGCACAGGGAATTGACAGTCAGGTCTCCTGAGTGCTATTCTGGTCTTTGATATTCTTGAAATGCCTGATTTTGGGCTGATCATTTGATTGTGCGTTAAGTACGTGTGATTAATGGCTAGATACCAAAAGTTACTGTTGCAGCCCAAGTGATACAAAACTGATTTTGAAAGTGGCCTTGGGGCATCTCCTCACAGACAGTGTCAACACAGTCTTCACCTCAGTTTGTAATCTTTGTAAAAACTTATTTGAAACTCTGGAGGGAAGGGATGCCATTCAGAGGGACCTTGACAGGCTTGTGGAGTGGGCCTGTGCGAACCTCATGATGTTCAACAAGGTCAAGTGCAAGGTCTTGCACCTGGGTCAGGGCAGTCCCCAATATCAATACAAACTGGGGGATGAATGGATTGAGAGCAGTCTGGCAGAGAGGACTTGGGGATACTGGGGGATGAAAAACTGGACATGAGCTGGCAATGTGCACTTGCAGCTAAGAAAACCAATCGTATCCTGCATCAAAAGAAGCGTGGCCAGCAGGTCGAGAGAGGTGATTGTCCTCAGTACAAGAATGACATGGACCTGTTAGAGTGAGTCCAAAGGAGGGCCGCAAAAATTACCAGAAGGCTGGAACACCTCTCCTATGAAGAGAGGCTGAGAGAGTTGGGATTGTTCAGCCTGGAGAAGAGAAGGTTTTGGGGAGACCTTATTGCGGCCGTTCAGTATAAAAAGGGGAGATTATAAGGAAGATGGAGAAAGACTTTTTAGCAGGGCCTGTATTGACGGGACAAGGGTTAACGGTTTTAAAGTGAAAGAGGGTAGATTTAGATTGCATGTAAGGAAGAAATTGTTCCTATGAGGGTGGTGGAGATACTGAACCAGGTTGCCCAGTGAAGTTGTGGATGCTCCATCACTGGAAGTGTTCAAGGCCAAGTTGGATGGGGCTTTGAGCAACCTGATCTAGTGAAAGATTTCCCTGCCTATGGCAGGGGTGTTGGACTAGATGATCTTTAAAAGTCCGTACCAACCCAAACCATTCTATGATTCTGTCCCTAGAGGTCCCCTTTTGATAGCCAATAAATGTGGAAAAGTTCCTGACAGAAAAGAACATTTTCAGCTCATCTTGTGCATTTTCTTTTTAACACAGGTACAAGGGGAGCTGAAAAGAAAATGGCGGAGTTTGTGCTGGAAGCAGACAGCGGGCAGAGATTACAGACTCCACAGCTCTTCGATTTCTCGAAATGGATCAGAAAGCGTTTCTCAGCTCCACCGGGATTCAAGGGCTCAGTCATTTATGCAGACAGAGACCACCATGATATAAATCAGCTAGGTCCCCCAAAACATGAAAAACTGTGCGATACATCATTCATTATGCAGCTTGATGTGATATTTTATAAAATGTACAGTTTAGTGCTTTGCTTTTCTACATGTTGGTATTTGGGAAATTGGTTTGTGCAGCCAACCAGTTAATAACACCTGCCCCATGGATGCTTTCTGGTTTTTTTAAATTGTATTCATATTAATTCTGATGTTCTCTTGCTGTTTACTAGCTGCAACTATTCAAAAACTCATTTACTATAACGGTCCCTTTACCCTCCAGCATGTCTACAAGATAGATGTATGGTATCCTGTTCAATGCAGATTCCTTTGGTACATGTTGAAAAGGTTAAGACGGGAAGCAAGAAAATGTCTTACACTTTATTTATACTTAAGGAAACATTTTTTCCTTAAGGATTAGGAAATTCTTTCCTAATTAGGGAAAACAAAATAAAAATAAAGAAATGTAAGAAAGAGTACAATTAACCGCACTGGGAGTTTAGTGTGCTAATCCAGGAAATCATTAACATTACTTATACAGAGGGAAAAAAGGTAGTACTTCTCAGCTAATTGTATAAATTTCAGAGTTTAATTTCTACAGAGTTAGATTCCAGTCCTGTTGTTCCTTTCAAAAGCGCCTGGGTTTATGTTTAGGTGCAGAAAGTAAGGCTACCTTTGCAGTCCATACAGAAAAGGCTACTGTAATAGTTTTGATTAAAACATCAGCATTTTCCAATAGTGCTATTACAATCACCAGTTGTTCTCTTCTGTTTAAAATCAAATAGATTTGTGTTGATCTTTTATTAAACAATTTTCTGAAGAGGTGCTATTTTGCTAGAGCAGTCTGGCATAAGATAAACAGCCTTGGATAGCATATTACCCATTGAAAATATATTCATATAATATTTTCATTAAACTATGTCTCTAGAACTACATACTTGGCAGCTAAATCAAGAAATATTGCAATAAAGTTACAACTCCCATTTAAGGAATAATGTAAATTCTTTCAGCTTAATTCTATTCTGTATCTATCTGAGCTGATCTAAAATTTAGTCCTGACCATGACTTCAGCAGAAAAAAAATTAGACAGAATCCCTAAAAATCACCATAAAAGGCATAAATAGAAGGAATTCTGAACAATGCCAAGCCTCTCATGTAGCCACTGTAAAAAAAAAACCATAGAACTGACAGATTCTTATAAATATATACAGAACATTTGCACTCTTTAAAAGGAATAAACCAAATTATGGTTACTTCCCATGTCACATTTAACTATGTCCACTCTAAATAGCAAGTGGGAATAATACATATTTGCATGAGTACATCTGATCCATAAAAGCAATTGCCCTGATATTTCAGATAACAGATTGTATGGAGCTAGCAGAATCCAAAGTCCATAATATTGCCAGGAAAAGTGAAGAACAGGAGTAAGGGCATGTCTTGGCAGCCATACATGTATATTCTTGAAAATATTACCAGTACTGGGAATATTGTTGGCAGCCATCAAAGTCTCCATACACCTCTTGGTCTGATTTAATTTAGCTACTTATCAATCAAACACAATTTATTTTAGTGGAATCACCCTGAAGTGATACAAAGTTATGTCAGACCAAAGATAGAAAAGGCCCCATGGTTCACATGAGTACTGCAGAACAGGTAACTGTGAATGTTACACAACACTAAACTTTACATAGTAGTTATCATTTGAATTAAACAATAATTACTTGATGAATTGTTACTTTGGCAAGTTTGACTTTAAATAAGCTATTGATCACCCCCAGTCATTCCGTGTGTTTTCTGCTGTCACTTGGTGAAGTAATTGTGAGATTCTGGAGTGAAGTGGGCTGCCCAGTGACAGTCTCAGGGGGTCTAAAGATATACCCCTACACATGTATTTAAACTAAATATATTCCCAAAGGCTTTAGACTCAGAAACCACTACTAAACTTTAGTATTTTTCCTGGATCACTGAATAACCTTATCAACAAACTTAACTGCAAATATACAAAGACACATTGGAGCTTTGGGGGCTGCTCCTATACCTAAATTAAATACATCTGTGCACTTTAGGTTTCTTTGAAGTCGCTTTGGGACTGCTCAGCTCCCTGACATCTGACATACAGGATGTACTTTTTTCCCCAAATTTCTAGGGTAGAAAGGCACACTTGACAAGCATTTAAGCGTACTCATCTTTATGTTCAAAGAAGGTACTTTGAGTAAGCTGGCACACTGATAGAATGATCGTATAGAAAGAGATTTCAAGCAATCAGTTCCACCAGTCTGTTCTGCATGATGCATCACCAATTATACGTGTTTATAATTCATTGTATCCTAGAGAAAACTATCTTTGTTCTAATTAGGTGAGCATGGAGAAAATCTCCATTTTAATGATTTCTGGGTTGTAAAACAGAAAAGCTTAAATAAGAAAATACATTTTAAGTTGCAACAAAACAGCATAGTTTCCTTTAACAGGGTGCAGATGCATGCAGACTTGATTCTACTTTTCATGTAGGGAGTAATGCCATAGGAGACAACGCAGTTGCACCAGTGGTAGAACATAGATGGTATCACTAAGTTTGTGAAGGGTTATGTGGGCGTGCGAAGAATGGCACACAGGGAGAGAGGTGCTGCATGTATTTTTCTTTCAAACCAGTGAAAAGGGCAGTACTTTGTAGAACCGCATCCCTCTATTAAAAATCATAGAATCTAAATACAGAAAATACGTTTTCTGTGAGGCAGTTTAACTTCATAATTCTTTGTGCAAGCATTTTCATGTCAGTAAAGGCCCAGCGGGCACTGTGCTCCCTTGTTTTAACTCCCAGAGAATTCTGATTTCCAAATAATTTTATGCAAAGTTACAGCATCAACCCCATCATCACCTGTTTGACTTTCAGCTGCCTTTTCACGCACAGATACATGTCATATTAAAATGTATGTAAAAGCTGCAAAACAGTTTGACAAAAATCTAGTTCTTTATCAATGTTTTGCATATTTAAGACACCCAGAAACAAGATAGCTTCTCATGGCTTTGTCTTTCATTGCATTTTGCACAGGGGTGTGGAGTTAAACACTCCTGCTCTGTGCTGTGATCACGCTAAGACCCAAAAGGACAACGCAAGAAAACATCATTTGGCCTTCTGTCATCCCTAATCCTAGTTCTTGCTCAGTCCTAGCAGCATCA
Source organism: Gavia stellata (assembly GCF_030936135.1). Taxonomy (NCBI): domain Eukaryota; kingdom Metazoa; phylum Chordata; class Aves; order Gaviiformes; family Gaviidae; genus Gavia; species Gavia stellata. The sequence continues at coordinate 11,485,632 of NC_082599.1, read as the reverse complement.
GGGGAGGAGGTAGAGGCAGCAAGACAAGTGCATGCTTTCCTGGCATGGCCTTGTCACATAGTGCTCCTCCCTTTCTTTATTCCTTTACTGCCTTTCTCCCTTTGGTTGCATCAGGGTCCAAACTGAGTTGTAAAGTCTTCAGAGCAGGAAACCTGTTGTCCCGACTGAAAAGCCAGTAGCACATCATGTAAAGTTACTAAACAAGAATGGTAATACAATTCACTCTTGTACTGTGGTTAATTGTACTTTACTTTCCTTGGGGCTGACAGGGTGGCACCATTCATTCTGAGTGATTTTTGTCAGCGTTACCTGCTTCTAATGCCTGAGGGACACAGTGACAGATTGCTTTCCAGTTTCTAAGCATGATCAAAATCTAAATATATAGAGAGCATTGACTTAGATTTTCCTCTGCAGAGTCGATTTCAGCTACGTGCTCGATAAACTCGGGTGAAATTCATCTGCCCTGGTTTGGGTATTTAAAAGCTGGATGTCTGTCTCTGAGCTAAAGACTCTTTTTAAGTGCCTTCCATAGTCATCATAGAGAAATAGGCACTAGCTGAAGATGATTCATCCCATGTTCAGCTGGGCATCTAAGGTACGTAAGCTGAATCACTTTTTTCTCTATACTTACTATAAATGAGCCCAGAGTAGCTGGGCTTAGAGTTCTCGCTTTACATCTAAAATTAGGTAAGATTAATCTCTCCAGAAAAGGCCATTCAGTTATCTGGCTAATACTACCCAGATACTCCTTTTAAAGCCAAGTAACTTGGGCTAGCCAAAGTTATCCTCCAAAAAATGTGCAGGATGATTCAAAAGTTCAGGCAATGGAGGATCCCACAGTTAATTTCATAGGGTGTCCATGTGGTTGACTGCCTTCCATGATAAAGCCAATAGCCTTATGTCCTGTTTAGATTTGCCTGGCTTCAGCTTTCAACAATTGTTTCTTGTTTTGGGTTAGGTGGTTGGCTAGTTGTCTTTTGTAGAGCGGTCACATGCTAAAACAAAAAGTGCTTTAGACTACCAGAAATTTTCTTTATGATGTGAAGTCTCTTGAAAATCACTCTTTAAATCATGTCTTGATTTCCTCTCTGATAAACTAAACACATCAAATATTTCATATTCTGACATGAGTGAGGTATTTTCTGCAATATTTTTTCTGATTCTCTTGTGTGCCCCATTCCGTTCATAATAGCTTCAGCCAAGAGAAGCAAAGAAAGTATTTCAGTATCTCCTCTTTCAGGACTGCACACACCATTGACCATATTTCTCACTCCCACTTGCAGCTCACCTGGTCATACCTTTGAAATCTTTGACTTTACGTAGTCATTTTAACTGACCAGAAACCGGCTAGTGAAATGCAATCTCTCACACTCCATGCGTAAGGACTAAGATGAGTCATTTGCATTAGTTGTCTTTTATTTTTCTGAGTTCTAAAAAACATCTTGTGTTGACTGTGAATTTGTCCATTTCAGCAAAGTGATTGTGAATAAAGTCCAAATTCACTTTAGACAGAATTTTTTCAGAGATCTCTAATGAAAAATCAAGCATTAAGTATGTCTGATAAAAAGGATGAACCAGCAAGTAACCTGCAGAGAAAGCTGCTATGTATATAAGGGTTATTGTCCAAGCAATTAACTGTCTGTGCATAGGGATACAGTAAATACTTTTACTAACAAAGGTACCTTCGCATTACCATGAGTGCCTATATAAGCTGTGGGCTGTCAGTACTATGCTGACATAACCAAATAGCAGAAGTTGGTATGCAGTGCTATTCTGTTGATGAAAAAACAGTATTAAAATAATAATAATGTGTTCTGACATGTATGTTACAAGAGTACATCAGGATAACATTTAAAAGGAGTGTTCTGTGATACGGTTTAACCACTCTGTGTTGAACCTGGTTCTGCCCAATGATAACAGTATGTAGTTAAATCTGAATCAGTAACATTTCCATTGTCAGCTAAACAGTGGCTGAAATGTCCCAACCCCCTTTATTTCCCAAAGCACTGTAATAAGTTTATGATAACCTGCAGCTTTTTTTCCCTGGCACATTAGTATGAGTATTGTTTTGAAATTCTCTTTTGTTGTCTTTATCAATAACTTTTTATCTGTCAAGTATGGTAAAAATTAAAGATGATGTAAATGAATGTGATTATTTTTTACAAAATGTACAGACTATGATGTTGTATAGATTAATGTGTGTAAATACATTTCCTTTTCGTACTGTAATTCACTAAACGTTTTTTTCTGGGTTTGCTCTTTTGTTCTTTTCTGTTTTCAGTTTTTAATGTCACCTACCTAACAGCCTTCTCTGAGATATGTTATATATAAAGCTGTGAACAAATAAGCGTTTACATCTTTATGCTATTAGGGATAATAGTAGTTAATAACACCATAATGAAGAGGAATCAGAAAATAAAAATTTTAAAGGTTTTGCACAGAACTTCTTTTGCCTATGCGGTTTATGTACTTATGAGATGCAGTCACAAACCATATTTTTAAAACTGAAAATGGTCCTCCTGCCTTGGCAGCTCAGGGTTCCTCAGCAATGTAATTAAAATTGAAATGTATTGCATGGAAAATGAAAGGCTGAGGCTGCTCCTGCCATGGAAATGGGCAGAGGGAAGAGACACACCAGGACAAGACCGGCAGTGGTGCACTGCTGGTGGGGCCAGGGAGGGAGGTGAGCACATGGAGGAGGAGGTGGCACCTCATGGGGCAGCACACTTCCCCTGGCAGCAACACCCAGCAGGGACAAAGGACAGAGTGCCATTTTGCTGTCCCTCAGGAACCATGGAATCTGTCCCCTTCAGTGGGTATCTATAGTTATCACAGAAGCTACGTCACCAGGAGGAGTCTTCTGAACCTTTGAGAGACCTGAGCTCTCATTCTCTCTCACCTTATATGTGTGCCTGTGTGAGCTGCGTATCAGTCTGAACCCTTTTGCATTCAGTTACATGACTGCAAAGCACTTCAGTGTACTTGCCCAAATGCATGTCCTCTCTCCCCCATTGCTAACTGGGTGGCTCCACAACCAGACCACCTTGACATCTGCAGGTGAGCTGCTTTAGGGCTGATGAGCCTGAGCATGCAGGAGAGCCAGGGTGTAGGTGAGCAGCGGGGCTGGCAACTGGTCTGATTCCCATCAGTGCTGACAACAGCACCTGCAGGCTTCCATGGCAAGTCTGAGTCCTGTCAAATGCAAACCGTGGATCCCTTTAAAAAACTGTGGATAATTTTAACACTTATCAATGCTGAGAGACTACTGTAGCTAGGGAAATGGATGTCCCCATGTGCTGGTTTCGGCTGGGATAGAATTAATTTTCTTCATAGTAGCTAGTATAGGGCTGTGTTTTGGATTTGTACTAAAAACAGTGTTGATACACAGGAATGTTTTAGTTACTGCTGAGCAGTGCTTACACAGAGTCAAGGCCTTTTTTGCTTCTCACACCGCCCCACCAGCGAGTAGGCTGGGGGTGGGCAAGGAGTTGGGAGGGGACACAGCCGGGACAGCTGACCCCAACTGACCAAAGGGATATTCCATACCATATGATGTCATGCTCAGTGTATAAACCAGGGGGAAATCTGGCCGGGGGACCGCTGCTTGTGCTGGGCATCGGTCAGAGGGTGGTGAGCAATTGTTTTCATTTGCATCACTTGCCTTTTCTTGTTTGTTGTTGTTTTCATTACAATTTTTATTATCATTATTATTATTATTTTATTTCATTTCACTTATTAAACTGCTTTTATCTCAACCCACGAGCTTTCTTGTTTTTGCTTTTCCTATTCTCTCCCCCATCCCACTGGGGCAGGGGGGGAGTGAGCAAGCGGCTGTGTGGTGCTTAGTTGCCAACTGGGCATAAACCACGACACCCCAGAATAAAAGCAAAAGTCAGTGTACTGGGGAGGGGAGAGAGTAAGGGAGCCTGCCCTCAAGAAGCAGCTTAAAGAAGCAAACACTCTATCACAACTTCTGTATGGTTATGCTAGGCAGTATCAGCTGCAGGAGTCTCTTAGCTCTGTACCCATACCCACTGGCCTGCAGGCAGGCTTGAACAAAGCACAAAACTCCCAGTTTTCTCTGATTGTACCAAGGAGCTTCTAACTGGGACATTTGAAAAGGTAAAGAAGATCGATGCCTTGGATAGTGAAACAGTCAGAAAGACTGGCTGCATTCCCCTCCCCTCCTCTCCACAAGATAGCTGAACCGAAGAACTACAGCAAACTGCAAAAGAAAAGGTATTGCAAACTGTGTGTGTGTGTTTATGTATGCATGTGTGCAAGTTTGGATGTGGACTGTATAATGAGGTTGCTCTTATAGGACATTTTGTTTTGCCTTGGCAGCATGTAAACCAAGTCCCAATCTAGCTCCCAATTCCAGTTCTGTGTGCTGGTACCCAGGCAGAGGTCAGCCCTTAGGTGACAAAGAGACAGTCTAAAAGGAGATTTACACAGACCATGAGGAGGAACTGGGCGCTCAGTGAAAGGCCAGAGAGCCTCTGTTCAGGAAAAGCAGCAATCTATACCGCAAGCTGCAGGTTGCTGTATCAAGGCAGAGTCTGTGCATAGCCTCCTTGCAACACTGCATCGTCAGTGGAGTTTGGGGGGTGACTTTTACCACAGTGACTCCGCGGCAGGATAGAGGTCATTCTAGTTTGCAAAGGGGATTCCTTGGACTGCACAATGCTATTGAGTTATTACAAAATTCCGGATAATCAGACCCTATGTGTCCAACTGAATAAAATAAAATGCTTTCTATTAATTAAGTTCTATTATTTATAACTGATTGTATTTTAATACCCATATCTTTCCTTAACAACATAGGCTGGGATATATTGTGAGCTAGCTGCCATGCAATTTAAGTTGAATTATTGTATCAAACCATTTAATAAGTAAGCATATGTTGTATCAAACTAGTTACAGATTTTTCACATAGGAAAAATAAATATTTTTCTAGTAATATCCTACAGAATATAGTCAGTGCCCTAGGATATTCAATTAGACATGAATATTGGATTTGGAAGACAAAAGAAATCAAAATTAAGAGCTGTGCTTTATGTTGAAGCCCTTCTGTATTTCTGAGCTGGAGCCTTTGTAATTGAAACTGCTTCTCAACACAATCCTGTTAAGCTGTGAAATCCTCTGTTCAGAAAGGCTTTATTTAGCAATAGCCCTCAGCTACTGCTTATCCCTGGTTTCCTGCTTACATTCTTCACCTGCTCTTAATTAGTGCCTTGGGCTTTGGCTGCCTGTCTCTGTAGCATATGAAAAAATATCCTGCAAATAATGAGGGAATCAGTAAGCGAGTTTATAACAATGTAATTAATAATGGATCCTGACTACTAGGGGACATTTTGTTATACAGAGCTGTATTCATGAGAAGCAATTTGAAAATTAAAGTATAATCTGAGTAATACAGAAAATTGTGCTGTAGAGGATGATTGTGTCTTAGCCAGGTGATGAATTGGACAATTTAGTCATTCCTGCAGATTCTAGCTTCTGTTATTCAGGTAAGTACCCAAACCATATGGCCTGTTTTGAAAAACACTTAACTTGACCTTTTTACTCAGCAATAAAAACATGAAGAAGAATACTGTTTCCCTCAAATACACAACATCTTTAAAGAATCATTTTGTCTATAAAGACCATAACATCCTGCTTCTTGCATTAGGACAATAATTTATCAATTTACACACTTGAAAGTACCATTTTGGCTTGTAACATATGGAATTAATACTGTTAATAAGTTTTCTAAAAATCCTTTAAAAGTCCAGCATATACCCTACTCAGAGTATAGCTCTGGTTACTTGTCCTGATGCCCCAAATAGGAGCTGACTCCAGCTTGGAAGACACAGGCAATACTGGTTTTTTGTCATTTAGGCCCAGTTAATTTCTATCTAACTTTAAACATCTCAGTTAAGTCTTCTATTTATAAATCCCCTTTTTGGCTGAATGCAAAGCCAAAAATCCAGCCTGAGCACTGATCCTGCCTCTGGGATAGCTCACGTCCTGCCCCAAGGGAGGGCTAAGGACCTGCCTGACGCCTGCAAGGGGCTGCAGCTGGGAGACCCATGTAACCCCCAGTGGGTTCAGCAAGCCCTGACAGTGCTGCTGCCCCTCACGCACACATTTCCCTCTCACTGGTGGTCTGACAGGGTTCTGCTATAGATATGTTGAGGTTTTCCCATTCTTTCAGCTGCTTATGAAATCTGAATCTTAATTTAAACTGGGTGATCACTAGTTTTGTTGTCCCACTCTCATGACGTTCAGTAGGAAGATATTTACTTTACAACCTTCTCTAGCTTCACTGCAGTGAAATATTGAATTTATAGCAATGCTTTGAAATAGCCTAATGAGGAGGGTGAGGGTTTTATTTGAAAGGATTAATGTTCAGTGACAACTGTTCTTGGATGCACAAATGTGAGCAGAAGTTGTTCTTTATGGTTCTGCTACCAATGCAAATTTCCATACAAAAGTCAAATATTGACTGGCATCGCATAAACTGAGGCTGGAAGTTAAAGTTGTTTGTAATCACCAGAGGAGTGAGGTTTTGAAAAAGCCTCATGGCATCGAAGGAAAATTCCACTTTTAGATTCCTGTTTATATGGCTTAGAGGGAGTAATATGGTATGAATCTAAAACAGCAGGGGATTAGGCCTCATGACCTATGCACTTATACTTCCTATGCTCCCATAAGACTATGGGATCTTAACTACATTAATCACAGAATGATAGGGCTTGGAAGGGGCGTCTGGAGATCATCTAGTCCAAACCCCCGCCAGAGCAGGTTCACCTAGAGCAGATTAATATGTCTAGAGTTTTGGAAAGAAATAGGCAAAGTTAAAAAAAAGTTACAAACTTTCTAAATGTGAGAGTTTAAACACATCATGAATCACAACTATCATTAGGTTTTGATCTGTTGTCAATTCCTATCATAAAACTCTCTATTAATGCTTTTTCAGTCACTTGTTTCAGCTGTAGATTCAGTCTGACATGGCTCCATTGTGCCTGGATGAACAGACACTGCTGTTGACGTAGATACTTTGGAAGAAAATGTGAGTACTATAAAGAGATTTTTAGTCTAAGTTCATCTTGTCCCTCTATTGTGCTCTGCATTCATCCCTAGCCTAGAAAAGTTCTTCCAATTACCTATTCATAGACTGATCCATGAATAGCACAACTGTACTTCTATATATGTTCTCCAAATGTCTGGGCTGAATAGTTTATTTTCTCTGAGTTGTAATTATTCATTTCAGCATTTGGCAATGTTTTTGAGTGGTTTTAACTTTCCTCATGCGATGTGTCATCAGGTTTAAAAAATAGTGGTTTCTTTGGACAATTTGGATACTGAAGTATTTGGTTGGCTTATAGGGTGGAAAGTGGCTTCTGACCTGACTAACTTGCAGTAGACTCCTTTAGTACATTTTAAAAATTCAGATTAACTCAAAATGATAAATTAAAAGAAAAGCATACAGAAAGAAGATGTGAAGTTGGGGAATAAAATGGGGTCAAAGCTAGGATCTTACTTTGAGGAAATAAGATTATACTCTAGGAAGATGGGAGAGCGAAGGGAAGCTTGGTTTGGAGGGGGCACATGTAGTACGAGGTGAGTGGAAAAAGGGTTGTGATAGGAAGTCAAGAGCTTTGCTGAAGATCCCATTTGAGTCACTCACTCCCTGGGGACCGTTTTCATGGAGAACTGTGAATGGTCTTTCCATTGTATATGTATGAAGCTAAACTAGAAGCTAAATTTTGAGAAACGTGCACTGCATATAGAACCTGAGCAGTTTTGCTCCTGATTGCAGCTAAGTTATATAGGCTGAAAAGTTGAGGTATTCAGGTACAATCCACCTATCAACTGATGGTCTATATTTTTTCTCCTCCTAAATAGAAATGTTACCTATTTTAGGTGACATGAAGGCCTTTTTTTGGCTCTGTACATATGACAAAATGAAAACTTTTCTAAGTGAAGAATAGAGTTGGGGTTGTTCAGCCTGGAGAAGAGAAGTCTCCAGGGAGACCTTATTGCAGCCTTTCACTACTTAAAGGGGGCCTGTAAGAAAGATGAGGACCGACTTTTTAGCAGGGCCTGTTGTGATAAGACAATGCGTAATGGTTTTAAACTAAAAGAGGGTAGATTTAGACTAGATATAAGGAAGAAATTTTTTACAGTGAGGGTGGTGAAACACTGGAACAGGTTGCCCAGAGAGGTGGTAGGTGCCCCATACCTGGAAACATTCAAGGTCAGGCTGGACAGCGCTCTGAGCAACCTGATCTAGTTGAAGATGTCCCTGCTCATTGCAGGGGCGTTGGACTAGATGACCTTTAAAGGTCCCCTCCAACCCAAACCATTCTATGATTCTAACACTGATTCATCTTCTAAGACAAGAAAGGCAAAAGCCTTTCACACCACCAGACCAAGAAAGCATTTTTACACCAATAAGCAAATAAGGTAATACATTTGGGAGGCATTTATTACTTGGAATAGATTCTACCAGGCCTATAACTATGTTACAGTGGAAGGAGAGAGCTTGAGTAAATTAAAAACAGTTTCAGATTTTGAAGATAGAGGTTGCACTGTGCTGTTCATGAGACATAAGAAATGACGAGCCGAGATGCAGAGGGCCATTAGGCCAGAACTTATTTCTTCTTTTCTTGGTGAATAATAACTCGGAGGTAGCTTCTAACTGAATTTCAACTGACATTAAACAAGTAAACACTTATGCAAGTCTATCTAGGTCCCAGTATCGCTTAGCGTTCTTTAAAAATCAGCCATTGTAATGTAGATGAGGAATTTAAAGAAGTGGAGAGATGAGCCCACTAGATTTTCCTTCTAACCTCCAATGCAAGCCTATTTTTAAAACTGTTGTATGTTATGGATGGATAATAAGAATAGTAGTCTATATCACTACTTGTACAGCTGAGTAATTCTGAATTACATTTACAGTAATTACTGCTTCTTCCTACAGCCTTGTTTCTCATACTTACTTTGATCTTTTCTCCCCCACACAGCAATATTGTTTGTGATTTGTCAAATGCTGGTTTAGTACCAAATTAACAAACCCCAGAGGTGATGATTGGACACTGAAAAAAAAAAAAAAGGGTGTAAATCACTGACACAGGACACTGAATTAGTGCAGAAGTTTCTGTACAATTAATGATTGTACTTGAGAATGATACAGTGTATTTAAAGTATTTAAGGGTCTCCAGTAAGTCTCAGACCATCCAAATGAGATAATTGTTGTTAAAGTGATGTCATGGATGGGGGAAAAGTAAGAAATCTAGAACTTGTGACTTTCCCAAGTCAACAGCAGTATCAGTGATTGAAAAAAAGAGGGTTGTTTACAGATAAAATTAGTGTTCCAGGAATAGACAACTATGTGGACTTATAAGTGAGGGCTGACTTTCTATTTGTCTGCATAGCATCAGATTCTCATAAATTTACTTCAAATACCAATTTACTCCATGAATCATTCAACTGGATTCTATGAGATGTCCCTGCAAAGGGTAATAATTGCTGTAAAACAATGATAAAGACTGCAACTATCTGTTATAAACTGAGTATCGTGTATATGTCTGCTAGTTTCCAAGAGGGTTTTTTTTTGGTTTGTCTACCTATTTAGAAATATTTCTGAATGCATTGCTATATCATAGATAGTACAGTGTGGCATACTAGAGCAAATCCATGATCTTGCACTCATCTATACCAAATGCTTCAGGAAAAACACATCTAAACACTGTTACTGAACAACCTCTGCTTGGTTTCTTTCTAACCCAAAGAGTTCATGATTTATACACAGACACATGCCAACATCCAGCTCCCTGGGTTGCATTTTTACTATTCTGTAACACTCCCTCAGGACTGATGGTTTATTTTTTTTCCACTCCCACCCCACTGTAGACTATCCATTCTGAAGGGTAACTTTCCTTTCAGCTATGGTTGTTGAGCTGACCAGTGCATTTTCTAAGTAAGTGCAATGTTTCTTTGCTGTATGATACAAAACTTGCAGTAGTCTAAAGTTTCCAAACCAAGACACTGCATTTCCTTATTGGCTTCTAGCTTCTGGGCTCAAGCATTGCTCTGTGTTGCTCCATGCTGCTTTGCTGCACACTAAGAGATTTTCTTGCTATTGCTGATCACTGGAAGATGTTCCTTCCCCAACCCTTAAGATAGCAATTTTCAGGCTGCTTACGCAGATGAAAACACTGTGATGTACCAATGCTTTTTTCAGGATTTCCACTCCCAGAGGAATGGAAAGCTTCATTACACATCAAATTTCTCAGACTCTACTCTTTCATAAACCTTACAGAGTTGCAAGAAGAGATAAAATTACAAAATGTCGGTAGACTGTATTTAATAATAAAAACCTTCCTTGGTTGCTTTCATCCCCATTTCAACCAAGGCGGAATTAACCTGTGATGTTAAGATGAAATTCTAAGATTGTCCAAATCAACTTCTTCCTGCCTTCCCTTGATTTTCTGCCTCTTTAAGGACAGGACCCCAAAGCCAGAATTCTCTTGTGCTCACACAAGCTAGAAAGCCTTGTTGTGCCCATTTGTATGTTATAAAATTTTGCCTCTTTGTTTCTTGCTGTTGCAAGGGAACACCTTATGATACCTGTTTTTCCAATAAGGAAAATTTTCTCCTTGAAATTGTGTAATATTGCCCATTTTATACTTTTATTCACATATTTCTGCTTTCGTGTGTTACGTCCTTTTGAAAATGCTCTAGTAAAACCTTTTGCATCATCATATGAATAATTTTCAAAGCACATTTTTTGCCACGTTCAAAGCTGTTTTCTCCCTGTGAGGCTGTAAAAAGATCTAAAGATGATATCACAGGTGGTGAAACTGGAACAAAGCTACTTAATTTGACTAATATCCCTTTCCCTAATACATAGTGTTTAGGACCCCATTCCATTCATATCCTATTCCGTTCATGAATAAATCATGGGCATATTGGCAGTATTTGTGGGTTTCAGCTCACAGTATTTATTTCTGAGGGTGACATTCAGAATTTAAATAATGCAGCATACCCTTTGTATTGCCAGCTCTGAGTGATTTTGTGTAAGGAAGTGCAGCTTACTCCTACATGGAGCTGGAAAGAGCAATTGAACTGGTTTTGTTGGAAAGGAGCAAGACTGTGATTAGGCAGTTAATTAAGCAATCAAAGTGTTTTGTTTATGATACTGCAGGGCTGCCAATTCACATTATTTGTTAGATTAGTTTCACTGGACTGGAATTGAGAGCTAAGGAGTTGGTTTCTGTCTCTCTTCTGGAAACCAGCAGTGATAGCTGGTGCAGAACAATCTTCAGGCTCCTGGTCCAGCAAGCAAGGGAAGGGAATTGCAGTATTTTAGCACAGACGTGAGGTGTGCTGCTAAGCAATCTGTCCTTTTCTCTCTGATACCTTGACACAGGCATAGCTCTGCCTCTGTGCATATCTACCCCAAAAGAAAATCACTCTGCAAAATATAGTTGTTTTTAGCTTAGACCAGTTCCCAGCTCTGTTTCACCATGCTGCCCGGCAAATTGTTAATTTGGCACACTGAGAGTTTGTGTAGGCAAAGGAGTAGGGGTGGAAAAAGGGGGTCAGAGGCTGCTTAATCCAGAAAGAAAGACTTGTCACACTGTGCCCCTGTGTGGGGATAGTATAAGATCCTACCTGTGGTTTTTCAGAGGAGCTACAAGTCGAGTTTTCTTAGAGCAGGAGCAATTGGTAACGTATGAATATAGGGAAATTTTAGTAGCTTGAAGAGAAGGTACTGAAGAATGAATGACGAAGAGAGAAATCAAAGAATATTAACTTTATCAAGTGAAAGATAAGATTATGCCAATATTTCATGTTTAAAATCTGCAGTGCATGAATAATTTAGACTCATACCAGGAAACAGAATAAGTTCCAGGTGTAGACACCCTGTAATGGACAGTGTTGATATATAATTTATATTAATCTTTTGCAGCTCTATACTGTCTCAAACAAGCGTGTCAAAGTGCTTGAAAAATATCAGCTAATAAATTCTTCCAGTTTATTAGCTTTATAGAACTAATCACATTTTTCCTAGGAGGAGAACTGAATAATTCAGATATGCTTAGTTCATACAGGAAGTGTGTGTCAGTCCAGGATATAGTCCAGACCTTCTGAATCTCAGCCCTGCTATTTAGCTATGAACTCAGCTTTCCTTAGACTTGATTTGTTTTGAGTCACTTTTCATACTCTGAAATAGCCTCCTCCCCTGCCAAAGTTTTAATTCAAAAAGGATTAAGGGTACAATTTAGGGTGTATTTAGGAACTTTTGGTGAAAATATGCATGGAGACAAGCCTCAAATCTACCAGCAGACAGGCTGGCTTGACACCGACAAGGAAGAGAGAACACAGAAACTTCAAGAATAGACATTTTTGGAAGTTTTAAATTGGCATGTTGCAGGCTTGCATGTAAAAGGTACTAAGATGAAGCATGCTGTCATTAACACCATCTACTCCTTTTCTGGCTGACAACAAGGTCAAATTAGCCATTTGTGTGCCAATTTTCTCCTTTTCATGAAACATGTTCAAATTTACTAAAACCATTGTAGACTGCCCTGAGCTATTCTTGTGAAATCATTCTGGAGGAGATAGACAGTCTGTGCAACGTGATATTTTTGAGAGCTGAAAAATCTTACTCTCCATTCCCTCCTTACCTGCTATTACAGGATCAGCATGATGGAGTCTTTCAAACTGTACAATATTCAGAGCTTTGGAAAAAAAGTAAGACCATAACATTGCAATGTATCCTGCAGTCCTGACTGCAGCCAAAGCAGAATCTCCTCTATGTTAGGTTTCTTGATCTTTTACTTCTATTCTATCTTACTTATTTTTTGAAATGTTAATCGGTATAGGTTATCTTCTACTGAAGTTTGACTTTGTGTTTAAAACCCCCACAAAAGTTTTGTGGTTTATGATGCACTTCTTAGAATTAAAAGGTCTAGGCAGATGCATCCCAAATCCTGGCTGACTCATAGTCCTCTCTTACTCTTTTAGCACCTTTTAAAGTTAAAATTAATCTTTCCTGAGCACAGGTTACTACAGCTGTATAAAGCATTCCACTTGGAAACCTGCATTTTCCCAAATCACTTCTTATTTCTCAGGAAATACCTTACCAAACACCTGGGACTGCAAGTTCTTCCTCAGAGTAGCAATGGCAGTTCATAGTCAATGATGTTACTAATACATCAGTCTTTCATTCTCTCATTCATTCTCATAGAAACATAAAAATGTGGTTGGAAAAGATGTCTGGATCCCTATCCAGTCCTCCTCTCAGAGGGAAACTGTTGCCACCCTGGATGATGACAGCTTTAGCTTTGTCTAGCCAAGCCTTGGAACCTCCAAGGACGGCACTTTGGTTCATAGCCAAAGTTTATAGTAGCAGCCCTTTGCACAATGGGCTTCCATCTCATGTTATGTTTAATGCCATTTCTAACATTTTGATCCTCAAGTTTCATGTAACTATATTTTCTTTACACAACAAAGCCCTCTATAAGGATGATTTTTCTTGACTTTGTGTCATCAGCAGGTTTCATGAGTAAATTCCTACATTTCTGGACCAAGGCCTTATGAATTTAATTCATGATTACTGATAATTGAGATTAGTCTCAAGACTGATTCCTGAGGAATTCCTCTGATATCTCCCTCCACCCTAAATAGGATTGCCTGCCATTTCAGTTTTTTTTCTACACTGCTTATACTAATCCCCATCTTCTCTGCCTAACTCACATTTTTGCACGGTCACATGCTAAATGTTTTGCACTGACTCAAGTGCATATAGCACTCTCCTTGCCTAAGAGATCAGCTGTTATCAAACGAGGGTATCGGATTTTCCAGTACAGTTAGCTGTGGCAAACTCATATTTGATTTCCTCCCATTTTCTATTTGTTCCATTCCTTAATTTACTTTTTCCTTAAAAAAATGAGGTGTTTTAAAGCTTTGCATCCCATTCAAGTCACACTACTCTTGTAGCTGTCTGATGTCTTTTCCTTCCATATATATAGTTACTATACCTACTATTCTCCGGTTTGGTGCTTTGAACTATAGACTTTTTGCTAGAGGACTTACAGTTTTGTGTGCCAGTTAGTGATATGAATTTGTAGTTGGCACTTTTAATGGCAAATGACACCCTGACTATGAGCTGACTCCTGTGCTGATGAGTTAATTCAATTTATGCAGTTATTTAAATCTATTTCTCAGAAACATGTATCGCTACGTCCTGTTAACTATTTAAATGACTAGAAATGCATTTGTGTTTCTTTTCTGGCCAGAAAGGGGCCATTTTTTAAGTCTCTAGCTCCAAATTCTTGTTTATAGAAACCACTGGAGATGTTACTGAAACGTGTACTATTATAAATGAGAAGAGAGTTGGTTTACCGGTTCCTATGCAGCTGTGGCAATGGAAGCGTTTTGCTGGAATACTTGAGTGTGGCAATGCTTCTGACCCTGTGAGATGCAGATCAGGTATTTCATGTGGTGAAGAGCCATCGGTAACATTCCACATATACTAGACAACTAAAAAGAAGGGGATCTCAAAAATTATGTGAATGGGTGAGATCATAACAGCCTCCATGGTTCCCCTATTTCCATTCAGTTTGAGGCTTTTCAGAGTCCTGTGACAACATCATGACTAGTCTCACTGGCTGTGGCTGGCCCATTTCCACCCAAAAGCCATTCCATTTATCTTCCAGCCCTCCTGGCAGTCCCATGGGGCTGTCCTGGCGTGCAAGCATACTCAAATGATTTGCTGGCTGAGTGCAGCTTCAGAACAGTCATCATCATTTTTGAAAGTTCAGGTTATCATTTTAAAAGGTAATTTAAAATTTAAAAGGTCAACTTGTCCTCCTTTTCTGCATGCTTCAACTGGAAAATATAAGAGTTCTACCTGTCTCCAAAAGGAGCAATGTCAAAGGCATGTATAACTGGAAGTATACCTGGAAGTATGCACCTAGCACGATTCTCCATGACAGTGCAGCCCTGCAAGGCAGCGTGGGAGAAATTGCAGGGTAGCACAATATCAGCTAGTGTCTGAGCTCATCAAGGTACCCTTTGCACATCTCCCAGAACCTCCTTTGCCTTTCTGATCTCGGTGCCTTTTCTCTGCTGGTCATAGCTGACCTTCCCAGTTGTGCAGGACTGAAAGCAAGGTGCAGAGGATTTGGCAAGCTGTCTGTGAAAGGGATATGTTCCAGCCTGAGGAAAGCAGGAGTTCATCATTAAAGACTTGCTAAAGAATGACCTGCTCATAAAGAACAAAAATGGAAGTAGAATAGCTTGGAAACTCATGAGCATTTTGAAATGGCAGGAGCCATGTTATTCGGCATCTGAAATACATTTAAATTACTATAAGCGTTGTGGCTCAGTGATCACTAAACTGCATACTGGAAGGAAACTGGTGATATAAAAAGTAATGAGAAAAGCCAGAACTGAACATTAGTAATTTTCTTCATAAAAAGCAAGTTTCCATGACTCATTCATATACTATCAATTACATGTGTTTAGAGGCTGAATTTTAAGATTAAAATAGTCAACTAAATTTAACTGTGCCATTATCTTTATGTTCTTGCAGAAATGTTTTGCCCTGGCAATTGCAGAGAACAGCGAAGTGATTGTGAGCATAGGTTATGATAACATCCGCTCATAAACTGCATTTACTGCTTATATAAATGTGTGGATAACATTGAGGGTTTTTTCCATTCTTCTAAATATTTGCTTGCCAAGGTGACACTGTTTAATTCAGTTGTCCAAAGAGTTTTATTTTTACAGATGCATTTTTAGTCTTTTCATAAAGATGTTATTTATGTGCAATGTGAACTGAACTTCCTAATGTCCTCGACCGCGATGTTTAGAGATTGCAGCAGCCATACCGGCTCACGTTAATGCATGATGATCTTCACTTCCTCAGTCTTGGTTTGTGTTCACCTGTGAATAACTTCTTTGAGAATAAGAACATAAAGGTCATACTATATCAATCCAGAGATATGCCCAGGTGATTAGTCTGTCTCCGGCAGGAATTTGTGGTGGATGCAGGGGCAAAAGTGATGGGAAGAAAACTATGGATAAAATTATTCTTTCCTGTGTGCATTCTCCCAGTTTGCATGTTACAGTAGTCTGGGAATATCTTGAGTCAAATTTGCGTCCAGCAACTGCTTACTACTCAATATTCACTGTTAGGTTTGTCCTCCATGAACACATGGACTGAACACAATTACATCTTTTTGACTGCTGTAACATCCTCAACTTCTGAGTACTACAATTTCACTATGCATTGTCTGAAAAAGTAATTATTTTTATTTTAACACTGTAACCAAATAATTAAATTTGGTGTGCCTTAAGTTTTATAATATGAGAAGTTGTGAATAATGCTTCCCTTGTTGCCCCATTTGTGAGTTGACGCTAGGATACCTCTCTGCAGTCATCACTCTTCTAAACCATGAAGTGGAAGCTAGGATATTGTCCTGGTTTTGGCTGGGATAGAGTTCATTTTCTTCATAGCAGCTCGTAGGATGCTGTTTTGGATTATGACCAAAATAGTCTTGATAACACACAGATGTTTTAGCTATTACTCAACAGTGCTTACACAGTGTTAAGGCCTTCTCAGCTTCTCACACTGCCCCGCCAGCGAGTAGGCTGGGTGAGCACAAGAGGTTGGGAGGGAACACAGCTGGGACAGCTGACCCCAACTGACCAAAGGGACTGGCAACTGAAGAAGAGTACAAGGACCTCGTTAGGTCATGCAGAGAGGGAATTAGAAAGGCAAAAGCCCAGCTAGAGCTCAACCTGACCACGGTCGTAAGGCATAACAAAAAATGTTTCTATAAATACATTAACAACAAAAAGAGAGCCAAGGAGAATCTCCATCCTTTACTGGATGTGGGGGGGAACATCATCACGAAGGATGAGGAAAAGGCTGAGGTACTTAATGCCTTCTTTGCCTCAGTCTTTAATAACCAAAACAGGTATCCTCAGGGAATCCAGATCCCTGAGCTGGAAGACAAGGATGGAGAGCAAAATAAACTCTCCATGATCCAGGAGGAAGCAGTTAATGACGTGCTATGCCACCTGGACACTCACAAGTCTATGGGGCCTGATGGCATCCACCCAAGGGTGCTGAGGGAGCTGGCGGAGGAGCTTGCCAAGCCACTCTCCATAATCTACCAGGAGTCCCGGTTACCAGGGGAGATCCCGGACAACTGGAGGCTTGCCAATGTGACGCCTGTCTACAAGAAGGGCCGGAAGGAGGATCCGGGGAACTACAGGCCTGTCAGCCTGACCTCAGTGCCGGGAAAGATTATGGAGAGGTTCATCTTGAGGGTCACTGGGCACATGCAGGACAACCAAGGGATCAGGCCCAGCCAGCACGAGTTCATGAAAGGCAGGTCCTGCTTGACCAACCTGATCTCCTTCTATGACCAGGTGACCTGCCCAGTGGATGCAGGAAAGGCTGTTGATGTTGTCTACCTGGACTTTAGTAAAGCCTTCGACACTGTCTCCCACAGTATTCTCCTGGAGAAGCCGGCGAATTGTGGCTTAGACAGGTGTACTCTTCGCTGGGTATAAAACTGGCTGGATGGCCAAGCCCAGAGAGTCGTGGTGAATGGAGCGAAATCCAGTTGGGGGCTGGTCACAAGCGGAGTCCCCCAGGGCTCAGTTTTGGGACCGGTCTTGTTTAATATCTTTATCGATGATCTAAATGAGGGGATTGAGTGCACCCTCAGTAAGTTTGCAGACGACACCAAGTTGGGCAGGAGTGTTGATCTGCTTGAGGGTAGGAAGACTGTGCAGAGGGATCTGGACAGGCTGGATCGATGGGCCGAGGCCACTTGTATGGGGTTCAACAAGGCCAAGTGCCGGGTCCTGCACTTTGGCCACAACAACCCCATGCAACGTTACAGGCTTGGGGATGAGTGGCTGGAAAGCTCCCCTGCAGAAAAGGACCTGGGGGTGCTGTTTGACAGCCTTCTGAAGATGAGCCAGCAGTGTGCCCAGGTGGCCAAGAAGGCCAATGGCATCCTGGCCTGTATCAGAAATAGTGTGACCAGCAGGAGCAGGGAGGTGATCGTGCCCCTGTATTTGGTGCTGGTGAGGCCGCACCTCATATACTGTTTTCAGTTTTGGGCCCCTCACTACAAGAAGGACATTGAGGTGCTGGAGCATGTCCAGAGAAGGGCGATGAAGCTGGTGAGGGGTCTGGAGCACAAGTCTGATGAGGAGCGGCTGAGGGAACTGGGGTTGTTCAGCCTGGAGGAGAGGAGGCCCAGGGGAGACCTTCTCGCTCTCTACAATTACCTGAAAGGGGGTTGCAGAGAGGTGGGTGCTGGTCTCTTCTCCCAAGTGACTAGCGACAGGACAAGAGGAAATGGCCTCAAGGTGCGGCAGGGGAGGTTCAGGCTGGATATTAGGAAAAAATTCTTTTCTGAGAGAGTGGTGAAGCATTGGAACAGGCTGCCCAGGGAGGTGGTGGAGTCACCATCCCTGGAGGTGTTCAAGGAGCCTGTGGACGTGGCGTTGTGGGACATGGTTTAGTGGGCATGGTGGTGTTGGGTTGATGTTTGGACTTGATGATCTTACAGGTCTTTTCCAACCTTAGTGATTCTGTGATTCTGTGATATCCCATACCATATGATGTCATGGTCAGCAATAAAAGGTGGAGGAAGGAGGACATTCAGAGTTATGGCATTTGTCTTCCCAAGTCACC
This sequence comes from Gavia stellata, assembly GCF_030936135.1. Taxonomy (NCBI): domain Eukaryota; kingdom Metazoa; phylum Chordata; class Aves; order Gaviiformes; family Gaviidae; genus Gavia; species Gavia stellata. The sequence continues at coordinate 11,466,911 of NC_082599.1, read as the reverse complement.
GTTATGTGTGATGGAGCTCTTCTTTCCTGAACATGGCTGAACACCTGCCTTCTGGTGGGAAGTAGTGAATGAATTCCTTGTGTTGCTTTGCTTCTGTGCACAGCTTTGGCTTTACCTGCTAAACTGTCTTCATCTGAACCCATGAGTTTTCTCACTTTTACCCTTCTGTTTCTCTCCCCCATCTTGCTGGGGGAGAGTGAACAAGCAGCTGTGTGGGGCTGAGCTGCCTGTTAGGGTCAAGCCACAACAGCTATGTAATCCGTCCTGATATGGTAGATGCTTTGTCCCTCTGATCATGTTCTCCTTCCCTGTTTGTATCATCTCTAGCTTTGCTGCATCCCTTTTCCAACAGGAATCAGAGCTGCACAGAGCGATAAAGAAGTGGGTGCACCATTGATTTCTACAATGATTTAGTGATGATTTCTGTTTTTAAGAAATACATATTAAAGGATCTTAATTAAAGAGAGATCCTTACTTAATATTCTCTTTGACTTTTGACTACCACTGAGCACCAACACAGCATTTTCAAAAAATTATCTAAAGGCACCTTTCTGAGTGGCTATAGTTCATGTAAATGTGGCTGTAGCTATATATACATACAGCCAGGGGTTTTATTCCCCATGTGCATTCTTTTGTCAGGAGTAGCTTCCAGCATAAAACTGACTTAAAGCAAAATGAACTTCAGAAAAGAACACATCAGAAATTTCTGAACACCATCCATAATGTATTCAATTTCTTCTTTTCAGAATGCCCTACCTTGAAAGCCTTACAGCATGGAAGTCCTACGGATTTACATGAAATATTTGAGCAAAAAAAAATTGTTGGAATGTGAATCTGAATCCTTCTATTAGCAGAATATTCTTTTCTGTAACATTTGAATATGAATGGCTGAATATGAGCCAGCAGTGTGCCCAGGTGGCCAAGAAGGCCAACAGCACCCTGGTTTGTATCAGAAATAGTGTGGCCAGCAGGACTAGGGAAGTGATCGTGCCCCTGTATTTGGTGCTGGTGAGGCCGCACCTCGAATCCTGTGTTCAGTTTTGGGCCCCTCACTACAAGAAGGACATTGAGGTGCTGGAGCATGTCCAGAGCAGGGCAACGAAGCTGGTGAGGGGTCTGGAGCACAAGTCTGATGAGGAGCGGCTGAGGGAACTGGGGTTGTTCAGCCTGGAGAAGAGGAGGCTGAGGGGAGACCTTCTCGCTCTCTACAATTACCTGAAAGGGGGTTGCAGAGAGGTGGGTGCTGGTCTCTTCTCCCAAGTGACTAGCGACAGGACAAGAGGAAATGGCCTCAAGTTGTGCCAGGGGAGGTTCAGGCTGGATATTAGGAAGAAATTCTTTTCTGAGAGAGTGGTGAAGCACTGGAACAGGCTGCCCAGGGAGGTGGTGGAATCACCCTCCCTGGAGGTGTTCAAGGAACCTGTAGACGTGGCACTGCGGGACAAGGTTTAGTGGGCATGGTGGTGTTGGGTTGATGGTTGGACTTGATGATCTTACAGGTCTTTTCCAACCGTAGTGATTCTGTGATTCTGTGAGTCTATGATTTGGTCTCTCTTTTCATTATATGGCATAGCAGGAGTATTTTGAGTTGCTTGAAAAGTAATTTATAATCAGTGGAAAACAGAACACAAAAAGCTGAATTTAATATCCATTTCTTTTCATATCCATCTCCTGATGAGCCTCTCAATTTTTTCTCACATGATTTTGCTCTTCTTATGAAATACTGCAATTACAGTCAAGTAAAATCAATGCGGCCCTTAATTAGAATAATTTGATTTCTAAGGAAATGGGAAAAAAAAGAAACCCAATAACTAAAACCAGTTACTTCAGCTACAGATTTTTGGTGTGGCTGTATTTGGAGAGCTTTTAACAGAATGCCTCTTCCTTTGATAGAAATGGTTTTATCTAAATGATCAAGAAGAAGAAATTCTAATTCTCAAATACTAGCTATAAGTCCTTTTCACTAACAGTCATGATCAGAAATGGTTGAGAGATGGTGAGAGGAGTTTCAGTTAAAAACAATTCATTCTTATTAACTTATCATGGATTATCAGAACAGTTTTTAAAATAGGAAAATATGAACAGGTGAATAATCTCATGGAATTTATGTTAATTAAATCAGGTGAATAAAAATAAGGTAATGAAGGACTTTTCTAGAGAGACACAGATTAAATCGTTGTTAGGTGCTTCAAACTTAACAGAAATCCTGCTATTTTTCTCTTTACAAATATGTAGTTATTAATAATAGGTAATAAGATAAGGCTTCAGGAACATCTGAGAGCCTAAAGCAAGGCTTCCAAAACTATTGTACGTGAGTGTCTGTGGTTGCTTCCCGTGTCTTGAGCAACAGCTACCTTTGGAGCTACTGAACTGCAAGAGCCAGCACTGATGTGGCTGAGGAGATACCTCTTTAATCACTGTTATTTTGACTAGCCAGTGTCCATCTTGCCAAGTCCTCACAAAGTCTGGTTTAACAATGAAAATAGTGTTTTTCTATTCTGTTTCTGCCCTCACCCTTTCTTCCATGTTATAAATTCTTTCCTTGCTCTTTGGTTTTTTTCTATATCTAATACTGAATTGATGTCATTCCAACACGCACGTCCTATAGCTATTCTGACTTTGGCTTTTTCATCATTGCAGTGCAGGTACAATTATGATACTTCAAAATTTCAGAACTTGTGAAAAACAAATCTGCAATGATGGAAAGGTCATTTTTCTGCAGGAGCATTGAGGGGGAGGAATACAGCCTTTAATTTCACCTTTTTATATAGTTGGCTTAACAGTTCATGTAATTTGGGCGGGGGGACACTTCAGTCATTTGTTGCTTTTATTTAACTGTTGCTTATTTTGCCATTACACCTACAATTCAACTTTTAACAAGATGAGATTTTAGTACTGTACACTCAAGTGACTTTACATTCTCTGACACAAAACATTCTATTTCTTCTTCTGCACTTCTGCAACAAATATTTCTTTCAAAACCCACATTTTAAGGAGATAATGGGTTATTTTTGTCTAGCGTATTCCCCAGTCCAGGGATAAGAAGCATGGCACTCAGATCAGTGTTTCTCAGAGGAAGCGTGTCTTCCTTGCGGTCCCTGAAGGACCTAACTTCATACCGCACTATTGCCATGGAAGTGTTTTGTCATTGGGCCCATCTCAGGCATATTTATTTGCCACTATCAATGAAGCAGGGTTGTGATTTTTCCCCACATTTGATGATTTTATATTGCCTTTGCCATTGTGATGAAAGTCCTTAAAGCAACTTTAAACTGGCAGTTTTAATTTGTCTTTTAGTCGCTTGACTCTCTGAGGTACTTCTTTCATTTCTGTGGGGTTTAGCAGTGGTTGAATTATTTGTGAAACAAATCTGACTGCTATACTGATGTCTTAAATGAAATATGGTTATCTGGAATTCCTCTGGTGCTCTTAGTCTTTTTCGTGTTTAATTCCTAAACAAAGTCTTTAAATCTTGAAAAATACCACCGAAAAACCCTGTATCTTCCTACCGGCCCCTGCAGGCCGGGTCTCCAGCCGGAGGGTGGGGCCCTGCAGGCCAGCAGCTCCCTGTGGAGGGAGTTGGGGGCCACAGGGGCCTCGGGGCAGGCAGGGCCCGGCAAGCAGGGCCCATCCCACCCCCAGCCAGGAAAGCTGGGGGGACAGGGGGCAGCCCCAGCCCCGGGCATCGGGCACCTCCCTGGGGACAGGGACAGCCAGGAGCCGCTCCCCACAGCCCAGGGACAGGGACACCTGCAGCCCCGGCAGCAGCAGCAAAACCCCCGACATGGGGCTGCTCTCAGAGCCGTGGCAGCCTGTTTTTTCTGGATTTAGTAAGGATTATTCCTGAACAATGCCAGATAATAAATTTCCCTCTTAATATAAATTATTTGTAGCGTTCTTCATTAAGAACCACTCACAGTGTTCAAGGCCCATTCTCACTTGCCCATTAATCATGTATTATGCACGCAGCAAGAGTTCCCAGGCGTGGGTTTGCTTGAGGAAGGTTTCCATCAAAATGCAACGTGTTTCTGAACGTATTCTCAGCAGATGTTTATCTATGAATATCAGCACATGGTTACTCCAAAAGACATCTATGAAATGCCTCATTTGCTAAGTACTTCGGTGAACTGAGTCAAGGCATAAATTGTGAAAGTAAATAAATTCATTCAGAGAAATCCAAATCTGCCTGCTCTGACAGTTTTTAAACAAAGCCGGTATTTCTGCAGTGTCTTGCGGTCTGCAGTTGTGCTTGTCTTGTGCCATTTGTAGAGCAGGTAATTAAATTACTTCATGGATAGTCTCAAAATTTGCTCAATGAGTTTAAAACGAAGCTCTGTTTTATGATAGTTTTATATCTCAGCATCAATAAGATTATTGTGAGATCAAACTTCCAGGGAAGAAAAATTGTAATTTTTTTTAAATTATTATTTCATTAGCTGCCCAAGGAAAACAAGTGGAATATATGGATTGTTAATCTCACATTCAGTAGCTCACATCTTCAGCAATAAAGTCCCAGTAAAACCCATCAGTTTGTATGGACACCAGGGATAACCAATGATGAAGATCTATGCAACGCCAGCTGAGCTGCTGCTGGTTTGCTACAAAGCTATTTAAGTTAATTTAATGCCACAATATCCCTATTTCAGCATATTTAGTGAATTAGTATTGAAATAGTTCAAGTTACAAGGAAGTGCCTCAGAAGCCAAGCAGCATTAGATAATTACCATTATGTGCTGACAGGATAATCTCATTTGTTTCATAGACCCTGACTAAGCAAATCACTCATGTGCCTGCTTCTCTAGCAAAACTTAAGAATCCCATACATGTGAAGCATGTGCCTGAGATACAGTATGACCAGTCATCCCCTGTTTTTCAAGAGATTTAACTAGACTTGGGATCAAGTCCCAGACTGCTGTGGCCTAGCTCCTTACAACACCCTTTTAACTGATAAGAACCTGAAAAGGTTCTGAAATTTTATTTTACAAAGCTACGTAACTCAACAGAGTGAAGAGAGGGCATACAACACTCCATAAAGTTAAGTATTAATGTACTACTTCCTGGTCCTGCAAAATATTGTTACATATTGCTAAAAATATTATCTTCCATTGCTTCTATTTTCCAATTCTTTGTGCTCATGGTTTGGTACTAAAAGCAAAACTCAAGAACAGGCTGAAGTGTTCTTTGGGCACAAATGTTCAGTGTACATGTTGCTCAAGCCGGGGTTTTTTTCCAAGCAGACTAGAGAAGTCAGCTCATAGTTATAATACACACTTTTATGTGTGCTAGTGCACAGTTTACATATGCAAATGGACACTTGCATAGTTTACATGACTCAGGGTTGAAGGCCTTTGAAAATGCACCTTCATAGAGCCTAAAATGAAAGAAGAATCAGAGACAGTTGCAGAATGACATCAAGAGGTTTTCACTAATAGTAACTGTGGTATTGTATTTCTCCCACAGGCAAATAACAAATGCAAGAGTTATTTTCTTTGTTATCCTTCATATGAGATATGTTGTTAACACAATACTGAGTGTATGTGTGAAACAAATCAACTCATTTCACACACAGCAGTCATTTAAGTGTCCGTTTATTTAATCTTGGTAAGAAGTACAACCCACATCCTTATGCTGCTGAATTAAATTGATTTCATTTGTCTGTTCATCTTGCTGCTTTTATGTTTGAGATTTTTGACATGCACAGAAATGGATGTCTTTAGGCAAGATGCACCGTTTAGTGTTCTATAATGAAATAAGCTGACCTACATATATGCCAGCAATAGCATAAGGAACACTATACAAAGAATATCAGAAGTTAATTTCCTCTAAGTTTTGTTTAATGAGTTATTTGAAAATGTTTGCTATATTGTTGGTAAAGGCTTATATGTATGTGAAATGCTTCTTTGGTCAGTTCTGGTCTTTTTTATGCACCTTGTGAGACTGTCTGTCAGCTCTTAGTAACATCTATACCAAAGGCTTTGTATGTCTTATTTTGAAGTTTTATAATTTACAGGGAAAAAGGACCTTTGACATTTGTTTCTGCAGAACGGCCTATAACCAAACAAGATGGGCAGTATAGCTTAGTGCAATATAGCTATATCCAGTATTAAATGCCTTTTAGTTATTATGCTAACCAGCATTCCCTGCAGTCTTAGAACAGTGACAGAGATAAGAAACTTGTATCCATAGCAGCAAAGCAGCAATTCACAGTAACCATTCTCTATTTCTACTTACTGCCTATTGTAAGGAAACTGCATAAAATGTTCTGCTCAGCAGGGAGGAAAGAAGCTAGTATCCCACTTGCTGCTGTTGTTAATAGGAAAGTGTCATGATTAATCACTAAGGAACAAAATGTGATATGTTTTGTGGGAACGATGATGCTATCAGTAAGAGCAACACAAAGGGCACTTATACAAGTAGCAAATCCATGTTAAACAATGTTGGGGGTTATGGCATTTCAGATAAAAATCAAGACTGAATTCCTAACAGTTTTCAAATCTGTGAATGTTTTTCATTTTTCTAACTTCTGTGTAAGTGTCTTGAGGTACAAAGAACATCTTCTACCACCTCTGAAACAGAACTCTCAAACATTTTTGGTGATATTTATTCCCTCCTTAAAAGATTGGGTTTATCCTGCAAAGTGACAACGTTCAAATGATCTTACTCGGTTTGCCACTTTACCCAGCTGTTCAGTCCCAGAAGCATATTTCAATACCATGCTGTTAATGTGTCTTTTGGGGTTGTCTTTTCATTATTTCTTTCAATTAGCTACAGTGTTTTATGATTATTTCTACAATGGCAGACCAAACACACAAAAACCACAGACACTTAGAGAAGAAGCAGAAGATATGCCAAGACAGTAACTTTTAATGCAAGAACACAGGTTGTTAATTTAGTTCTTCAGGATGGAATCATGAAGATAGGCCAATGCTCCCTTATTCTTTAACCTAAACTGGAGACTGGGATGTGAATCACCTTCTGAAAAACTGCTTTCAAATAGGCATCTAGAGAGAGGGAGAGGCTTCTTTTCTCATTCTCTGCAAGGGAGTTTTCTCATTTCCTTTTGCAAGGCACAAAGGCTAATAGAGAAAATAAAATGGAGACTGATGTTTTATTGGGGCTTCAGTCCTGACTCCCACTGCTGCTCATGTTTTTTGTACTAAAAGACCATTGACTAAAATACATAGGTGGCTGGGTGTCACCATACCCCAAGCCCCTTCTCCCAGAAAGACTACTCATCAACAAGCAGCACTTTGGTTCCCATTTTGTGACTCTCCCTTTCCATTTCAGGCTAATGACTTAGCTTCACTAGGAGGGATGAAGGACTGCCACGTTTTATAATCTGGTGTTAATCTTCAAGCAAGAGAATGATAGCACTTATGTTTGTGACTGAATTGTCTAAATAATTGTTTAATTAAAATCAAGTCAGTGTTGCACAAAATAGGTTCCCAGTGTTACAGTTACAGTTCCTTCTGTAGTTGGCCAGGGACAGGAATGACAGGAAGACCGTGACTCTAGGACTGTCTCCTTTCTGCTGTCCTCATGAAAACAGGATCCCCTTGAGCCATTTTTTTCTTCATGGGCCATTATAGATCTTCAAAGAAATCCTGTGTTTATTAATATGCATCGGACTCATTTCCATCCTCCAATTTTTACTGGGTTCTTTTACACTCAGGACCACCATGTCCTTGAGCAATGACATCTGCAGTTGGATAGAACAAGTCACAGGGGTTAGAGCAGGTACTAGCTTGACACAGTTTCTTCCTTTCCTAGAAACCTTTGGCTCTGGAGTCTCCAAAGCATGGGAAGACATCAGGGGTACCTATTCGGTATACTGATCTGGTGTATGCTTAAGAGACTGGTTTAAATTCTAGCAGCCTGGGAACTGGTTGTGTCATCTATCTGAAAAGACAGAGTAGTTTCAGTAAGTCAGTTTACAATGGAACAGACATATCTTAGTTGTAATATTCTCTGGGAAAGCACTTCAAAGAGCTAATTCCTGGAAGAAGAGCATGAAGTCACAGTCGATAAATCCAGCTAATGTTTATAAAATATGTAGAGTTTTGAAACTACTGAATAAAATATACTCACAGAAAGTCAGACAGAAAGAAGACCTTTTGTTCTTGGCCTTATAGTTTGTTTGGCACTCCAAATTAAATGTGGGGTGAGGGACATTCCCACTGTACCAAGGGCAGGAGGCAAACATTTCACTAGTGTAGGCGTGGTCTGCCCAGAATCATGTCTAGGGTATAGAGCAAGGAGATTAGGGAGTGAATAACTGATTTTTTCGGAGGCCTATAGGACTCCTCACTGGTCCTGAGTAGTTCATTATGCACCAGGTCCTTTCTGAAGATGTAGATGTTCCTAAAGGTTTTCTGTTAATAAAAGTTCAGAGCAAAATTATGCCCATTCAGTGTCCAGCTGAGGACTGAGAGGTCACTCTTTGCCCATGTGCAATTGCAGACTGAGACATGGGATGTCCAAAAGGAGTGAAAGATCACCAATGGTGCTGCCCAATGAGCCAAGGCTTACTGTAGACCAGAGGAGTGACAAAACAGTTTTTTCTCCATTTTCTCCAAAATAGTCCTATATTGGATGTATGGGACCAAAACATTCTGTGGCCATAACTGTAAGATACTGGCCATGGGAATGCTTTTCATTATGGCCTCTCATAGGAATATATTCTTACTGAAGATCTTTTATCTGTTGCTGACTCTGAGGCTGTCTAGGCAGCGGTCAGCTTTCCAAATCACTGTTTCACCATGTTGTTTCGGTAAGTTTTTGTGGAGATTTTTTAACTGTAAAAATCTTTATTCTTCTTAGTAACCTGAAAATAATAATTGAGTTTGGTCACTACCAGGCAAGTCATGTCTCCTAGTGAGAAGCTGCGGCTTCTCAGCAACTTTGTTGATTAAGCCATTTGGCAAGAAGTCCGACATTGTGACCCTGGAGAGACAAATATGTTATCAGACGCCAGTGGATGACTGGGACCCCAGAGAAAAAACTCATCCTTCCAGATACATAGGTACCACTGATGACAGGAAGACAGTTTAGAGAAGATGGCAGCTGAGATGATGTGTACTAAATCACAAAAAAGTTCTGACGGAATGTTAAAATTGCAACATATCATCAATGACTATGTTGCAGTGGACTCCAACCTGCACCACTCCAAACCATGCCACATCTTTTCCCCAGAACACCCAACAGCCAACTCACGTGCTCTGCCTGAATCAGGACACCCACCTTTAGCAAGGATGTTGCAGCACATACCTTGTAGTGATGGGATGAAGTCTATTAACCGTGAAGGCCATGCAAATTTCTGTGCATTGAAGTAAAGTATCAATATCTTAAATATAATTTCCATAAACAGCTACAGAAATACCAGCCTTTAAGCTCCTGATGCAGAATGCTGTTCTACTTTTATTTATATATACGTATACATTACTGTATATTCAGAATAGACACACATACACTCCCTTTAACAACAGAAAACCATGACCTACGTGCAACAGATGGTTTCTTAATTCCTTTTTGTTTAGTAAAATATCTATTTAAATAAATAGTAAAGCCTCTTGAGTCATAATTTTTTCAAGAGAAAAAAACAGGTTGCAGCATAGTCTCTATTAATTAATGGAAATATTAATAAAATAATGCAGCATCTGTAATAACAGAAAAAGTATTGAACATAATAATCCGTTGTAATTAAATGAAGGACCACATAGGAGATTTTGTCTTGGAAATAACTTTTACATAAAAAACAGATAGAGTAAGTCAAGAAAACAAAAGAAAGAGAAACTCAGTACACAGCACATAATTCAAGAATGTTTTCTGCAGTAATCAGTGATAAATGTTTCTTCAGAGATATCTATCTCTGCAGGAGGGAAAAACATCTAATAAAATATATGCTGCTGTACAGAAAATTAACGGGTGAGTGAATTCATTGAGTAGAGAACATGCCATCTATAAAAATGAATCAGCATACAGATACATCAACACCATGATATTGGCATTAGCATAAATATACAAGAAAAGAAAGAGAATTTCTCAGTGATATCCACACTGAACTTTAAAAAAAAATCCCAGAAAGATGATTCTGAAATTTGTTCTAGTTCTAGAGGGTTCTGCCTTGTCATTTTTTTATCTTAATTTGTCCTACTTAATTTGACTGGTTTTGTAAATAGATCATAGAATCATGGAATCACAAACCTTCTGTAAGAAACCTGAAGAAGTCAGCTGACTCACAACCTCTGTCCTCAAGGATCAGCTGAATCTAAACCATTACTTCAATGCTGTGTGGCATGAAGACTGAAAGACCTCTCCTGATAAACCTTGCTTAATGATTTCTGAAGCATATTGCCTCATCTGTACTAAAAAACTTCCAACAAAAATTCATAGAGTCACTGGGCAACATGCTTAGCAGCCTTTTTCTTTTTATTCTGAAGTGTTCAATATCTTTCAGGCTATTAGTCCCCTGATAAACTGTTTTCTGCTGTAATGGAGATAGGAGTTTACGCTCAGAAATGACTGTTTGCCATTAAATTACATTTAGGGAGCTCAGTGTACTGTTCGTTTATACTTCATTCTGAATTTTATACCGTGTGGCAACTGCAATAGAGGAGATGGAAACCCTTTCTTAAATCACGCCATATTGTCATCCCATAATAGTTCCCAGGACATTATAGATCTACTTGCTTTTTAAAATCTCAATAGAAGAGGGAAAAAGGGAACAAATGATATGATCTTAAATTTCTCACTGCTTAATTACTTTCACTGACATTTACATGGCAATACTTTTCATATATTTCAGTAAATACAGGACTGTTTGAGAAAATCACTTAAATAATCATTAGATCATTATTGCCATTCAAAGGAAAGCATTTAAAATGTCATCGCACAGCTTATCCCATAAATAAAGCACTCAAAAACTGAGTACAGTTTTATGA